>NW_027640787.1:0-600000 GCF_949752795.1 Hyperoodon ampullatus | reverse complement strand
ACCACTGCATTTTTCCTTCCTCACCTCTGTCCGGAGAGAAATTCCAGTGGATGCTATGGGTGACACATCCTCTTCTTTACAGGTTGAAGCCTGGCAACTCCTGCAGAAAGTCCAGCAGAGACCCACTCACACCGGGCCACCCACAAAGCCGTGGCCCCTCACTCGCTCCCACCACAACAGCCCTGAGACTGCTGACGGGGCAGAGAATATGGAGTCAGGCACAGCTTCAGGGGCTATTGCTGCCTGCAGCGCTGTTTATATTGACCTCAACCCAGGCACACCCGGGGAGGGCCGGCCGGCAGGGTCAGGCTACCCAGGTCAGCTAATCCTCAGCCCTCAGGGAATCACATTGTTGAAAATGGACCTCGCTAAGGCAGAATAGAGGCCAAGGAATAAAAGGACACAATGCCATTTGCAGCACCGTAGGTGTGACTAGAGGTAATCACGTGACTTGTAGTAAGTCAGAAAGTGAAAGACATATACCATATCATATCTCTTATAGGTGTGACCGAAAAATGGATACCAGGGCAGATATTTCCACGGACAAGGGCAATCACAGATTCATTAAACAAACTTATGGTTCACCAATGGAAAGGTGTGAGGATTGGTTTCATTATGATATTGGGGTTAACAGACATATACAAACACAGGTGACATATATAGTCACCAAAGACCTACAGAATACCAAGAGAAGACCAATCAACATTCTGTCATAAGGTACATGGGAAAAGGATCCCAGGAATAACAGACATATGTATATGTGTAAAAGAACCACATCTTCCACACCTACAACAAGCCAAACATTGTAATCAAATTTGCTGTAATAAAAAATAAAAAATTAAATTAAAAACACGAACAAGAAGTAGTGAGACAAACTTGAGGGGCTTTCTCCTGGCACATTCCATTCTAAATTCCAATCTAGAACACGACTTCCATTGAGGCTCTGTTTCCCCAGTAAGCAGATTTGGTAAGGGAGAACTGCTGCCAACTTGCGGCCGTTTCACACAAGAGCAGCTTTAATCAGAGCGCTAATGGTCAGTTGATATTCAATATCATTGCAGGCCTGTAAATGACACCTGCCCTGAACACAAATCCTGGGGTCATATATAGACGAAAAAATTCAAAGGGCGTCCATATTTCAAAACGACAGTTTCAAAAGGCATATTTTACACACATTAGTGTTCTGCTTCTTTTTCTTTCTTTCTTTTTTTGTTAAAAAAACGGGAATGGCAAAAAGCATCCCTCAGAATGGGCGAAAATATTTGTAAACGAATCAATGGACAAATGTTTAATCTCCAATATATATAAAGAGCTCATTCAGCTTAATATTAAAAAAACAAACAACCCAATACAAAAATGGGCAGAAGATCTAAAGAGACGTTTCTTCAAAGAAGACACAGAGATGGCCAAGACGCACATGAAAAGCTGCTCTACATCACTAATTATTAGAGAAATGCAAATCAAAACTACAATGAGGTATCACCTCACACCTGTTAGAATCGGCATCATCAGAAAATCTACAAACAACAAATTCTGGGGAGGGTGTGGACAAAAGGATCCCTCTTCCACTAGTGGTGGAAATGTAAATTGATACATTCACGATGGAGAACAGTATGGAGTTTCCTTAAAAAAACTAGAAATAGAATTACCATATGATCCAGCAATCCCACTTCTGGGCATATACCCAGAGAAAACCATAAATCAAAAAGGCACCTTCACCACAATGCTCATTTCAGCCCTATTTACAATAGCCAGGTAATGCAAGCAACCTAAATGCCCACAGACAGACGAATGGATAAAGATGTGGTACATATATAAAATGGAATATTACTCAGCCATAAGAAGGAATGAAACTGGGTCATTTGTAGAGACGTCGATGGATCTAGAGACTGTCATACAGAATGAAGTAAGTCAGAAAGAGAAAAACAAATATTGTATATTAATGCATATATGTGGAACCTAGAAAAATGGTACAGATGAACTGGTTTGCAGGGAAGAAATAGAGACACAGAGGTAGAGAACACACGTATGGACACCAAGTGTGGGAAGCCATGGGGTGGTGGTGGTGGGATGAGTAGGGAGATTGGGATTGACCTATATACATGTATATGCGTAAAATACATAACTAATAATAACCTGCTGTATAAAAAAATAAATAAAATGAAATTTCAAAATTTTAAAAAATAAAATTTAAAAATAAAACAGAAAAAAGATCTTCCCTTCACACAGATGTATTTATATGAATGAATTATTTCCATGCTTATATCTATAAATACATAAAAGAGGAATAAAATCTAACTTGAACCAAAAAAGAAAAAAAAAACATGAACCCACCAGTTAGATAGAGGAAAACCGTATCAGGACACTTGCTCCAGCAGTAAACAATTCTGAAATTGGTCAGAGGTGGGGAATCATCTCCCATAGAGCCAGCAGCCCACTCCTACGCAAGGAGCGTCCTCATTGCAAAGCAGGGGGCCATGCCGAGGCATCTGTGAGTAACCGTGAGCTGAGCCCCAGGCCAGCTGCTGTTGAACTTTTCCCACCCTTCCCAGGTAAAACACCTGAATATGTACAAGGGCTTGAAAGCCTAGCGGAAGGGGCGTGGAGCCACACCAGCGACAGAACGCAGGCCAACTTGGGGCCTGCAGGCCAGCCAGGATGGTCCAGTCCCTGGGCGCTCTTCTGGAAGCTTTCCATTGCCCTGCCTGAGATACCCATCCTGTCCCGGCCCCCACTGCTTTTGTCCTTCCTCACCTCTGTCCGGAGAGAAATTCCAGCGGAAGGTATGGGTGACACATCCTCTTCTTTACAGGTGGAAGCCTGGCAACTCCTGCAGAAAGTCCAGCAGAGCCCCACACACAACGGGCCACCCACAAAGCCGTGGCCCCTCACTCCCTCCCACCAGCACAGCCCCGACACTGCTGACGGGGCAGAGAATATGGAGTCAGGCACAGCTTCAGGGGCTATTGCTGCCTGAAGTGCTGTTTTTATGGACCTCAACCCAGGCACACCTGGGGAGGGCCAGCTGGCAGGGTCAGGCTACACAGGTCAGCTAATCCTCAGCCCTCAGGGAATCACATTGTTGAAAATGGACATCGCTAAGGCAGAATAGAAGCCAAGGAATAAAAGGACACAATGCCATTTGCAGCACCGTAGGTGTGTCTAGAAGTAATCACGTGACTTGTAGTAAGTCAGAAAGTGAAAGACACATATCATATCATATCTCTTATAAGTGTGACCGAAAAATGGATACCAGGGCAGATATTTCCACAGAGAAGAGCAATCACATATTCTTTAAACATACATATGGTCCACCAATGTAAAGGTGTGAGGATTGGTTTCATTATGATATTGGGGTTAACAGACATATACAAACACAGGTGACATATATAATCACCAAAGACCTACAGAATATCAAGAGAAGACTACTCAACATTCTGTCATAAGGTACATGGGAAAAGGATCCCAGGAAGAACAGACATATGTATATGTGTAAAAGAACCACATCTTCCACACCTACAATAAGCCAAACATTGTAATCAAATTTGCTGTAATAAAAAATAAAAAAATAAATTAAAAACACGAACAAGATGTAGTGAGACAAACTTGAGCGGCTTTCTCCTGGCACATTCCATTCTAAACTCCAATCTAGAACACGACTTCCATTGAGGCTCTGTTGCCCTAGTAACCAGATTTGGTAAGGGAGAACTGCTGCCACCTTGTAGCCTTTTCACAAAACAGCAGCTTTAATCCCAGCACTAATGGTCAGTTGATATTCAAAATCATTGCCGGCCTGTAAATGACACCTGCCCTGAAAACAAATCCTGGGTTCATATATCGACCAAAAAATTCAAAGGACGTCCATATTTCAAAACGACAGTTTCAAAAGGCATATTTTACACACATTAGTGTTCTGCTTCTTTTTCTTTCTTTCTTTCTTTTTGTTAAAAAAACGGGAATGGCGAAAAGCATCCCTCAGAATGGGCGAAAATATTTGCAAACGAATCAATGGACAAAGGCTTAATCTCCAATATATATAAAGAGCTCATGCAGCTTAATATTAAAAAAACAAACAACCCAATACAAAAATGGGCAGAAGATCTAAAGAGACGTTTCTTCACAGAAGACACAGAGATGGCCAAGACGCACATGAAAAGCTGCTCAACATCACTAATTATTAGAGAAATGCGAATCAAAACTACAATGAGGTAACACCTCACACCTCTTAGAATCGGCATCATCAGAAAATCTACTAACAACAAATTCTGGGGAAGGTGTGGACAAAAGGATCCCTCTTCCACTAGTGGTGGAAATGTAAATTGATACAGTCACGATGGGTAACAGTATGGAGTTTCCTTAAAAAAACTAGAAATAGAATTACCATATGATCCAGCAATCCCACTTCTGGGCATATACCCAGAGAAAACCATAAATCAAAAAGGCACATTCACCACAATGCTCATTTCAGCACTATTTACAATAGCCAGGTAATGGAAGCAACCTAAATACCCACAGACAGACGAATGGATAAAGATGTGGTACATATATAAAATGGAATATTACTCAGCCATAAGAAGGAATGAAACTGGGTCATTTGTAGAGACGTCGATGGATCTAGAGACTGTCATACAGAATGAAGTAAGTCAGAAAGAGAAAAACAAATATTGTATATTAATGCATATATGTGGAACCTAGAAAAATGGTACAGATGAACTGGTTTGCAGGGAAGAAATAGAGACACAGAGGTAGAGAACACACGTATGGACACCAAGTGTGGGAAGCCATGGGGTGGTGGTGGTGGGATGAGTAGGGAGATTGGGATTGACCTATATACATGTATATGCGTAAAATACATAACTAATAATAACCTGCTGTATAAAAAAATAAATAAAATTAAATTTCAAAATTTTAAAAAATAAAATTTAAAAATAAAACAGAAAAAAGTTCTTGCCTTCACACAGATGTATTTATATGAATGAATTATTTCCAAGCTTATATCTATGAATACATAAAAGAGGAATAAAATCTAACTTGAACCAAAAAAGAAAAAAAAATCCTGAACCCAACAGTTTTACAGAGGAAAACCCTATCAGGGCACTTGCTCCATCGGTAAACAATTCTGAAATTGGTCAGAGGTGGGGAATCATCTCCCATAGAGCCAGGAGCCCACTCCTACGCAAGGAGCGTCCTCATTGCAAAGCTGGGGGCCATGCAGAGGCATCTGTGAGTAACCGTGAGCTGAGCCCCAGGCCAGCTGCTGTTGAACTTTTCCCACCCTTCCCAGGTAAAACACCTGAATATGTACAAGGGCTTGAAAGCCTAGCGGAAGGGGCGTGGAGCCACACCAGCGACAGCACGCAGGCCAACTTGGTGCCTGCAGGCCAGCCAGGAAGGTCCTGGCCCTGGGCGCTCTTCTGGAAGCTTTCCATTGCCCTGCCTGAGATACACCTCCTGGCATGGCCCCCACTGCTTTTTTCCTTCCTCACCTCTGTCCGGAGAGAAATTCCAGCGGAAGGTATGGGTGACACATCCTCTTCTTTACAGGTGGCAGCCTGGCAACTCCTGCAGGAAGTCCAGCAGAGACCCACTCACACCGGGCCACCCACAAAGCTGTGGCCCCTCACTCCCTCCAACCAGCACAGCCCCGACACTGCTGACGGTGCAGAGAATATGGATTCAGGCACAGCTTCAGTGGCTATTGCTGCCTGCAGCGCTGTTTATATTGACCTCAACCCAGGCACACCTGGGGATTGCAGGCCGGCAAGGTCAGGCTACCCAGGTCAGCTAATCCTCAGCCATCAGGGAATCACATTGTTGAAAATGGACCTCGCTAAGGCAGAATAGAAGCCAAGGAATAAAAGGACACAATGTCATTTGCAGCACCGTAGGTGTGTCTAGAGGTAATCACGTGACTTGTAGTAAGTCCGAAAGTGAAAGACACATATCATATCATATCTCTTATAGGTGTTACCGAGAAATGGATACCAGTACAGATATTTTCTCAGAGAAGGGCAATCACAGATTCATTCAACAAACTTATGGTTCACCAATGTAAAGGTGTGAGGATTGGTTTCATTATGATATTGGGGTTAACAGACATATACAAACACAGGTGACATATATAATCACCAAAGACCTACAGAATACCAAGAGAAGACTACTCAACATTCTGTCATAAGGTACATGGGAAAAGGATCCCAGGAAGAACAGACATATGTATATGTGTAAAAGAACCACATCTTCCACACCTACAACAAGCCAAACATTGTAATCAAATTTGCTGTAATAAAAAATAAAAAATTAAATTAAAAACACGAACAAGAAGTAGTGAGACAAACTTGAGGGGCTTTCTCCTGGCACATTGCATCCTAAATTCCAATCTAGAACACGACTTTCATTGAGGCTCTGTTGCCCCAGTAACCAGATTTGGTAAGGGAGAACTGCTGCCACCTTGTGGCCGTTTCACACAACAGCAGCTTTAATCCCAGCGCTAATGGTCAGTTGATATTCCAAATCATTGCAGGCCTGTAAATGACACCTGCCCTGAAAACAAATCCTGGGTTCATATATCGACCAAAAAATTCAAAGGACGTCCATATTTCAAAACGACAGTTTCAAAAGGCATATTTTACACACATTAGTGTTCTGCTTCTTTTTCTTTCTTTCTTTTTTTGTTAAAAAAACGGGAATGGCAAAAAGCAACCCTCAGAATGGGCGAAAATATTTGCAAGCGAATCAATGGACAAAGGTTTAATCTCCAATATATATAAAGAGCTCATGCAGCTTAATATTAAAACAACAAACAACCCAATACAAAAATGGGCAGAAGATCTAAAGAGACGTTTCTTCAAAGAAGACACAGAGATGGCCAAGACGCACATGAAAAGCTGCTCAACATCACTAATTATTAGAGAAATGCAAATCAAAACTACAATGAGGTATCACCTCACACCTGTTAGAATCGGCATCATCAGAAAATCTACAAACAACGAATTCTGGGGAGGGTGTGGACAAAAGGATCCCTCTTCCACTAGTGGTGGAAATGTAAATTGATACAGTCACGATGGAGAACAGTATGGAGTTTCCTTAAAAAAACTAGAAATAGAATTACCATATGATCCAGCAATCCCACTTCTGGGCATATACCCAGAGAAAACCATAAATCAAAAAGGCACATTCACCACAATGCTCATTTCAGCACTATTTACGTTAGCCAGGTAATGGAAGCTACCTAAATACCCACAGACAGACGAATGGATAAAGATGTGGTACATATATAAAATGGAATATTACTCAGCCATAAGAAGGAATGAAACTGGGTCATTTGTAGAGACGTCGTTGAATCTAGAGACTGTCATACAGAATGAAGTAAGTCAGAAAGAGAAAAAACAAATATTGTATATTAATGCATATACGTGGAACCTAGAAAAATGGAACAGATGAACTGGTTTGCAGGGAAGAAATAGAGACACAGAGGTAGAGAACACACGTATGGACACCAAGTGTGGGAAGCCATGGGGAGGTGCTGTTGGGATGAGTTGGGAGATTGGGATGACCTGTATACATGTATATGCATAAAATACATAACTAATAATAACCTGCTGTATAAAAAAATAAATTAAATTAAATTTCAAAATTTTAAAAAATAAAATTTAAAAATAAAACAGAAAAAAAGTTCTTCCCTTCACACAGATGTATTTATATGAATGAATTATTTCCATGCTTATATCTATAAATACATAAAATAGGAATAAAATCTAACTTGAACCAAAAAAGGAAAAAAAAACCTGAACCCACCAGTTATACAGAGGAAAACCCTATCAGGGCACTTGCTCCAGCGGTAACTAATTCTGAAATTGGTCAGAGGTGGGGAATCATCTCCCATACAGCCAGCAGCCCACCCCCCAAGCAAGGAGGGTCCTCATTGCAAAGCTGGGGGACCGTTCCAAGGCATCTGTGAGTAAACGTGAGCTGAGTCCCAGTCCTGCTGCAGCTGAACTCTTCCCACCCTTTCCAGGTAAAACACCTGAATATGTACAAGAACTTGCAAGTTTAGAGGAAGGGCTGTGGAGCCACACCAGCGACAGCACACAGGCCGACTTGGTGCCTGCAGGCCAGTCAGGATGGTCCTGGCCCCAGATGCTCTTCTGGAAGCTTTCCATTTCCCTGCCTGAGATACCCCTCCTGCCACGGCCCCCACTGCTTTTTTACTTCCTCACCTCTGCTTGGGGAGAAATTCCAGCGGCAGGTATCGGTGACACATCCTCTTCTTTAGCAGGTGGCAGCCTGGCAACTCCTGCAGAAAGTCCAGCAGAGCCCCACTCACACTGGGCCACCCACAAAGCCACGGCCCCTCACTCCCTCCCACAAGCACAGCCCTGGCACTGCCTACGGGGCAGAGAATATGGCGTCAGTCACAGCTACAAGGGCTGTCGCTCACTGGAGAGCTGTTTATATTGCCCTCAACCCAGGCACACCTGTGGAGGGCTGGCAGGCAGTTTCAGGCTACCAAAATCGGCCAATCCTCACCCCTCAGGGGCTCACAGTTGCAGAAAATGAAACTTGCTAAACGGGCCAGGCCCTAGGAACAGGTGTGGGCTCTTGAGAGTCAGGATAGACAAGGGGCTGCAGCTGAGGCTTGTTTTCTTATCATTTTATCTGGTCCATGAGTGGAAAACAACTTCAAGAAGACACTATCCTAATGAGAGGAACCCAGGAGTCAGGGAGAGGAGTGATGGTGGGTGGAGACAGAGGCCTGGTGCCCTGGCTGCAGTGGAAGTTTCTGGAAGACCAGGCAGAAAGAGCCTGCAGAGAGTGATAGCCATTGTAACAGACCTGTCAGAGCTGCTGTTTGTTAGTTCAAGTCCTGCTCTGAGGTATTCTGTGTCAGCTGTGAGCGACAGGTGAGCTGGGGGTTCTCTGCAAGGTGGGCTATGTGCACAGTTCCTGTATATCCAGCCCTGTTGGGGAACCTGCCCAGGGGAGCTCCGTATCCTGGGAAGGGCCTGAGTAGGAGAGCCCCATGGGCTGCTGGGTAGCTGCAGAGGTGAGCTCCATACCCTGGGAGGGACTTGACCATGAGAGCCCCGTGGGCTGTGGGGTAGGCGTGCAGCCCAGGTGAGCTCCATATATTGTTATTGGCCTGACCACGAGAGCCCCATGGGCTGCTGGAGACCTGGTAAAGGATATCAGGACAGTCAGTGAAGCCACCGAGGATATACATCCAGTAGCTCCTATTTCCTACTCTCTGCTGGTCATTCTAACTTCCACCAGGCCATGGAATTCTGTATTAGACTTCAATGATGCCTTCTTCTGTATTCCATTCATCTCAGAGTCACAAGAATTTTTGGCTTGTGAGTGGCAGGACACAACATGCAACAAAAGCAATAATGCTGGGCCGTCCTGCCCCAATGGTTCAAAAATCCCCACACCATCATTGGGGAAATGTCCTCTAAAGACCTAAAAGTTCAACCTCTGTAAAAGGGAACCCTCCTTCAATATGCAGATGACATTCTGATCGCCAGGCCTACTAAAGACGCCTCTGAACTACCTAGCCAAGAAAGGATAGAAGGTGTCCAAGAAAAACGCTCAAATATCCCAGGCTAAGGTGACATGCCTGGGCTTCATTCTCACAGATATTCGGAGAAACGCATCCCAGGATAGGGAAGAAGCCATTTGCAGCCTTACCTCTTCTAAAACTAGAAGACAGCTTAGGGGTTCCTGGGGAGGCCAAGGTTTTCTGCATCTGGATCCCTAACTACAGTGTAATAGCTGGGCCTCTACATGAAACACTGACACGAAAAGATGATGATCCTTTTGAATAGAATCCAGAAGCAGCTTTTCAAGAATGGAAAGAGCAGTCAATACAGACCCTTGCCCAGGAACTCCCTAATTTAGCTAAACCCTTTGACCTTTACATACCCGGTCAAAGGTTAATCGCCCTTGGAGCCTTAGTGCAAAAACTGGGACCACTTGAAATGGAGCAACACAAGAATGCCCTTCAGGTATGATAAACTATGGTCACCAAGGGCTTTGCCCACCGACTCATCAGGCCAGGATACTGGGGTATCTAAAAAGCTGGAAATCAGCAGCCCGCAAGGCCAGCTCCCTCCTAAGGGAAAAGGACCCCACGTGGTGATCCTAACCACCCATCATGCCCTGAAGTTGCAGGGGTCGCTCTGTGGACACACTGACCTCGAGTGAGGAGGCCCTCCAACTCCAACCTCCAGAGAGATAAACGGGGGCAACGGGTCCCCAAGATGACTCGTGTGACCATCACTTGACCTGGAGTTTCTCTCAGAAAACGACAAGACTGTGCCCCGAAAGAGCAGACTACTGCTTGCAGGACTTACTGCACCCAGAGGGGAGCTAATAAGCTTGGCGGGGGAAACGTATATCACGCTTTCACCATAGAAAACCCTACAGACACCGCGGTGATGGTGGCCAATATGACCGGCTGGACTGCTGGCTACTTCTAAAGGCCGTTGACTCAGTGGACGTCATGGTCCTGGATCACCACTGACCCTGGACTGTCTGGGAGTTGCGCGGGCAGGGCTCTGACACATGGTGCTGTTTGTACATTAATTCAGGGACCTAATTAAAGAAAGCACAGACTACTGGTCAGAGCATCTAGTCTGGCAAAAACTGTCAGCCTAAGGTTGCCGAACATATGTGGGGTGGGGTGAAACCTGCCACCGCAGCATCTCTGCGCCTCTCTTTCCTGGACCCTTAAAGGTCATTAGAATCTGTAACACTTCCAATGCTGGTGCTCAGGCAGACGAGAAGTGAGGCAGGAGGCCTTCGGACAATCAACCTCACCAGGAGGCTGGTGGGGAGACGTTTTGCCCCTCCCCCCATGTATCAGGGCTCCCACCACAGCATGAAGCAGTTACAAAAGAGGGGTCTGCACCCTCAACACCCCAAGAATAAGGAACGGAACAAAAAGCAGAGGAGGTGTTCGTCTCCGGCAACGTTCATTAAAAATTCCTGGGAGATAAAAAGAGAATCTGGGCAATTAAATAAAGTCTAACCTGTTTTTCCTTTGTGCTTTGTCTAATTTCACGTGCTCCTAGGGTTCCGCATGCAGAGGTCCCACACCCGGCACTTCAGACGCGATTTCCTAGTGCAGAATGGCTGGGTCGACACCTCAGCTAGCGTGGTCCCATGCAGACTCCGCGGCATAGAGCCTGAGCTGCAGCCAACGCAGCCCTCGAGAGCTCCATCCCCTCCCTCCCACTGACGCTGCCGGGGACCCTACACAGCAGCCCAGCCCACAGCCCATGGGGGAGTGCACGCTCTCACCTCTCCATTCTGTTTTCAAAATACTGTTTCCTTTGCTTCTGAACCAAACTCAGTCTTGATCTGTTGGCTCCAATGACACTGGGCACGGGGACTCCTGTTGGGGTCCACTCTGGAGGATCAGTAACAGAAATTGAGAACATTGTAACTTCAATGAACAGATGTGTGAGCCAAACTGTATTTAACATAGAGCAGTGTATAATGCTCGGGTAAAATAAGATGTTTCTAAGACTTACATTTGATATTTCCATCACTTTCCTATAAGCAAGTCCAGTGAAGACGTCTGTCTTATTTGTCAGGTCAACATTAGAGAAATGAAGTGATTTATTTCCATGCATGTACATCGAATACTCTTGGCTGAAGCTTCAATCTTGTTTTGAATGCTTTTCCATTGAAAATGATACCTCTCTTTCAGCTCCCCCATTTCTGAGAAGTATAAAATCTTATAATTTATTATTACCAAAGGGGAAAGGTAGGAGAAGGGATAAATTAACAGTTTGGGATTAACACATACACACTGCTATGTATAAAATAGATCATCAACAAGGAACTACTGTATAGCACAGGGAACTACACTGAATATTTTGCAATAACCTATAAGGGGAAATAATCTGAAAAACAATAGATAATTTTATTGACATCATCTATCAATGACAGATAAAATGTAACCTAAGAAAGGCCGATGGTGAGTGCTTCTGACCCTGAAGATTTCAGTCATCTAAAGTTTGGGCTCTGCCTATTTCCCAAGGCCCTTAAAGGACATACGTGTAGCCGTAGCTTAAAAATTCCCCAGTTTCGGGTTCGGGGAGGCACTGATTTGGAAAAATCCCTGGTGTTCTCCTTACATGCACGGGACCCTTCCTACAGTTAAAACATGCCTGTCACACCTAGAGGATGGTACACCGTTTGATCGGAAAGAGTTTGGAAAAGGCACCTCATCTCCTCATTGCCTGGTGCTCGGGTTCAACCCTCCAGCATCTTTCCTAACAATCTCCTCACTTGGGGATATCAGCACCGTCAACATCCTGTTGCACACAGTTTGGAATTTGTCCAGAGGATGTAGCGGAAGGATGAGAAAAATATAGAGACATGTCTTAGGTGTTCGGACAGGCACATGCCACTCTAATTTCCAATCCAGAACACAAATTCATCAAAGGCTAGAATTGCCCACGGAAACAGAATAGGGCTAGAGGAAATCCCGCTGTTTTGTGTCCAGTTTCCAAAAACACAAGTTGAAAAATGGAACTCAGGGGCACTAAAATTCATGAAACTGCAGAGTTGAAAATATCTATCGTCGAAAAATGTCTTGAGGTAAGTCACAGAAAAGGACTTGTAAGCAAGGGAGAGTGGCAGGAAACAGATTTGAAGAGGTAGAAAGGACTCCCCATTAAAGCACAAGAAAAGGGGCTGAACATCGCCAATGATGCAGTTGGCCAAAAAGGGTGTATGCATTTTTTCTGAATATATTCAAGTAAAGGCCATACACACTTTTTATCCAACCCAACAGGTGGGCACTGGAAATCAATATCACAAAATGTATCACTTCACATCAGTCAGAAGGGCCATCCACATAAAGTGTAAACACCAGAAATGCAGGACAGGGTGAGGAGAAAAGGGAGCCCTGTGAGGCTGATAGTGGAAATGTAATTTGCCAACGGCCACTCTGGAGAAGTGTATTGTGTTTGCTAAAACATCTAAAAAATGAGCTACAGAGCATAGGGCACTTGCACTCATGGGCGTGTACCTTGGGAAAAACAAAAATCGACAGAAAACAGGCACCCGAACGTTTACCACCTCTCTGTTAAAAAGGGCCTCAACTTGGATATAACCTAAATGTCCCTGGAAGGATAAAATGGATAAAAGAGATGGGGTACTTATGTAGAGTGGAATATTACTCATCCAGAAATCAATGAAATAAGGCCAGTTGTAACAACTCTGGAGGAGTTACATACGATCATTCTAAGTGACATATGTCAGAAAGAAAAAGACACATATCATAAGATGTCACTTAAAGGTGGAATCAAAAATGGCTACACATGAAATAAATTACAAAACAGAAACATAGTCAAATATGTAGAAAATAGACATAAGGCTGCTAAATGGGAAAGGTGGGGAATGGTGAGGTATTATCCAGGAGGTTGAAATTAGCAAAGATACCATTCCAAGTACCAAATTGAATAACTGACAAGGCCTACACGGTACCTCAAAGAACTGCACTCAGCCCACTCAAGTCACTGGAAAATAATACATATGACTGGTAAGCATCCGAAAAAGAAGTTATTGTTGTTTCACAGTACATGAATCAAGTGGATGTACAGCAGCAAAAAACAGAGCTTTGAAAATTTGCTGTAATCAATATAAAAATAAATTTAAAACTATTTATAAAAACAGTGAGACAGACAAAAATTCTTACAACATTTGTTGAAGGGCTACGATGTAACATGGATTGAACACATGTAGACCCACAGCAGGATGATTATATAAGGCTGGAAGCTATGCACGCTAAGAGATGTTAGAGAGGCTGGGTGAGGAAATGCAGACCTTTTAAAGTAATACTGCCTGGTACCCATTCCATGGGTCCCAAATCTGCAGGTTCAAGGGAATCTTCTGACAGCGAAAACATGCCTGGGAAACCGAGATGAATGTACACCGTGTGCTCAGGAAAGGTGTCTAAAATGCACCTCATTTTTGATCTCCTGGTGCTGGGGTTCGCCATTCCAGCCACATTACTAACAATCTCCCCACTTGGAGAATCAGCACCTTTAACCTCCTGCTTCACACTGTTTGCAATTTGTGCAGAGGATAAATGGGAAGAGGGGGAACCAATGAGAGATTAGCTGTAGGACTTTTGACAGGCACATGTCACTCTAATTTCCCATTAGGAAGAAGAATTAACCAAAGGCTCAGCCTGCCTCCCCAGAACCAGAATAGGGCCAGAAGTAATCCAATGGTTTGGCGGCCAGCTCACAAAAAAAGCGAGTTGCAAAATGGAGCTCAGGAGCAGACAATTCAAAGACCTGCAAAGATATAAATGATAACCAACATCCAAAAATATATTCAGGTAAGGTAACGAAGAGGATCTGAATGAGAGGCAGAATTGCAGGAAACAGATTTCAAAAGGTAGATTGTACTCACATTTAAAGCATATGAAAAGCAGCAGAATTTCTAAAATGATGCGGTTGGGCAAAAGGGTGTATGCGTTTTTTTCGTGAATATCTTCAGGAAAAAAACACATGCAGAGTTTTTGGCCAACCAAGCAAGAGGGAAATGCAAATCCGCACAACAAAGAAGTCTCAATTTCCACTGCTCAGAAAGGCCATCCAAAAAATGTGTACAAACCAGAAATGCAGGAGAGGCCATGGAAAACAGGGAGCCTAGTCACGCTGATGGGTGGGGTATAAATATCCAAGAGCCACTCTGAAGAAGTGTATGCTGTTTTTAAAACATCTAAAATACAAAGCCCCGGAGCAAGGGGACTTCAACTAATGGACATATAACTTGGGAAGACTAAATGTCAATAAGACACAGGCACCCCAAAGTTTAGGGCTGCTCTGCATACAAGAACCTCAACTTTGGTACACCTAAAATATCCCAGGAAAAAGAGAAATGCATAAAGAACTTGTGGTAATTTTGTACAACGGAATATCACTCAGACGTGAAATCAATGTATATAAGGCCAGTAGCAGCATAAAGAGTGGATTTCGGTATGATGATTTTAAGGGAAATTAGTCACACAGAAAAAGAATCTTATCATAAGATATCACTTATAGAGGGAATGTCAATATCACAACACATGAACTGAATTAGGAAAGAGAACAGAGTCTCACATTTAGCAAAAATCTCTTATGCCTGCTTCAGGGGAAAGGAGAGGTGGGGTGATGCATAAAACCAGAGTTTGATATTAGCACAGGTACCATTCCATAAACCAAATACAGAATAGACAAGACCTACACCTTCCTCAGTGAACGGGACTCAACACCCCTATGCCCCACAGAGGAATATATCTGACTACTAAGAATCTTAAAACCTATGTATTGATATGTCTCCATAAGGGAATCAATTGTGTCTAGACTGGCATAAACACGTCAGTGAAAATCAGCTCTACCCCATTATAAAAATGAATTTCAAAAAAACCCCAAAAAACAGCGAAATTCTTACACAATTCCTTCAGGGTTTCTGATGAAACCTGGAATGACCCTATCTGCAAAGACAGCTGGATGAGACATAAGGCTGGACACTTGGGACTGAGAGGACTGGTGAGATTGGGAGAGAAAATGCAGACCTTTTAAAGTAGTAATGCATGCCACCATTCCATGTGTCCCAAATCTCCAGGTAGAAGGGTATATCACTACAATTATAACATGTATGGGAAACCTAGAAAATGGACACCCTGTGATGGCGAAAGGTTTCTAAAACCTCTCCTAATTTTTCCTCTCCTTGTGCTCCACTTTGGCATTCCAACTGCTTTACTATCAATCTCCCAACTTAGGAGAGTCAGCCCCTATAACCTCCTGGTTCGCACAGTTTGCTAATTGTGCAGAGGATGAAAGGGAAGAGGGAGAACCAATCAGAGAGTAGATGTAGGCATTTGGACGGCACATGTCACTCTAATTTCCCGGCAGGAAGAAGAATTAACCAAAGACTCAGCCACCCACAGGGAACCAATATAGCCACCCCTGGAACCAGTATAGGTCCTGAAGCAAAATTGTGGATTTGCGGCCAGCTCACAAAGATGGGATTTGAAAATTGGAGCTCAGGGGCACAGCAATTCACAAACCTGCAGACTTATAAAGTACTACTCTCTTCCAAAAATCTGTTGAGGGAAGGCAATGAAGCGGCCTTGAAAATGAGGCAGAATTGCACAAAATATATTTCAAGAGGTAAATTGGAATCGCCTTTAAAGCACAGGAAAAGCATCCCAACTTGGACAGAGATGCACTTGGCCAAAAAGGGCGTATGCCTTTTCTCCTGAATATATTCAGAAGAAAACGCATACACCCTTTTTGGCCAATCAAGCAAGCGCGCAATACAAATCCACGCTACAAAGAATTGTCACTTACCACTGGTCAAAAGGGACATCCGAATATCTGTAAAAACCAGAAAGGTTGGGCTTCCCTGGTGGCGCAGTGGTTGCGAGTCTGCCTGCCGATGCAGGGACACGGGTTCGTGCCCCGGTCTGGGAGGATCCCACGTGCTGCGGAGCGGCTGGTCCCGTGAGCCATGGCAACTGGGCCTGCACGTCCAGAGCCTGTGCCCCGCAATGGGAGAGGCCACAGCAGTGAGAGGCCCGCATACAGCAAAAAAAAAAAAAAAAAAAAAACAGAAAGGCAAGAGAGAGATGGCAAGGGCATGAAGCAATGTGATCCCAATGGTCATGGAGGATTGTGATGACAAGCGCATGGAGAATTGTGATGACAAGATTATGTACCATTTTGTTGACAAAGGCAAGGAGCATTATGATGACAAGGTTCATGGAGCACTGTGACGACAAGCATCACGGAGCATAGTGATTACAGGGGTCATGGAGCATTGGGATGACAAGCGCATGGATCATTGTGATGACAATGGTCATGGAGCATTTTAATGACAAGAGTCCCGGATCATTGTGTTGTCAGGGTTCATGCAGCGTTGTGATGACAGTGGTCATGGAGCATTGTGATGACAGGGGTCATGGCTCATTGTGATGAGAAGGTCATGGAGCATTGGGCTGAAAATGTCCATGGAGTACCGTGATGACAGGGGTCATGGAGCATTGTGATGACAAGGTACTGGAGCACTGTGATGAGAAGACCATGGAGCCTTGTGATGACAAGTCTCATGGAGCATTCTGATGAAAAGTGCCATGGAGCATTGTGATTACAGGGGTCTTGGAGCATTGTGATGACAAGGGCATGGAGCATTGGGATGAGAAGGCCATGGAGCGTTCTGATGACATGCATCATGGAGCTTTGTGATGACAAGGGCATGGAGCATTGTGATTACAGCGGTCTTGGAGCAGTGTGATGAAAAGGGCATGGATCATTGTGATGAAAAAGGCATGGAGCCTTGTCATGACAGGGTTCAAGGAGCAAACTGACAACAAGTGTCAGGGAGCATTGTGATGACAAGGGTATTGATTATTGTGATGACAAAGGTCATGGAGCACTGTGATGAGAAGACCATGGATACTTGTGATGATGAGCGTCATGGGGCGTTGTGATGATAAGTGTTATGGAACATATTGATCACAAGGATTTGGAGCATTGTGATGACAGAGGTCATGGAGCATTTTGGTTTCATTGTGATGACAATAGCGTGAAGCATTATGATGATGGGCATGGTGCATTGTGATGACAGGGTTCATGGAGCATTGAGATGAAAAGGGGCATGGAGCATTGCGATTACAGGAGTCTTGGAGCATTGTGATGACAAAGGCATGGAACATCGTGAATGAGAAGGCCATGGAGCATTCTGTTGACATGCGTCATGGAGCTTTGTGATGACAAGGGCATGGAGCATTGTGATTACAGGGGTCTTGGAGCATTGTGATGACAAGGGTCATGGAGCCTTGTGATGACAAGGCTGTGGAACATTGTGATGGCAGGGGTCATGGAGCATTGTTATGACAGGGGTAATGGAGCATTGTGATGACAAGGGCATGGAGCATTGGTCTGAAAAGTTTCATGGATTATTGTGATGAGAGGGGGCAAGGAGCATTGTGATGACAAGGGCATGGAACACTGTGATACATGGGTCATGGAGGATTGTAATGAGAAGCGCATGGAGCATTGTGATAAGAATGGCATCGAGCATTGTGATGAAAAGCATCATGGAGCCTGTGATGACAAGGGCATGGAACAATGTGATGAGAGGGTTCATGGAGCATTGTGATGACAATGGCATGCAGCATTGTGATGACAAGGGTCATTGAGCTTTGTAATGACAAAGGTCATGGAGCATTTTGATGACAAGGGTGTGGTGCATTCTGTTGTGAAGGGCAGGGAGCATTGTGATGACAGGGGTTATGGAACATTGTGATGTCAGGGGAATGGAGCATTGTGATGATAAAGGCATGTAGCATTGTTGTGACAAGGGTCATGGAATATTGTGATGACAGGGGTGAGGGAGTATTGTGTTGACTAGTGATTGAACATTGTGATATCAGTGGTGAGAGAGCATTTTGATGAGAAGTGCATGGAGCAGTGTGATGACAAGGTTTATGGAGCATTGTGATGACAAAGATGTGGAGCATTGTGATGACAAGTGCATGGCACATTGTGATGCCATGGGTCATGGAGTATTGTGCTAACAAAGGCATTGATCATTGGGAGGACAAGGGTCACCAAGCATTGTGATGAAATGTTCATGGAGCTCTGTGGTGACAAAGGTCACAGAGCATTGTGATGACGAGGGCATGGACCATTGTAATGACAAAGGTCATGAAGCATTGTGATGACTGGAGTCATGGAGCATTGTGATGACAGGGGTCATAGAGCATTGTGATGAAAGGGCATGGAGCATTGTGATGACAGGGGTATGTTGCATTGGTTTGACAAGTTTCAGGGATTATTGTGATGACAGTGGGCATGGCACATTGTGATGACAAGGGCATGGAGCATTGTGATGAGAAGGTCATGGAGTATTGTGAAGAAGGGTGTCAGGGAGCATTGTGATGACATATGTCGTGGTCCATTGCGATGACAATGGAATGGAGCATTGTGATGCCAAGTGTCATGGAGGATTGTGATGACAAAGGTAATGGAGCATTTTGATGACAAGCGCTTGGGGCATTGTGATGACAAGGGTCATGGAGCATTGTGATAACAAGGGCCATTGAGAATTTTGATGACATGTTCATGAAGCATTGTGATGACAATCACATGGAGCTTGCTGTGACAGGGATCATGGAGCAGTGCGATGAAAAGTGCATAGAGAATTGTGATGACAAAGCATGTAACACTGTGATGAAAAGAATCATGGAGCACAGTGATGCCAAGAACGTGGAGAATTGTTATGACAGGGGACATGGAGCATTGTGATGACCAGGGCATGGAGTATTGTGATGGCAAGACCGTGGAGCATTGTGATGAGAAGACCATGGATAATTGTGATGATGAGCGTCATGGAGCACTGTAATGACAAGGGGTATGGAGCATTGTGATGACAGGGGTCATGGAGCATTGTGATGACAAGGTTCATGGAGCATTCTGATGACAAGCTTGTGGAGTATTTTGATGACAATGACATGGAGCATTTTGATGAAAATGGCATGGGGCATTGTGATGAAAAAGACATGGAGCCTTTTTATGACAGTTTTCAGGGAGCATTCTGACGACAAGTGTCAGGGAGCATTGTGATGACAAAGGTCATGGAGAATTGTGACGACAAGGGCATGGAGTATTGTGATGACAAGCACATGGAGCTTGCTATGACGGGGTCATGGAGCATTGCGATGACAAGTGCATAGAGAATTGTGATGACAAAGCATGTAACACTGTGATGAGAAGTATCATGGAGCATAGTGATGCCAAGATCGTGGAGAATTGTGATGACAGGGGACATGGAGCATTGTGATGACCAGGGCACGGAGCATTGCGATGGCAAGATCGTGGAGCACTGTGATGAGAAGACCATGGATAATTGTAATGACGAGGGTCATGGAGCACTGTAATGACAAGGGGTATAGAGCATTGTGATGACAGTGGTCATGGAGCATTGTGATGACCGGGGACATGGAGCATTGTGATGCCCAAGGCATGGAGCACTGTGATGGCAAGACCGTGGAGCATTGTGATGAGAAGACCATGGATAATTGTGATGAGGAGCGTCATGGAGCACTGTAATGACAAGTGGTATGGAGCCTTGTGATGACAGGGGTCATGGAGCATTGTTATGACAGTGGTCATGGAGCATTGTGATGACAAGTGTCATGGAGCATTTTGATGACAAGGGCGTGGAGCATTGTGATGAGAAGACCATGGACAATTGTGATTACGAGTGTCATGGAGCACTGTAATGACAGCAGTATGGAGCATTGTGATGACAGGGGTCATGGAGCATTGTGATGACTGGGGACATGGAGCATTGTGATGACCAGGGCATGGAGCATTGTGATGGCAAGACCGTGGAGCACTGTGATGAGAAAACCATGGATAATTGTGATGACGAACATCATGGAGCACTGTAATGACAAGGGGCATGGAGCATTGTGATGACAGGTGTCATGGAGCATTGTGATGACAGGGGTCATGGATCATTGAGATGACAAAGGTCACGGAGCATTCTGATGACAAGCTTGTGGAGTATTGTGATGACAATGGCATGAAGCATTGTGATGAAAAGGGCATGGATCATTGTGATGAAAATGGCATGGAGACTTGTCATGACAGTGTTCAATGAGCATACTGATGACAAGTGTCAGGGAGCATTGTGATGACAAGTGTATTGAGAATTGTGATGACAAAGGTCATGGATCATTGTGATGAGAAGTCCATGGATAATTGTGATGACCAGCGTCATGGGGCGTTGTGATGACAAGTGTTATGGAACATTGTGATCACAAGGGTTTGGAGCATTGTGATGAGAGAGGTCATGGAGAATTTTTATTTCATTGTGATGACAATAGCATGAAGCATTATGATGATGGGCATGGTGCATTGTGATGACAGGGTTCATGGAGCATTGAGATGAAAAGAGGCATGGATCATTGTAATAACAAGGGTCTTGGAGCATTGTGATGACAAGGGCATGGAGTATTGTGATGAGAAGGCCATGGAGCATTCTGATGACATGCGTCAGGGAGCTTTGTGATGACATGGGCATGGAGCATTGTGATTACAGGGGTCTTGGAGCATTGTGATGACAAGGGCCATGGAGTCTTGTGATGACAAGGCCGTAGAACATTGTGATGGCAGGGGTCATGGAGCATTGTTATGACAGGTGTAAGGGAGCATTGTGATGACAAGGGCATGGAGCATTGGTCTGAAAAGTTTCATGGATTATTGTGATGAGAGTGAGCATGGAGCATTGTGATGACAAGGGCACGGAACACAGTGATACATGTGTCATGGAGGATTGCAATGACAAGGGCATGGAGCATTGTGATGACAAGCGTCATGGAGCTTTGTGATGACAACAGCATGGAGCAATGTGATGAGAGGTTTCATGGAGCTTTGTGATGACAATGGCATGGAGCATTGTGATTCCAAGGGTCATGGAGCTTTGTGATGACATAGGCCATGGAGCATTTTGATGACAAGGGCGTGGTGCATTGTGATGAGAAGGGCAGGGAGCATTGTGATGACAGGGTCATGGAGCAATTGGATGAAAAGGGTCATGGAACATTTTGATGACAGTGTTTATGGAACATTGAGATGTTAGGGGTCATGGAGCATTGTGATGTAAAGGGTCATGGAGCATTGTGATGTCAGGGGTCATGGAGCATTGTGATGATAAGAGCATGTAGCATTGTTGTGACAATGGTCATGGAACATTGGGATGACAGGGTGGAGGGAGTATTGTGTTGACTAGTTATGGAACATTGTGATATCAGTGGTGAGAGAGCATTTTGATGAGAGGTGCATGGAGCATTGTGATGACAAGGCTGTGGAGCATTGTGATGAGAAACGCAGGGCACATTGTGATGACATGGGTCATGGAACATTGTGCTGACAAACGCATGGAGCATTGTGATGACAAGGTTTATGGAGCATTGTGATGACAAAGATGTGGAGCATTGTGATGACAAGCGCATGGCACATTTGATGCCATGTGTCATGGAGTAATGTGCTGACAAAGGCATGGAGCATTGTGATGACAAGGGTCACCGAGCATTGTGATGAAATGTTCATGGAGTGTTGTGGTCACAAAGGTTACAGAGCCTTGTGATGACGAGGGCATGGACCATTGTGATGACAAAGGTCATGAAGCATTGTGATGACTGGAGTCACGGAGCATTGTGATGACAGGGGTCATAGAGCATTGTGATGAAAGGGCATGGAGCATTGTGATGACAGGGGCATGTTGCATTGGTTTGACAAGTTTCAGGGATTATTGTGATGACAGTGGGCATGGCGCATTGTGATGACAAGGGCATGGAGCATTGTGATGAGAAGGTCATGGAGTATTGTGAAGAAGGGTGTCAGGGAGCATTGTGATGACATATGTCATGGTCTATTGCAATGACAATGGAATGTAGCATTGTGATGCCAATTGTCATGGAGGATTGTGATGACAAAGGTAATGGAGCATTTTGATGACAAGGGCTTGGAGCATTGTGATGACAAGGGTCATGGAGCATTGTGATAACAAGGGCCATTGAGAATTTTGATGACATGTTCATGAAGCATTGTGATGACAATCACATGGAGCTTGCTATGACAGGGGTCATGGAGCATTGCGATGACAAGTGCATAGAGAATTGTGATGACAAAACATGTAACACTGTGATGAGAAGTATCAGAGAGCATAGTGATACCAAGAACGTGGAGAATTGTTATGACAGGGGACATGGAGCATTGTGATGACCAGGGCATGGAGCATTGTGATGGCAAGACCGTGGAGCACTGTGATGAGAAGACCATGGATAATTGTGATGACGAGCGTCATGGAGCACTGTAATGACAAGGGGTATGGAGCATTGTGATGACAGGGGTCATGGAGCATTGTGATGACTGGGGACATGGAGCATTGTGATGACCAGGGCATGGAGCCTTGTGATGTCAAGATCGTGGAGCACTGTGATGAGAAGATCATGGATAATTGTGATGACGAGTGTCATGGAGCACTGTAATGACAAGGGGTATAGAGCATTGTGATGACAGTGGTCATGGAGCATTGTGATGACCGGGGACATGGAGCATTGTGATGCCCAAGGCATGGAGCACTGTGATGGCAAGACCGTGGAGCATTGTGATGAGAAGACCATGGAGAATTGTGATGAGGAGCGTCATGGAGCACTGTAATGACAAGTGGTATGGAGCCTTGTGATGACAGGGGTCATGGAGCATTGTTATGACAGTGGTCATGGAGCACTGTGATGACAAGGGTCATGGAGCATTTTGATGACAAGGGCGTGGAGCATTGTGATGAGAAGACCATGGACAATTGTGATTACGAGTGTCATGGAGCACTGTAATGACAAGCGGTATGGAGCATTGTGATGACAGGGTCATGGAGCATTGTGATGACTCGGGACATGGAGCATTGTGATGACCAGGGCATGGAGCATTGTGATGGCAAGACCGTGGAGCACTGTGATGAGAAGACCATGGATAATTGTGATGACGAACATCTGGAGCACTGTAATGACAAGGGGCATGGAGCATTGTGATGACAGGTGTCATGGAGCATTGTGATGACAGGGGTCATGGATCATTGAGATGAAAAGTGTCACGGAGCATTCTGATGACAAGCTTGTGGAGTATTGTGATGACAATGGCATGGAGCATTGTGATGAAAAGGGCATGGATCATTGTGATGAAAAAGGCATGGAGACTTGTCACGACAGGTTTCAATGAGCAAACTGATGACAAGTATCAGGGAGCATTGTGATGACAAGTGTATTGAGAATTGTGATTACAAAGGTCATGGAGCATTGTGATGAGAAGTCCATGGATAATTGTGATGACGAGCGTCATGGAACACTGTAATGACAAGGGGTATGGAGCATTGTGATGACAGGGTTCATGGAGCATTCTGAAGACAATGATCAGGGAGCATTCTGATGACAAGCTTGTGGAGTATTGTGATGACAATGACATGGAGCGTTGTGATGAAAAGGGCATGGAGCATTCTTATGAAAAAGGCATGGAGCCTTTTCATGACAGTGTTCAAGGAGTATTCTGATGACAAGTGTCAGGGAGCATTGTGATGACAAGTGTATTGAGAATTGTGATGACAAAGGTCATGGAGCATTGTGACGACAAGTGCATGGAGTATTGTCATGACAGTCATCATGGAGTGTTGTGATTTCAAGTGTTATGGAACATTGTGATCACAAGGGGTTGGAGCATTGTGATGACAAGGGCATGGAGCAATGTGATCCCAAGGTTCATGGAGGATTGTGATGAAAATGGTAATGGAGTATTGTGATGACAAGCTCATGGAGCATTGTGATGACAAGGTCATGTAGGATTTTGATGACACAGGCATGGAGAATTGTGATGATAAGTGTCATGGAGCACTGTGATGATAAGCGTCACGGAGCATTGTGATTACAGGGGTCATGGAGCATTGGGATGACAAGGGCATGGATCATTGTGATGACAAGTGTCATGGAGCATTGGGCTGAAAATGTTCATGGAGCATTGTGATGACAAGGGAATGGAGCATTGTGATGACAAGAGTCCCGGAACATTGTGTTGTCAGGGGTCATGGAGTGTTGTGATGACAGTGGTCATGGAGGATTGTGATGATATGGGTCATGGAGCATTGTGATGAGAAGGTCATGAAGCATTGGGCTGAAAATGTTCATGGAGTATTGTGATGACACGGGTCATGGAGCATTGTAATGAGAAGGGAATTGAGCACTGTGATGACAAGGTCCTGGAGCATTGTGATGGGAAGTCCATGGAGCCTTGTGATGACAATTCTCATGGAACATTCTGATGAAAAGGGGCATGGAGCATTGTGATTACAGGGGTCTTGGAGCATTGTGATGACAAGGGCATGGAGTATTGTGATGAGAAGGCCATGGAGCATTCTGATGACATGCGTCATGGAGCTTTGTGCTGACAAGGGCATGGAGTATTGTGATGAAAATGGCATGGATCATTGTTATGAAAAAGGCATGGAGCCTTGTCATGACAGGGTTCAAGGAGCATACTGACGACAAGTGTCACGGAGCATTGTGATGACAAGTGTAATGAGCATTGTGATGACAAAGTTCATGGAGCATTGTGATGAGAAGACCATGGATAATTTTGATGATGAGCGTCATGGGGTGTTGTGATGATAAGTTTTATGGAACATTGTGATCACAAGGGTTTGGAGCATTGTGATGACAGAGGTTATGGAGCATTTTGATTTCATTGTGATGACAATAGCCTGAAGCATTATGGTGATGGGCATGGTGCATTGTGATGACAGCGTTCATGGAGCATTGAGATGAAAAGGGGCATGGAGCATTGTGATTACAGGGGTCTTGGAGCATTGTGATGACAAGGGCAAGGAGCATTCTGATGAGAAGGCCATGGAGCATTCTGATGACATGTGTCATTGAGCTTTGTGATGACAAGGGCATGGAGCATTGTGATTACAAGGGTCTTGGAGCATTGTGATGACAAGGGTCATGGAGCCTTGTGATGACAATGGTGTGGAACATTGTGATGGCAGGGGTCATGGAGCATTGTTATGACAGGGGTAATGGAGCATTGTGATGAGAAGGGCATGGAGCATTGGTCTGAAAAGTTTCATGGATTATTGTGATGAGAGTGGGCATGGAGCATTGTGATGACAAGGTCACGGAACACTGTGATCCATGGGTCATGGAGGATTTTAATGACAAGGGCATGGAGCATTGTGATGAGAAGGGCATCAAACATTGTTTTGACAAGCGTCATGGAGCTTTGTGATGACAAGGGCATGGAACAATGTGATGAGACGGTTCATGGAACATTGTGATTCCAAAGGTTATGGAGCTTTGTGATGACAAAAGTCATGGAGCATTTTGATGTCAAGGGCGTGGTGCATTGTGATGAGAAGGGCAGGGAGCATTTTGATGACAGGGTCATGCAGCAATTTGATGAAAAGTGTAATGGAACATTTTGATGACAGGGGTTATAGAACATTGTGATGTCAGGGGTCATGGAGCTTTGGGATGAAAAGGGTCATGGAGCATTTTGATGACAGGGGTTATGGAACATTGTGATGTCAGGGGTCATGGAACATTGTGATGATAAGGGGATGTAGCATTGTGATGACAGGGGTCATGCAACATTGTGATTACAGGGGTGAGGGAGTATTGTGATGACTAGTGATGGAACATTGTGATATCTCTGTTGAGAGAGCATTTTGATGAGAAGTGCATGGAGAATTGTGATTACAAGGTTTATGGAGCATTACGATGACAAGGTTGTGGACCGTTGTGATGAAAATTACGTGGCACATTGTGATGACAAGGGTCATGGAGCATTGTTCTGACAAAGGCATGGAGCATTGTGATGACAAGGGTCACGGAGCATTGTGATGAAAAGTTCATGGAGTATTGTGGTTACAAAGGTCACAGAGCCTTGTGATGATGTGGGCATGGACCACTGTGATGACAAATGTTATGAAGCATTGTGATGACTGGAGTCACAGAGCATTGTGATGACAAGGGTCATGGAGCATTGTGATGACAAGGGCATGGAGCATTGTGATGACAGGGGCATGGAGCATTGGTCTGACAAGTTTAATAGATTATTGTGATGACAGTGGGCATGGGGCATTGTGATGACAAGGGCATGGGGCATTGTGATGAGAAGGTCATGGAGTATTGTGAAGACAGGTGTCAGGGAGCATTGTGATGACATATGTCATGGTCCATTGCGATGACAATGGCATGGAGCATTGTGATGCCAAATGCAATGGAGGATTGTGATGACAAATATAATGGAGCATTGTGATGACTAGGGCTTGGAGCATTATGATGACAAGGGCCATTGAAAATTTTCATGACAAGGTCGTGAAGCATTGTGATGACAAGGTGCTGGAGCATTGTGATGAGAAAACCATGGAGCCTTGTGAGACAAGTCTCATGGAGCATACTGATGAAAAGGGGCATGGAGCATTGTGATTAGAGTGTCTTGGAAAATTGTGATGACAAGGGCATGGAGCATTGTGATGAGAAGGCCAAGGAGCAGTCTGATGACATGCGTCATTGAGCTTTGTGATGACAAGGGCATGGAGCATTGTAATTACAGGCGTCTTGGAGCATTGTGATGAAAAAGGCATGGATCATTGTGATGAAAAAGGCATGGAGGGGCTTCCCTGGTGGCGCAGTGGTTGAGAGTCCGCCTGCCGATGCAGGGGACACGGGTTCGTGCCCCGGTCTGGGAGGATCCCACATGCCGCAGAGCGGCTGGGCCCGTGAGCCATGGCCGCTGAGCCTGCGCGTCCGGAGCCTGTGCTCCGCAAGGGGAGAGGCCACAACAGTGAGAGGCCCGCCTACCGCAAAAAAAAAAAAAAAAAAAAAAAAAAAAAAAAAGGCATGGAGCCTTGTCATGACAGGGTTCAAGGAGCATACAGAGAACAAGTGTCAGGGAGCATTTTGATGACAAGTGTGTTGAGCATTGTGATGACAAAGGTCATGGAGCATTGTGAAGAGAAGACCATAGATAATTGTGATGACGAGCGTCATGGGGCATTGTGATGACAAGTGTTATGGAATATGGTGATCACAAGGGTTTGGAGCAGTGTTATGACAGAGGTCATGGAGCATTTTGATTTCATTGTGATGACAATAGCCTGAAGCATTATGATGATGGGCATGGTGCATTGTGATGACAGGGTTCATGGATCATTGAGATAAAAAGGGACATGGAGCATTGTGATTACAGGGGTCTTGGAGCATTGTGATGAGAAGGGTCATGGAGCCTTGTGATGACAAGGCCATGGAACATCGTGATGGCAGGGATCATGGAGCATTGTTATCACAGGGGTAATGGAGCATTGTGATGGCAAGGGCATGGAGCATTCTGATGACATGCATCATGGAGCTCTGTGATGACAAGGGCATGTAGCACTGTGATTACAGGTGTCTTGGAGCATTGTGATGACAAGGGTCATGGAGCCTTGTGATGACAAGCCCGTGGAACGTTGTGATGGCAGTGTTCATGGAGCATTGTTATGACAGGGGTAATGGAGCATTGTGATGACAAGGGCATGGAACATTTGTCTGAAAAGTTTCATGGATTATTGTGATGAGAGTGGGCATGGAGCATTGTGATGACAAGGGCACGGAACACAGTGATCCATGGGTCATGGAGGATTGTAATGACAAGGGCATGGAGCATTGTGATGAGAAGGGCATCGAGCAGTGTGATGACAAGCACCATGGAGCTTTTTGATGACAATTGCATGGAACAATGTGATGAGAGGTTTCATGGAGTATTGTGATGACAATGGCATGGAGCATTGTGATGCCAAGGGTCATGGAGCTTTGTGATGACAAAGGACATGGAGCATTTTGATGACAAGGGCGTGGTGTATTGTGATGAGAAGGGCAGGGAGCATTGTGATGACATTGTCATGGACCAATTTGATGAAAAGGGTCATGGAACATTTTGATGAGAGGCGTTATGTAACATTGTGATGTCAGGGGTCATGGAGCATTTTGATGAAAAGGGTCATGGAGCATTTTGATGACAGGGGTTATGGAACATTGTGATGTCAGGGATCATCGAACATTGTGATGATAAGTGCATGTAGCATTGTGATGACAGGAGTCATGGAACATTGTGATGACAGGGTTGAGGGAGTATTGTGATGAATAGTGATGTAACATTGTGATATCAGTGGTGAGAGAGCATTTTGATTTGAAGTGCATGGAGCATTGTGATGACAAGGTTTATGGAGCATTGTGATGACAAGTTTGTGGAGCACTGTGACGGCAAGCGCATGGTGCATTGTGATGACATGGGTCATGGAGCATTGTGCTGACAAGCGCATGGAGCATTGTGATGACAATGGTCATGGAGCATTGTGCTGAGAAAGGCATAGAGCATTGTGATGACAAAGGTCAAAGAGCATTGTGATGAAAAGTTCATGAAGCATTGTGGTTAAAATGGTCACAGAGACTGTTGATGACAAGGGCATGGACCACTGTGATGACAAAGGTCATGAAGCCTTGTGATGACTGGAGTCACGGAGCATTGTCATGACAGGGGTCATGGAGCATTGTGATAACAAGGGCTTGGGGCATTGTGATGACAAGGGCATGGAGCATTGGTCTAATAAGTTTCATGGCTTATTGCGATGACAGTTGGAATGGCGCATTGTGATGACAAGGGCATGGAGCATTGTGATGACCAGGTCATTCATTATTGTGAAGACAGGTGTCAGGGAGCATTGTGATGACATATGTAATGGCCCATTGTGATGACAATGCCATGGAGCATTGTGATGCCAAGTGTCATGGAGGATTCTGATGACAAAGGTAATGGAGCGTTGTGATGACAATGGCTTGGAGCATTGTGATGACAAGGGTCAGGGAGCATTGTGCTGACAAGTGCATGGAAAATTGTGATGACAAGGGACATGGAGCATTCTGATGACAAGCTTGTGGAGTATTTTGATGACAATGGCATGGAGCATTGTGATGAAAACGGCATGGTGCATTTTGATGAAAAAGGCATGGAGCCTTTTTGTGATAGGGTTCAAGGAGCATTCTGACGACAAGTGTCAGGGAGCATTGTGATGACAAGTGTATCGAGAATTGTGATGACAAAGGTCATGGAGCATTGTGATGAAAAGGGCATGGAGTATTGTGATGACAGGCATCATGGAGCATTGTGATGACAAGTGTTATGGAACATTGTGATCACAAGGGTTTGGAGCATTGTGATGACAGAGGTCATGGATCATTTTGATTTCAAGGAGCATGGAGCATTGTGATGACAAGGGCATGGAGCAATGTGATCCCAAGGTTCATGGAGGATTGTGATGGCAATGGTAATGGAGTATTGTGATGACAAGTGCATAGAACATTGTAATGACAAGGTCATGCAGCATTTTGCTGACAAAGGCATGGAGCATTGTGATGACAGGTGTCATGGAGCACTGTGATGACAAGCGTCACGGAGCATTGTGATTACAGGGGTCATGGAGCATTGGGATGACAAGGGCATGCATCATTGTGATGACAAGTGTCATGGAGCATTGGGCTGAAAATGTTCATGGAGTATTGTGATGACAGGGGTCATGGAGCATTGTGATGACTAGGGAATGGAGCACTGTGATGACAAGAGTCCCGGATCATTGTGTTGTCAGGTGATATTGAGCGTTGTGATGACTGTGGTCATGGAGAATTGTGATGATATTGCTCATGGAGCATTGTGATGAGAAGGTCATGGAGCATTGGGCTGAAAATGTTCATGGAGTATTGTGATGACAGGGGTCATGGAGCATTGTGATGATAAGGGAATGGGGCATTTTGATGACAATGTCCTGGAGCATTGTGATGAGAAGACCATGGAGCCTTGTGATGACAAGTCTCATGGAGCATTCTGATGAAAAGGGGCATGGACCATTGTGATTACAGGGGTCTTGGAGCATTGTGATGACAAGGGCATGGAGCATTGTGATGAGAAGGCCATGGAGCATTCTGATGACATGCATCATGGAACTTTGTGATGACAAGGGCATGGAGCATTGTGATTACAGGGGTCTTGGAGCATTGTGATGAAAATGGCATGGATCATTGTGATGAAAAAGGCATGGAGCCTTGTCATGAAAGGGTTCAGGGAGCATACTGATGGCAAGAGTCAGGGAGCATTGTGATGACATGTGTATTGCGCATTGTGATGACAAATGTCATGGGGCATTGTGATGAGAAGTCCATGGATAATTGTGATGAGTAGCGTCATGGGGTATTGTGATGACAAGTGTTATGGAACATTGTGATCACAAGGGTTTGGAGCATTGTGATGACAGAGGTCATGGAACATTTTGATTTCATTGTGATGACAAGAGCATGAAGCATTATGATGATGGGCATGGTGCATTGTGATGACAGGGTTCATGGAGCATTGTGATGAAAGGTGGCATGGAGCTTTGGTCTGACAAGTTTCATGGATTATTTTGATGACAGTGGGCATGGCACATTGTGATGACAAGGGCATGGAGCATTGTGATGACAAGGTCATGGAGTATTGTGAAGACAGGTGTCAGGGAGCATTGTGATGACATATGTCATGTTCCAATGTGACGACAATAGCACGGAGCATTGTGATGCCAAGTGTCATGGAGGATTGTTGTGAAAAAGGTAAAGGAGCATTGTGATGATAAGCGCATGGAGCATTGAGATGACAAGGGCCATTGATAATTTTAATGTCCATGTCGTGAAACATTGTGATGACAAGCGCATGGAGCTTCCTATGACAGGGGTCATGGAGCATTGAGATGACAAGTGCATGGAGTAGTGTTATGACAAGAGCATATAACATTGTGATGAGAAGTGCCATGGAGCATTGTGATGACAAGGACGTCGAGAATTGTGAGGACAAGGGACATTGAGCTTTGAGATGACCAGGGCATGGAGCATTGTGATGGCAAAACCGTGGAGCATTGTGATAAGAAGACCTTGGGTAATTGTGATGATGAGCATCATGGAGCACTGTAATGACAAGGGGCATGAAGCATTGTGATGACAGGTGTCAGGGAGCATTGTGATGACAGGGGTCATGGAGCATTGTGATGACAAGGGAATGGAGCATTGTGATGACAAGGGTACGGAACATTGTGATGAAAAGTGCCATTGAGAATTTTGATGATAAAGTCGTGAAGCATTGTGATGACAAACACTTGGAGCTTGCTATGACAGGGGTCATGGAACATTGCAATGACAAGTGCATGGAGAATTGTGATGAAACGAGCATGTAACTTTGTGATGAGAAGTGTCATGTAGCATTGTGATGACAAGTACGTGGAGAATTGTTATGACAAGGGACATGGAGCATTGTGATAACCAGGGAATGGAGCATTTTGATGACAGTGGTCATGGAGCATTATTATGACAAGGGCCATGGTGCATTCTGATATAAGATATCACTTATGAAGGGATTGTAAACCTGGCTACATATGAACTGAATTAGGAAAGAGAACAGAGTCTCAGATTTAGAAAACACTCTTATGCTTGCTTAAGGGGGAAGGAGAGGTGGGGAGACACACAAAACCAGAGTTTGATATTAACACAGGTACCGTTCCATAATCCAAATACAGAAGAGACAAGCCCGACTCCTTCCTCAGTGAATGGGACTCAACACCCCTATTCCCCACAGAGAAATATATCTGACTAGTAAGGATCTTAAAACCTATGTATTGATATGTCTCCATAAGGGAACCAAGTGTGTCTAGAATGACATAAACACGGCAGTGAGAATAAGCTCAAACCCACTATAAAAAGGAATTTCAAAACAAAACAAAGAAACAGTGAAATTCTTACACAATACCTTCAGGGGTTCTGATGAAACTTGGAATGACCCTATCTACAACAACAGCTGGATGTGGCATAAGGCTGTTCACTTGGGACTGAGAGGATTGGTGAGATTGGGTGTGAAAATGCAGACGCTTTAAAGCAATAATGCCTGCCACTGATTCCATGGTTCCCAACTCTCCAGGTAGAAGGGAATATCACTACAGTTATAACATGTATGGGAAACCTAGAGAATGGACACCCTCTGATGGTGAAAGGTTTCTAAAACTCTACTAATTTTTTTCTCTCCATGTGCTCCAGCTTGACATTCCAACTGCTTTAATATCAATCTCCCAACTTGGAGAGTCAGCCCCTATAACCTCCTGGTTCGCACAGTTGGCACATTGTGCAGAGGATATAAGGGAAGAGGGAGAACCAATGAGAGAGTAGCTGTAGGCATTTGGACGGCCACATGTCAGTCTAATTTCCCGTCATGAAGAAGAATTAACCAAACTCTGAGCCTGCCCCACACCCATAACTAGTATAGGTCCTGAAGCAAAATTGTGGGTTTGCGGTCAGCTCACAAAAACACAAGTTGAAAAATGGAGCTCAGGGGCACAGCAATTCACTAACTTGCAGAGTTATAGAGGACTACACTCTTCCAAAAATCTGTTGAGGAGAAGCCATGAGGCGGACTTGAAAATGAGGGAGATTTGCACGAAACAGATTTCCAGAAGTACATTGGAATCGCCTTTAAACACAGGAAAAGCATCACAACTTCGACAATTATGGAATTGTCCATAAAGGGCGCATGCGTTTTCTCCTGAATATATTCAGGAGAAAACGCATACACCCATTTTGGCCAACCAAGCAACCGCACAATGCAAATCTGCACTACAAAGAAGTATCACTTCCCACCAGTCAAAAGGGATATCCGTAAAATGTGTAAAAACCAGAAAGGCAAGAGGGGCTCTGGAGAACAGGGAGCCTTGTTATGCTGATGGGTGGGATGTAGATTGCCAACAGTCACTCTGGAGGAGTGCATTGTGTTCCCTAAAAGAATTAAACAACAGAGCTTCACAACCTAAGGCACTTCCAGTCATGGGAATATACCTTGGGAAAATTGAAAATCAATAAGACACAGCCAACCCAAAATATAGGGCAGCACTGCTTACAAGAACCTCGACTTCGGGACACCTTAAATAACCCAGGAAAGACAAAAATGGTAAAGAAATTGTGGTACATACGTATGATGGAATATCCCTCAGCCATGAAGTCAATGTCATAAGGCCAGTAGCAGCATAATGATGGGATTCATGTACCATGATTCTAACTGAAAAAATCACACAGAAAAATAAACTTATCATAAGATATCACTTATGAAGGGTGTATAAACATGGCTACACATGGAATGAATTAGGAAAGGGAACAGAGTCTCATATATAGAAAACACTCTTATGCATGCTTAAGGGGAAAGCAGAGGTGGGGTGATGAATAAAACCAGAGTTTGATATTAGCACAGGTACGGTTCCATAATCCAAATACAGAATAGACAAGACCTACTACTTCCTCTGTGAACGGGACTCAAAACCCCATATTTCCTGCAGAGGAATATATCTGACTAGTAAGAATCTTAAAACTTATGTATTGATATGTCTCCGTAAGGGAATCAAGTGTGTCTAGACTGGCATAAACATGGCAGCGAGAATCAGCTCAAACCCACTATAAAAAGGAATTTCAAAAACAAAACAAAAAAACTGGGAAATTCATTACAATTCCTTCAGGGTCTGTGATGAAACCTGGAATGACCCTATCTACAATGACAGTTGGATGTGGCATAAGGAGGGACACTAGGGACTGAGAGGATTGATGAGATTGGGTGAGCAAATGCAGACCCTTTAAAGCAATAATGCATGGCACCCATTTCATGGGTTTCAACTCTCCAGGTTGAAGGGAATATTACTATAGTTATAACATGTACGGGGAACGTAGAGAACGGACACACTGTGAATACGAAAGGTTTCTAAAACTCAACGAATAGTCCCTCTCCTGGTGCTCCGGTTTGACTTTCCATCTGCTTTACTATCAATCTCCCAACTTGGAGAGACAGCCCCTTTAACCTCCTGGTTCGCACAGGTTGCCAATTTGGCAGAGGATGAAAGGGAAGAGGGAGAACCAATGAGAGAGTAGCTGTTAGGCATTTGGACGGGCAAATATCACTCTAACTTCCCGACAGGAAGAAGAATTAACCAAAGTCTCAGCCACCCACCAGACCAGTATAGGTCCTGAACCAAAATTTTGGACTTGCGGGCTGCTCACCAAAAACGAGTTGAAAAATGGAGCTCAGGGGCACAGCAATTCACAAACTGGCCGAGTAATAAAGGACAACTATCGTCCAAAAATCTGTTGAGGGAAGGCAACGAGGCGGACTTGAAAGCGAGGCAGAATAGCAGGAAACAGATTTCAAGAGGTACGTTGGAATCACCTTTAAAGCACTGGAAGAAGGGCACAACTTCGACAATGATGCATTTGGCCAAAAAGGGCGTATGCGTTTTCTCCTGAATATATTCAGGAGAAAACGCATACGCCCTTTTTGGCCAAGCAAGCAAGGGGGCAATGCAAATCTGCACTACAAAGAAGTAACACTTCCCACCGGTCCAAAGGGACATCCACAAAATGTGTAAAAACCAGAAAGGCAAGACAGGCCCTGGAGAACAGGGAGCCTTGTTATGCTGATGGGCGGGATGTAAATTGCCAACTGCCTCTCTGGAGGAGTACATTGTGTTCCCTAAAACAAGTAAAGAACAGAGCTACAGAGCCAAGGGCACTTCCAATCTTGGGAATATACCTTGGGAAATCTGAAAATCAATAAGACAGAGCCACTGCAAAATTTAGGGCTGCACTGCTTACAAGGACCTCAACTTGGGTACACCTTAAATATCCCAGGAAATATAAAAATGGTTCAAAAAATTGTGGTACTTACGTACGATGGAATATCCCTCAGCCATGAAATCAATGTCATAAGACCATTAGCAGCAAAATGGGTGGATTCAGGTACGATGATTCTAAGTGAAATAAGTCACACAGAAAAAGAAACTTATCATAAGATATCACTTATGAAGATCCTGTAAACATGGCTACACTTGAACTGAGTTAGGAAAGAGAACAGTGTCTCACATTTAGAAAACACTCTTATTCCTGCTTAAGGGGGAAGGAGAGGTGGGGTGATGCATAAAACCAGAGTTTGATATAAGCACAGGTACCGTTCCAAAAACCAACTATGGAAGAGACAAGACCTACACCTTCCTCAGTGAAAGGGACTCAAAACCCCATATTTCCCGCAGAGGAATATATCTGACTAGTAAGAATCTTAAAACCTATGTATTGATATGTCTCTGTAAGGGAATCAAGTGTGCCTAGGGTGGCATAAACATGGAAGGGAGAATCAGCTCAAACCCACTATAAAAAGGAATTTCAAAAACAAAACAAAAAAACTGGGAAATTCTTTACAATTCCTTCAGTGACTCTGATGAAACCGGGAATGACCCTATCTACAACGACAGCTGGAGGTGGCATAAGGGTGGACACTTGGGACTGAGAGGATTGGTGAGATTGGGTGAGCAAATGCAGACGGTTTAAAGCAATAATGCATGGCACCCATTCCATGGGTCCCAACTCTCCAGGTTGAAGGGAATATTACTACAGCTATAACATGTACGGGAAACCTAGAGAACGGACACACTGTGAATACGAAAGGTTTCTAAAACTCAACGAATAGTCCCTCTCCTGGTGCTCCGGTTTGACTTTCCATCTGCTTTATTATCAACCTCCCAACTTGGAGAGACAGCCCCTTTAACCTCCTGGTTCGCACAGGTTGCCAATTTGGCAGAGGATGAAAGGGAAGAAGGAGAACCAATGAGAGAGTAGCTGTTAGGCATTTGGACGGGCACATATCACTGTAATTTCCTGGTAGGAAGAAGAATTAACCAAAGTCTCAGCCACCCACCGGGAACCAGCATAGGTCCTGAACCAAAATTTTGGACTTGCGGTCAGCTCACCAAAAACGAGTTGAAAAACGGAGCTCAGGGGCACAGCAATTCACAAACTGGCCGAGTAATAAAGGACAACTATCGTCCAAAAATCTGTTGAGGGAAGGCAACGAGGTGGACTTGAAAGCGAGGCAGAATAGCAGGAAACAGATTTCAAGAGGTATGTTGGAATCGCCTTTAAAGCACTGGAAGAAGGGCACAACTTCGACAATGATGCACTTGGCCAAAAAGGGCGTATGCGTTTTCTCCTGAATATATTCAGGAGAAAACGCATACGCCCTTTTTGGCCAAGCAAGCAAGGGGGCAATGCAAATCTGCACTACAAAGAAGTAACACTTCCCACCGGTCCAAAGGGACATCCACAAAATGTGTAAAAACCAGAAAGGCAAGACAGGCCCTGGAGAACAGGGAGCCTTTTTATGCAGATGGGCGGGATGTAAATTGCCAACTGCCTCTCTGGAGGAGTGCATTGTGTTCCCTAAAACAAGTAAACAACAGAGCTACAGAGCCAAGGGCACTTCCAGTCTAGGGAATATACCTTGGGAAAACTAAAAATCAATAAGACACAGCCACCCCAAAATTTAGGGCTGCACTGCTTACAAGGACCTCAACTTGGGTACACCTTAAATATCCCAGGAAATATAAAAATGGTTCAAAAAATTGTGGTACTTACGTACGATGGAATATCCCTCAACCATGAAATCAATGTCATAAGACCAGTAGCAGCAAAATGGGTGGATTCAGGTACGATGATTCTAAGTGAAATAAGTCACACAGAAAAAGACACTTATCATAAGATATCACTCATGAAGATCCTGTAAACATGGCTACACTTGAACTGAGTTAGGAAAGAGAACAGAGTCTCACATTTAGAAAACACTCTTATGCCTGCTTAAGGGGGAAGGAGAGGTGGGGTGATGCATAAAACCAGAGTTTGATATAAGCACAGGTACCGTTCCAAAAACCAACTATGGAAGAGACAAGACCTACACCTTCCTCAGTGAAAGGGACTCAAAACCCCATATTTCCCGCAGAGGAATATATCTGACTAGTAAGAATCTTAAAACCTATGTATTGATATGTCTCCGTAAGGGAATCAAGTGTGTCTACACTGGGATAAACATGGCAGCGAGAATCAGCTCAAACCCACTATAAAAAGGAATTTCAAAAACAAAACAAAAAAACTGGGAAATTCTTCACAATTCCTTCAGGGTCTCTGATGAAACCTGGACTGACCCTATCTACAACGACAGCTGGATGTGGCATAAGGATGGACACTTGGGAATGAGAGAATTGGTGAGATTCGGTGAGCAAATTCAGACCTTTTAAAGCAATAATGAATGGCACACTTTCCATGGCTCCCAACTCTCCAGCTTGAAGGGAATATTACTACAGATATAACATGTAAGGGAAAAATATAGAATAGACACACTGTGAATACGAAAGGTTGCTAAAACTCAACGAATACTCCCTCTCCTGGTACTCCGGTTTGATTTTCCAAATGCTTTTCTATCAATCTCCCAACTTGGAGAAACAGGCCCTTTTACCTCCTGGTTCGCACAGATTTCCAATTTGGCAGAGGATGAAAGGGAAGAGGGAGAACCAATGAGAGATTAGCTCTTAGGCATTTGGACGGGCACATGTCACTCTAATTTCCCAGTAGGAAGAAGAATTAACCAAAGTACCTCAGGCACCCACCGGCAACCATTATAGGTCCTGAACCACAATTTGGGACTTTCGGTCAGCTCACAAAAAACAAGTTGAAAAATGGAGCATAGGGGCACAGCAATTCACAAACTGGCAGAGTAATAAAGACAACTGTTGTCCAAAAATCTGTTGAGGGAAGGCAACGAGGTGGAAATGAAAGCTAGGCAGAATAGCAGGAAATAGATTTCAACTGGTACGTTGGAATCGACTTTAAAGCACAGAATGAAGGGCACAACTTCAACAATGATGCACTTGAGGAAAAAGGGCGTATGCGTTTTCTCCTGAATATATTCAGGAGAAAACGCATACGCCCTTTTTGGCTGAGCAAGCAAGCGGGAAATGCAAATCTGCACTACAAAGAAGTATCACTTCCCACTGGTCAAAGGGGCATGGACAAACTGTGTAAAATCCAGAAAGGCAAGACAGGCCCTGGAGAACAGGGAGCCTTGTTATGCTGATGGGCGGGATTTAAATTGCCAACTGCCTCTCTGGAGGAGTGCATTGTGTTCCCTAAAACAAGTAAACAACAGAGCTACAGAGCCAAGGGCACTTCCAGTCTAGGGAATATACCTTGGGAAAACTGAAAATCAATAAGACAGAGCCACCCCAAAATTTAGGGCTGCACTGCTTACAAGGACCTCAACTTGGGTACACCTTATATATCCCAGGAAATATAAAAGTGGTACAAAAAATTGTGGTACTTATGTACGATGTAATATCCCTCAGCCATGCAATCAATGTCATAAGACCAGTAGCAGCAAAATGAGTGGATTCAGGTACAATGATTGTAAGTGAAATATGTCACACAGAAAAAGAAACTTATCATAAGATATCACTTATGAAGATCCTGTAAACATGGCTACACTTGAACTGAGTTAGGAAAGAGAACTGAGTCTCACATTTAGGAAACACTCTTATGGCTGCTTAAGGGGGAAGGAGAGGCGGGGTGATGCATAAAACCACAGTTTGATATAAGCACATGTACCGTTCCAAAAACCAACTGTGGAATAGACAAGACCTACACCTTCCTCAGTGAAAGGGACTCAAAACCCCATATTTCCCTCACAGGAAAATATCTGACTAGTAAGAATCTTAAAACCTATGTATTGATATGTCTCCATAAGGGAATCAAGTGTGTCTAGACTGGCATAAACATGGCAGCGAGAATCAGCTCAAACCCACTATAAAAAGGAATTTCACAAACAAAACAAAAAACAGGGAAATTCTTTACAATTCCTTCAGGGTCTCTGATGAAACCTGGAATGACCTTATCTACAATGACAGCTGGATATGGAATAAGGCTGGACACTTGTGAATGAGAGGATTGGTGAGATTGGGTGAGCAAATGCAGACCCCTTAAAACAATAATGCGTGGCACCCATTCCATGGGTCCCAACTCCCCAGGTTGAAGGGAATATTACTACAGCTATTACATGTACAGGAAACCTAGAGAATGGACACACTGTGAATACGAAAGGTTTCTACAACTCAAGAAATTGTCCCTCTCCTGGTGCTCCCGATTGACTTTCCAGCTGCTTTACTTTCAATCTCCCAACTTGGAGAGACAGCCCCTTTAACCTCCTGGTTTGCACAGGTTTCCAATTTGGCAGAGGATGAAAGGGAAGAGGGAGAACCATTGAGAGAGTAGCTCCTAGGGATTTGAACGGGCACATGTCACTCTAATTTCCCGGCAGAAAGTAGAATTAACCAAAGTCTCAGCCCCCCACAGGGAACCAGTATAGGTCCTGAACCAAAATTTTGGCCTTGCGGTCAGCTCACAAAAAACAAGTTGAAAAATGGAGCTCAGGGGCACAGCAATTCACAAACTGGCCGAGTAATAAACGAAAACTATCGTCCAAAAATCTGTTGAGGGAAGGCAACGAGACGGAAGTGAAAGCGAGGCAGAAAGGCAGGAAACAGATTTCAAGAGGTACGTTGGAATCGCCTTTAAAGCACATGAAGAGGGGCACAACTTCAACAATGATGCACTTGGCCGAAAAGGGCGTATGCCTTTTCTCCTGAATATATTCAGGAGAAAACACATATGCCCTTTTTGGCCAAGCAAGCAAGCGGGCAATTCAAATCTGCACCACAAAGAAGTATCACTTCCCACTGTTCAAAAGGGACATCCACAAAATGTGTAAAATCCAGAAAGGCAAGACCAGCCCCGGAGAACTGGGTGGCTTGTTTTGCTGATGGGCGCGATGTAAATTGCCAACTGCCTTTCTGGAGGAGTGCATTGTGTTCCCTAAAAAGAGTAAACAACAGAGCTACAGAACCAAGGGCACTTCCAGTCTAGGGAATATACCTTGGGAAACCTGAAAATCAATAGGACAGGGCCACCCCAAAATTTAGGGCTGCACTGCTTAAAAGAACCTCAACTTGGGTACAACTTAAATATCCCAGGAAATATAAAAATGGTTCAAAAAATTGTGGTACTTACGTACGATGGAATATCCTCAGCCATGCAATCAATGGCATAAGACGAATAACAGCAAAATGAGTGGATTGAGGTATGATGCTTCTAAGTGAAATAAGTCACACAGAAAAAGAAACTTATATTAAGATATCACTTATGAAGATCCTGTAAACATGGCTACATTTGAACTGAGTTAGGAAAGAGAACAGTGTCTCACCTTTGGAAAGCACTCTTATGCATGCTTAAGGGGGAAGGAGAGGTGGGGTGATGCATAAAACCAGAGTTTGATATAAGCACAGGTACCGTTCCTAAAACAAACTATGGAATAGACGAGACCTACACGTTCCTCAGTGAAAGGGACCCGAGGCATTTGTGAGTAATCGTGAGCTGAGCCCCAGGCCAGCTGCTGTTGACCTTTTCCCACCCTTCCCAGGTAAAACACCTGAATATGTACAAGGGCTTGAAAGCCTAGAGGAAGGGCCGTGGAGCCACACCAGCGACAGCACGCAGGCCAACTTGGTGCCTGCAGGCCAGCCAGGATGGTCCTGGCCCTGGGCGCTCTTCTGGAAGCTTTCCATTGCCCTGCCTGAGATACCCCTCCTGTCCCGGCCCCCACTGCTTTTTTCCTTCCTCACCTCTGTCCGGAGAGAAATTCAAGCAGAAGGTATGGGTGACACACCCTCTTCTGTACAGGTGGCAGCCTGGCAACTCCTGCAGAAAGTCCAGCAGAGACCCACTCACACCGGGCCACCCACAAAGTCATGGCCCCTCACTCCCTCCCACCAGCACAGACCCGAGACTGCTGACGGGGCAGAGAATATGGAGTCAGGCACAGCTTCAGGGGCTATTGCTGACTGCAGCGCTGTTTATATTGACCTCAACCCAGGCACACCTGGGGAGGGCCAGCCGGCAGGGTCAGGCTACACAGGTCAGTTAATCCTCAGCCCTCAGGGAATCACATTGTTGAAAATGGACCTCGCTAAGGCAGAATAGAAGCCAAGGAATAAAAGGACACAATGCCATTTGCAGCACCGTAGGTGTGTCTAGAGGTAATCACGTGACTTGTAGTAAGTCAGAAAGTGAAAGACACATATCATATCATATCTCTTATAGGTGTGACCGAAAAATGGATACCAGGGCAGATATTTCCACGGAGAAGGGCAATCACAGATTCATTCAACAAACTTATGGTTCACCAATGGAAAGGTGTGAGGATTGGTTTCATTATGATATTGGGGTTAACAGACATATACAAACACAGGTGACATATATAATCACCAAAGACCCACACAATACCAAGAGAAGACTACTCAACATTCTGTCATAAGGTACATGGGAAAAGGATCCCAGGAAGAACAGACATATGTATATGTGTAAAAGAACCACATCTTCCACACCTACAACAAGCCAAACATTGTAATCAAATTTGCTGTAATAAAAAATAAAAAATTAAATTAAAAACACGAACAAGAAGTAGTGAGACAAACTTGAGGGGCTTTCTCCTGGCACATTCCATTCTAAATTCCAATCTAGAACACGACTTGCATTGAGGCTCTGTTGCACCAGTAACCAGATTTGGTAAGGGAGAACTGCTGCCACCATGTGGCCGTTTCACAAAACAGCAGCTTTAATCCCAGCTCTAATGGTCAGTTGATATTCAAAATCATTGCAGGCTTGTAAATGACACCTGCCCTAAACCAAATCCTGGGGTCATATATCGACCAAAAAATTCAAACGACGTCCATATTTCAAAACGACAGTTTCAAAAGGCATATTTTACACACATTAGTGTTCTGCTTCTTTTTCTTTCTTTCTTTTTTTGTTAAAAAAACGGGAATGGCAAAAAGCATCCCTCAGAATGGGCGAAAATATTTGCAAACGAATCAATGGACAAAGGTTTAATCTCCAATATATATAAAGAGCTCATGCAGCTTAATATTAGAAAAACAAACAACCGAATAAAAAATGGGCAGAAGATCTAAAGAGACGTTTCTTCAAAGAAGACACAGAGATGGCCAAGACGCACATGAAAAGCTGCTCAACATCACTAATTATTAGAGAAATGCAAATCAAAACTACAATGAGGTATCACCTCACACCTGTTACAATTGGCATCATCAGATAATCTACAAACAACGAATTCTGGGGAGGGTGTGGACAAAAGGATCCCTCTTCCACTAGTGGTGGAAATGTAAATTGATACAGTCACGATGGAGAACAGTATGGAGTTTCCTTAAAAAAAGATAGAAATAGAATTAACATATGATCCAGCAATCCCACTTCTAGGCATATACCCAGAGAAAACCATAAATCAAAAAGGCACATTCACCACAATGCTCATTTCAGCACTATTTACAATAGCCAGGTAATGGAAGCAACCTAAATACCCACAGACAGACGAATGGATAAAGATGTGGTACATATATAAAATGGAATATTACGCAGCCATAAGAAGGAATGAAACTGGGTCATGTGTAGAGACGTCGATTGATCTAGAGACTGTCATACAGAATTAAGTAAGTCAGGAAGAGAAAAACAAATATTGTATATTAATGCATATATGTGGAACCTAGAAATATGGTACAGATGATCTGGTTTGCAGGGAAGAAATAGAGACACAGAGGTAGAGAACACACGTATGGACACCAAGTGTGGGAAGCCATGGGGAGGTGGTGTTGGGATGAGTTGGGAGATTGGGATTGACCTGTATACATGTATAAGCATAAAATACATAACTAATAATATCCTGCTGTATAAAAAAATAAATAAAATTAAATTTCAAAATTTTAAGAAATAAAATATAAAAATAAAACAGAAAAAAGTTCTTCCCTTCACACAGAAGTATTTATATGAATGAATTATTTCCATGCTTATATCTATAAATACATAAAAGAGGAATAAAATCTAACTTGAACCAAAAAAGAAAAAAAAAAACCTGAACCCACGAGTTTGACAGAGGAAAACCCTATCTGGGCACTTGCTCCAGCGGTAAACAATTCTGAAATTGGTCAGAGGTGGGGAATCATCTCCCATAGGGCCAGCAGCGCACTCCTACGCAAGGAGCGTCCTCATTGCAAAGCTGGGGCCATGCCGAGACATCTGTGAGTAACCGTGAGCTGAGCCCCAGGACAGCTGCTGTTGAACTTTTCCCACCCTTCCCAGGTAAAACACCTGAATATGTACAAGGGCTTGAAAGCCTAGAGGAAGGGCCGTGGAGCCACACCAGCGACAGCACGCAGGCCAACTTGGTGCCTGCAGGCCATCCAGGATGGTCCTGGCCCTGGGCGCTCTTCTGGAAGCTTTCCATTGCCTTGCCTGAGATACCCCTCCTGTCCCGGCACCCACTGCTTTTTTCCTTCCTCACCTCTGTCCGGAGAGAAATTCCAGCAGAAGGTATGGGTGACACATCCTCTTCTTTACAGGTGGCAGCCTGGCAACTCCTGCAGAAAGTCCAGCAGAGACCCACTCACAGCGGGCCACCCACAAAGCCGTTAGCCCTAACTCACTCCAACCAGCACAGCCCCGAGACTGCTGACGGGGCAGAGAATATGGAGTCAGGAACATCTTCAGGGGCTATTGCTGCCTGCAGCGCTGTTTATATTGACCTCAACCCAGGCGCACCTGGGGAGGGTCGGCCGTCAGGGTCAGGCTACCCAGGTCAGCTAATCCTCAGCCCTCAGGGAATCACATTGTTGAAAATGGACCTCGCTAAGGCAGAATAGAAGCCAAGGAATAAAAGGACACAATGCCTTTTGCAGCACCATAGGTGTGACTAGAGGTAATCACGTGACTTGTAGTAAGTCAGAAAGTGAAAGACATATATCATATCATATCTCTCATAGGTGTGACCGAAAAATGGATACCAGGGCAGATATTTCCACACAGAAGGGCAATCACAGATTCATTAAACAAACTTATGGTTCACCAATGGAAAGGTGTGAGGATTGGTTTCATTATGATATTGGTGTTAACAGACATATACAAACACAGGTGACATATATAATCACCAAAGACCTACAGAATACCAAGAGAAGACTACTCAACATTCTGTCATAAGGTACATGGGAAAAGGATCCCAGGAAGAACAGACATATGTATATGTGTAAAAGAACCACATCTTCCACACATACAGCAAGCCAAACATTGTAATCAAATTTGCTGTAATAAAAAATAAAAAAATAAATTAAAAACACGAACAAGAAGTAGTGAGACAAACTTGAGGGGCTTTCTCCTGGCACATTCCATTCTAAATTCCAATCTAGAACACAACTTCCATTGAGGCTCTGTTGCCCCAGTAACCAGACTTGGTAACGGAGAACTGCTGCCACATTGTGGCCGTATCACACAACAGCAGCTTTAATCCCAGCGCTAATGGTCAGTTGATATTCAAAATCATTGCAGGCCTGTAAATGACACCTGACCTGAAAACAAATCCTGGGTTCATATATCGACCAAAAAACTCAAAGGACGTCCATATTTCAGAAGGACAGTTTCAAAAGGCATATTTTACACACATTAGTGTTCTGCTTCTTTTTCTTTCTTTCTTTTTTTGTTAAAAAAACGGGAATGGCAAAAAGCATCCCTCAGAATGGGCGAAAATATTTGCAAACAAATCAATGGACAGAGGTTAAATCTCCAATATATATAAAGAGCTCATGCAGCTTAATAATAAAAAAACAAACAACCCAATACAAAAATGGGCAGAAGATCTAAAGAGATGTTTCTTCAAAGAAGACACAGAGATGGCCAAGACCCACATGAAAAGCTGCTCAACATCACTAATTATTAGACAAATGAAAATCAAAACTACAATGAGGTATCACCTCACACCTGTTGGAATCAGCATCATCAGAAAATCTACAAAGAACAAATTCTGGGGAAGGTGTGGACAAAAGGATCCCTCTTCCACTAGTGGTGGAAATGTAAATTGATACAGTCACGATGGAGAAGAGTATGGACTTTCCTTAAAAAAACTAGAAATAGAATTACCATATGATCCAGCAATCCCAATTCTGGGCATATACCCAGAGAAAACCATAAATCAAAAAGGCACATTCACCACAATGCTCATTTCAGCACTATTTACAATAGCCAGGTAATGGAAGCAACCTAAATACCCACAGACAGACCAATGGATAAAGATGTGGTACATATATAAAATGGAATATTACTCAGCCATAAGAAGGAATGAAACTGGGTCATTTGTAGAGACGTCGATGGATCTAGAGACTGTCATACAGAATGAAGTAAGTCAGAAAGCGACAAACAAATATTGTATATTAATTCATATATGTGGAACCCAAAAAAATGGTACAGATGAACTGGTTTGCAGGGAAGAAATAGAGACACAGAGGTAGAGAACACACGTATGGACACCAAGTGTGGGAAGCCATGGGGAGGTGGTGGTGGGATGAGTTGGGAGATTGGGATTGGCCTGCATACATGTATATGCAGAAAATATATAACTAATAATAACCTGCTATATAAAAAAATAAATAAAATTATATTTCAAAATTTTTAAAAATAAAATTTAAAAATAAAACAGAAAAAAGTTCTTCCCTTCACACAGATGTATTTATATGAATGAATCATTTCCATGCTTATATCTATAAATGCATAAAAGAGGAAGAAAACCTAACTTGAACAAAAAAAAAAACAAAAAAACTGAACCCACCAGTTAGACAGAGGAAAAGCCTATCAGGGCACTTGCTCCAGCAGTAAACAATTCTGAAATTGGTCAGATGTGGGGAATCATCTCCCATAGAGCCAGCAGCCCAATCCTACGGAAGAATCGTCCTCATTGCAAAGCTGGGGGACATGCCAAGGCATCTGTGCGTAACCGTGAGCTGAGCCCCAGGCCAGCTGCTGTTGAACTTTTCCCACCCTTCCCAGGTAAAACACCTGAATATGTACAAGGGCTTGAAAGCCTAGAGGGAGGGCCTTGGAGCCACACCAGCGACAGCACGCAGGCCAACTTGGTGCCTGCAGGACAGCCAGGATGGTCCTGGCCCTGGGCGCTCTTCTGGAAGCTTTCCATTGCCCTGCCTGAGATACCCCTCCTGTCCCGGCCCCCACTGCTTTTTTCCTTCCTCACCTCTGTCCGGAGAGAAATTCAAGCAGAAGGTATGGGTGACACACCCTCTTCTGTACAGGTGGCAGCCTGGCAACTCCTGCAGAAAGTCCAGCAGAGACCCACTCACACCGGGCCACCCACAAAGTCATGGCCCCTCACTCCCTCCCACCAGCACAGACCCGAGACTGCTGACGGGGCAGAGAATATGGAGTCAGGCACAGCTTCAGGGGCTATTGCTGACTGCAGCGCTGTTTATATTGACCTCAACCCAGGCACACCTGGGGAGGGCCAGCCGGCAGGGTCAGGCTACACAGGTCAGTTAATCCTCAGCCCTCAGGGAATCACATTGTTGAAAATGGACCTCGCTAAGGCAGAATAGAAGCCAAGGAATAAAAGGACACAATGCCATTTGCAGCACCGTAGGTGTGTCTAGAGGTAATCACGTGACTTGTAGTAAGTCAGAAAGTGAAAGACACATATCATATCATATCTCTTATAGGTGTGACCGAAAAATGGATACCAGGGCAGATATTTCCACGGAGAAGGGCAATCACAGATTCATTCAACAAACTTATGGTTCACCAATGGAAAGGTGTGAGGATTGGTTTCATTATGATATTGGGGTTAACAGACATATACAAACACAGGTGACATATATAATCACCAAAGACCCACACAATACCAAGAGAAGACTACTCAACATTCTGTCATAAGGTACATGGGAAAAGGATCCCAGGAAGAACAGACATATGTATATGTGTAAAAGAACCACATCTTCCACACCTACAACAAGCCAAACATTGTAATCAAATTTGCTGTAATAAAAAATAAAAAATTAAATTAAAAACACGAACAAGAAGTAGTGAGACAAACTTGAGGGGCTTTCTCCTGGCACATTCCATTCTAAATTCCAATCTAGAACACGACTTGCATTGAGGCTCTGTTGCACCAGTAACCAGATTTGGTAAGGGAGAACTGCTGCCACCATGTGGCCGTTTCACAAAACAGCAGCTTTAATCCCAGCTCTAATGGTCAGTTGATATTCAAAATCATTGCAGGCTTGTAAATGACACCTGCCCTAAACCAAATCCTGGGGTCATATATCGACCAAAAAATTCAAACGACGTCCATATTTCAAAACGACAGTTTCAAAAGGCATATTTTACACACATTAGTGTTCTGCTTCTTTTTCTTTCTTTCTTTTTTTGTTAAAAAAACGGGAATGGCAAAAAGCATCCCTCAGAATGGGCGAAAATATTTGCAAACGAATCAATGGACAAAGGTTTAATCTCCAATATATATAAAGAGCTCATGCAGCTTAATATTAGAAAAACAAACAACCGAATAAAAAATGGGCAGAAGATCTAAAGAGACGTTTCTTCAAAGAAGACACAGAGATGGCCAAGACGCACATGAAAAGCTGCTCAACATCACTAATTATTAGAGAAATGCAAATCAAAACTACAATGAGGTATCACCTCACACCTGTTACAATTGGCATCATCAGATAATCTACAAACAACGAATTCTGGGGAGGGTGTGGACAAAAGGATCCCTCTTCCACTAGTGGTGGAAATGTAAATTGATACAGTCACGATGGAGAACAGTATGGAGTTTCCTTAAAAAAAGATAGAAATAGAATTAACATATGATCCAGCAATCCCACTTCTGGGCATATACCCAGAGAAAACCATAAATCAAAAAGGCACATTCACCACAATGCTCATTTCAGCACTATTTACAATAGCCAGGTAATGGAAGCAACCTAAATACCCACAGACAGACGAATGGATAAAGATGTGGTACATATATAAAATGGAATATTACGCAGCCATAAGAAGGAATGAAACTGGGTCATGTGTAGAGACGTCGATTGATCTAGAGACTGTCATACAGAATTAAGTAAGTCAGGAAGAGAAAAACAAATATTGTATATTAATGCATATATGTGGAACCTAGAAATATGGTACAGATGATCTGGTTTGCAGGGAAGAAATAGAGACACAGAGGTAGAGAACACACGTATGGACACCAAGTGTGGGAAGCCATGGGGAGGTGGTGTTGGGATGAGTTGGGAGATTGGGATTGACCTGTATACATGTATAAGCATAAAATACATAACTAATAATATCCTGCTGTATAAAAAAATAAATAAAATTAAATTTCAAAATTTTAAGAAATAAAATATAAAAATAAAACAGAAAAAAGTTCTTCCCTTCACACAGAAGTATTTATATGAATGAATTATTTCCATGCTTATATCTATAAATACATAAAAGAGGAATAAAATCTAACTTGAACCAAAAAAGAAAAAAAAAAACCTGAACCCACGAGTTTGACAGAGGAAAACCCTATCTGGGCACTTGCTCCAGCGGTAAACAATTCTGAAATTGGTCAGAGGTGGGGAATCATCTCCCATAGGGCCAGCAGCGCACTCCTACGCAAGGAGCGTCCTCATTGCAAAGCTGGGGCCATGCCGAGACATCTGTGAGTAACCGTGAGCTGAGCCCCAGGACAGCTGCTGTTGAACTTTTCCCACCCTTCCCAGGTAAAACACCTGAATATGTACAAGGGCTTGAAAGCCTAGAGGAAGGGCCGTGGAGCCACACCAGCGACAGCACGCAGGCCAACTTGGTGCCTGCAGGCCATCCAGGATGGTCCTGGCCCTGGGCGCTCTTCTGGAAGCTTTCCATTGCCTTGCCTGAGATACCCCTCCTGTCCCGGCACCCACTGCTTTTTTCCTTCCTCACCTCTGTCCGGAGAGAAATTCCAGCAGAAGGTATGGGTGACACATCCTCTTCTTTACAGGTGGCAGCCTGGCAACTCCTGCAGAAAGTCCAGCAGAGACCCACTCACAGCGGGCCACCCACAAAGCCGTTAGCCCTAACTCACTCCAACCAGCACAGCCCCGAGACTGCTGACGGGGCAGAGAATATGGAGTCAGGAACATCTTCAGGGGCTATTGCTGCCTGCAGCGCTGTTTATATTGACCTCAACCCAGGCGCACCTGGGGAGGGTCGGCCGTCAGGGTCAGGCTACCCAGGTCAGCTAATCCTCAGCCCTCAGGGAATCACATTGTTGAAAATGGACCTCGCTAAGGCAGAATAGAAGCCAAGGAATAAAAGGACACAATGCCTTTTGCAGCACCATAGGTGTGACTAGAGGTAATCACGTGACTTGTAGTAAGTCAGAAAGTGAAAGACATATATCATATCATATCTCTCATAGGTGTGACCGAAAAATGGATACCAGGGCAGATATTTCCACACAGAAGGGCAATCACAGATTCATTAAACAAACTTATGGTTCACCAATGGAAAGGTGTGAGGATTGGTTTCATTATGATATTGGTGTTAACAGACATATACAAACACAGGTGACATATATAATCACCAAAGACCTACAGAATACCAAGAGAAGACTACTCAACATTCTGTCATAAGGTACATGGGAAAAGGATCCCAGGAAGAACAGACATATGTATATGTGTAAAAGAACCACATCTTCCACACATACAGCAAGCCAAACATTGTAATCAAATTTGCTGTAATAAAAAATAAAAAAATAAATTAAAAACACGAACAAGAAGTAGTGAGACAAACTTGAGGGGCTTTCTCCTGGCACATTCCATTCTAAATTCCAATCTAGAACACAACTTCCATTGAGGCTCTGTTGCCCCAGTAACCAGACTTGGTAACGGAGAACTGCTGCCACATTGTGGCCGTATCACACAACAGCAGCTTTAATCCCAGCGCTAATGGTCAGTTGATATTCAAAATCATTGCAGGCCTGTAAATGACACCTGACCTGAAAACAAATCCTGGGTTCATATATCGACCAAAAAACTCAAAGGACGTCCATATTTCAGAAGGACAGTTTCAAAAGGCATATTTTACACACATTAGTGTTCTGCTTCTTTTTCTTTCTTTCTTTTTTTGTTAAAAAAACGGGAATGGCAAAAAGCATCCCTCAGAATGGGCGAAAATATTTGCAAACAAATCAATGGACAGAGGTTAAATCTCCAATATATATAAAGAGCTCATGCAGCTTAATAATAAAAAAACAAACAACCCAATACAAAAATGGGCAGAAGATCTAAAGAGATGTTTCTTCAAAGAAGACACAGAGATGGCCAAGACCCACATGAAAAGCTGCTCAACATCACTAATTATTAGACAAATGAAAATCAAAACTACAATGAGGTATCACCTCACACCTGTTGGAATCAGCATCATCAGAAAATCTACAAAGAACAAATTCTGGGGAAGGTGTGGACAAAAGGATCCCTCTTCCACTAGTGGTGGAAATGTAAATTGATACAGTCACGATGGAGAAGAGTATGGACTTTCCTTAAAAAAACTAGAAATAGAATTACCATATGATCCAGCAATCCCAATTCTGGGCATATACCCAGAGAAAACCATAAATCAAAAAGGCACATTCACCACAATGCTCATTTCAGCACTATTTACAATAGCCAGGTAATGGAAGCAACCTAAATACCCACAGACAGACCAATGGATAAAGATGTGGTACATATATAAAATGGAATATTACTCAGCCATAAGAAGGAATGAAACTGGGTCATTTGTAGAGACGTCGATGGATCTAGAGACTGTCATACAGAATGAAGTAAGTCAGAAAGCGACAAACAAATATTGTATATTAATTCATATATGTGGAACCCAAAAAAATGGTACAGATGAACTGGTTTGCAGGGAAGAAATAGAGACACAGAGGTAGAGAACACACGTATGGACACCAAGTGTGGGAAGCCATGGGGAGGTGGTGGTGGGATGAGTTGGGAGATTGGGATTGGCCTGCATACATGTATATGCAGAAAATATATAACTAATAATAACCTGCTATATAAAAAAATAAATAAAATTATATTTCAAAATTTTTAAAAATAAAATTTAAAAATAAAACAGAAAAAAGTTCTTCCCTTCACACAGATGTATTTATATGAATGAATCATTTCCATGCTTATATCTATAAATGCATAAAAGAGGAAGAAAACCTAACTTGAACAAAAAAAAAAACAAAAAAACTGAACCCACCAGTTAGACAGAGGAAAAGCCTATCAGGGCACTTGCTCCAGCAGTAAACAATTCTGAAATTGGTCAGATGTGGGGAATCATCTCCCATAGAGCCAGCAGCCCAATCCTACGGAAGAATCGTCCTCATTGCAAAGCTGGGGGACATGCCAAGGCATCTGTGCGTAACCGTGAGCTGAGCCCCAGGCCAGCTGCTGTTGAACTTTTCCCACCCTTCCCAGGTAAAACACCTGAATATGTACAAGGGCTTGAAAGCCTAGAGGGAGGGCCTTGGAGCCACACCAGCGACAGCACGCAGGCCAACTTGGTGCCTGCAGGACAGCCAGGATGGTCCTGGCCCTGGGCGCTCTTCTGGAAGCTTTCCATTGCCCTGCCTGAGATACCCCTCCTGTCCCGGCCCCCACTGCTTTTTTCCTTCCTCACCTCTGTCCGGAGAGAAATTCAAGCAGAAGGTATGGGTGACACACCCTCTTCTGTACAGGTGGCAGCCTGGCAACTCCTGCAGAAAGTCCAGCAGAGACCCACTCACACCGGGCCACCCACAAAGTCATGGCCCCTCACTCCCTCCCACCAGCACAGACCCGAGACTGCTGACGGGGCAGAGAATATGGAGTCAGGCACAGCTTCAGGGGCTATTGCTGACTGCAGCGCTGTTTATATTGACCTCAACCCAGGCACACCTGGGGAGGGCCAGCCGGCAGGGTCAGGCTACACAGGTCAGTTAATCCTCAGCCCTCAGGGAATCACATTGTTGAAAATGGACCTCGCTAAGGCAGAATAGAAGCCAAGGAATAAAAGGACACAATGCCATTTGCAGCACCGTAGGTGTGTCTAGAGGTAATCACGTGACTTGTAGTAAGTCAGAAAGTGAAAGACACATATCATATCATATCTCTTATAGGTGTGACCGAAAAATGGATACCAGGGCAGATATTTCCACGGAGAAGGGCAATCACAGATTCATTCAACAAACTTATGGTTCACCAATGGAAAGGTGTGAGGATTGGTTTCATTATGATATTGGGGTTAACAGACATATACAAACACAGGTGACATATATAATCACCAAAGACCCACACAATACCAAGAGAAGACTACTCAACATTCTGTCATAAGGTACATGGGAAAAGGATCCCAGGAAGAACAGACATATGTATATGTGTAAAAGAACCACATCTTCCACACCTACAACAAGCCAAACATTGTAATCAAATTTGCTGTAATAAAAAATAAAAAATTAAATTAAAAACACGAACAAGAAGTAGTGAGACAAACTTGAGGGGCTTTCTCCTGGCACATTCCATTCTAAATTCCAATCTAGAACACGACTTGCATTGAGGCTCTGTTGCACCAGTAACCAGATTTGGTAAGGGAGAACTGCTGCCACCATGTGGCCGTTTCACAAAACAGCAGCTTTAATCCCAGCTCTAATGGTCAGTTGATATTCAAAATCATTGCAGGCTTGTAAATGACACCTGCCCTAAACCAAATCCTGGGGTCATATATCGACCAAAAAATTCAAACGACGTCCATATTTCAAAACGACAGTTTCAAAAGGCATATTTTACACACATTAGTGTTCTGCTTCTTTTTCTTTCTTTCTTTTTTTGTTAAAAAAACGGGAATGGCAAAAAGCATCCCTCAGAATGGGCGAAAATATTTGCAAACGAATCAATGGACAAAGGTTTAATCTCCAATATATATAAAGAGCTCATGCAGCTTAATATTAGAAAAACAAACAACCGAATAAAAAATGGGCAGAAGATCTAAAGAGACGTTTCTTCAAAGAAGACACAGAGATGGCCAAGACGCACATGAAAAGCTGCTCAACATCACTAATTATTAGAGAAATGCAAATCAAAACTACAATGAGGTATCACCTCACACCTGTTACAATTGGCATCATCAGATAATCTACAAACAACGAATTCTGGGGAGGGTGTGGACAAAAGGATCCCTCTTCCACTAGTGGTGGAAATGTAAATTGATACAGTCACGATGGAGAACAGTATGGAGTTTCCTTAAAAAAAGATAGAAATAGAATTAACATATGATCCAGCAATCCCACTTCTAGGCATATACCCAGAGAAAACCATAAATCAAAAAGGCACATTCACCACAATGCTCATTTCAGCACTATTTACAATAGCCAGGTAATGGAAGCAACCTAAATACCCACAGACAGACGAATGGATAAAGATGTGGTACATATATAAAATGGAATATTACGCAGCCATAAGAAGGAATGAAACTGGGTCATGTGTAGAGACGTCGATTGATCTAGAGACTGTCATACAGAATTAAGTAAGTCAGGAAGAGAAAAACAAATATTGTATATTAATGCATATATGTGGAACCTAGAAATATGGTACAGATGATCTGGTTTGCAGGGAAGAAATAGAGACACAGAGGTAGAGAACACACGTATGGACACCAAGTGTGGGAAGCCATGGGGAGGTGGTGTTGGGATGAGTTGGGAGATTGGGATTGACCTGTATACATGTATAAGCATAAAATACATAACTAATAATATCCTGCTGTATAAAAAAATAAATAAAATTAAATTTCAAAATTTTAAGAAATAAAATATAAAAATAAAACAGAAAAAAGTTCTTCCCTTCACACAGAAGTATTTATATGAATGAATTATTTCCATGCTTATATCTATAAATACATAAAAGAGGAATAAAATCTAACTTGAACCAAAAAAGAAAAAAAAAAACCTGAACCCACGAGTTTGACAGAGGAAAACCCTATCTGGGCACTTGCTCCAGCGGTAAACAATTCTGAAATTGGTCAGAGGTGGGGAATCATCTCCCATAGGGCCAGCAGCGCACTCCTACGCAAGGAGCGTCCTCATTGCAAAGCTGGGGCCATGCCGAGACATCTGTGAGTAACCGTGAGCTGAGCCCCAGGACAGCTGCTGTTGAACTTTTCCCACCCTTCCCAGGTAAAACACCTGAATATGTACAAGGGCTTGAAAGCCTAGAGGAAGGGCCGTGGAGCCACACCAGCGACAGCACGCAGGCCAACTTGGTGCCTGCAGGCCATCCAGGATGGTCCTGGCCCTGGGCGCTCTTCTGGAAGCTTTCCATTGCCTTGCCTGAGATACCCCTCCTGTCCCGGCACCCACTGCTTTTTTCCTTCCTCACCTCTGTCCGGAGAGAAATTCCAGCAGAAGGTATGGGTGACACATCCTCTTCTTTACAGGTGGCAGCCTGGCAACTCCTGCAGAAAGTCCAGCAGAGACCCACTCACAGCGGGCCACCCACAAAGCCGTTAGCCCTAACTCACTCCAACCAGCACAGCCCCGAGACTGCTGACGGGGCAGAGAATATGGAGTCAGGAACATCTTCAGGGGCTATTGCTGCCTGCAGCGCTGTTTATATTGACCTCAACCCAGGCGCACCTGGGGAGGGTCGGCCGTCAGGGTCAGGCTACCCAGGTCAGCTAATCCTCAGCCCTCAGGGAATCACATTGTTGAAAATGGACCTCGCTAAGGCAGAATAGAAGCCAAGGAATATAAGGACACAATGCCTTTTGCAGCACCATAGGTGTGACTAGAGGTAATCACGTGACTTGTAGTAAGTCAGAAAGTGAAAGACATATATCATATCATATCTCTCATAGGTGTGACCGAAAAATGGATACCAGGGCAGATATTTCCACACAGAAGGGCAATCACAGATTCATTAAACAAACTTATGGTTCACCAATGGAAAGGTGTGAGGATTGGTTTCATTATGATATTGGTGTTAACAGACATATACAAACACAGGTGACATATATAATCACCAAAGACCTACAGAATACCAAGAGAAGACTACTCAACATTCTGTCATAAGGTACATGGGAAAAGGATCCCAGGAAGAACAGACATATGTATATGTGTAAAAGAACCACATCTTCCACACATACAGCAAGCCAAACATTGTAATCAAATTTGCTGTAATAAAAAATAAAAAAATAAATTAAAAACACGAACAAGAAGTAGTGAGACAAACTTGAGGGGCTTTCTCCTGGCACATTCCATTCTAAATTCCAATCTAGAACACAACTTCCATTGAGGCTCTGTTGCCCCAGTAACCAGACTTGGTAACGGAGAACTGCTGCCACATTGTGGCCGTATCACACAACAGCAGCTTTAATCCCAGCGCTAATGGTCAGTTGATATTCAAAATCATTGCAGGCCTGTAAATGACACCTGACCTGAAAACAAATCCTGGGTTCATATATCGACCAAAAAACTCAAAGGACGTCCATATTTCAGAAGGACAGTTTCAAAAGGCATATTTTACACACATTAGTGTTCTGCTTCTTTTTCTTTCTTTCTTTTTTTGTTAAAAAAACGGGAATGGCAAAAAGCATCCCTCAGAATGGGCGAAAATATTTGCAAACAAATCAATGGACAGAGGTTAAATCTCCAATATATATAAAGAGCTCATGCAGCTTAATAATAAAAAAACAAACAACCCAATACAAAAATGGGCAGAAGATCTAAAGAGATGTTTCTTCAAAGAAGACACAGAGATGGCCAAGACCCACATGAAAAGCTGCTCAACATCACTAATTATTAGACAAATGAAAATCAAAACTACAATGAGGTATCACCTCACACCTGTTGGAATCAGCATCATCAGAAAATCTACAAAGAACAAATTCTGGGGAAGGTGTGGACAAAAGGATCCCTCTTCCACTAGTGGTGGAAATGTAAATTGATACAGTCACGATGGAGAAGAGTATGGACTTTCCTTAAAAAAACTAGAAATAGAATTACCATATGATCCAGCAATCCCAATTCTGGGCATATACCCAGAGAAAACCATAAATCAAAAAGGCACATTCACCACAATGCTCATTTCAGCACTATTTACAATAGCCAGGTAATGGAAGCAACCTAAATACCCACAGACAGACCAATGGATAAAGATGTGGTACATATATAAAATGGAATATTACTCAGCCATAAGAAGGAATGAAACTGGGTCATTTGTAGAGACGTCGATGGATCTAGAGACTGTCATACAGAATGAAGTAAGTCAGAAAGCGACAAACAAATATTGTATATTAATTCATATATGTGGAACCCAAAAAAATGGTACAGATGAACTGGTTTGCAGGGAAGAAATAGAGACACAGAGGTAGAGAACACACGTATGGACACCAAGTGTGGGAAGCCATGGGGAGGTGGTGGTGGGATGAGTTGGGAGATTGGGATTGGCCTGCATACATGTATATGCAGAAAATATATAACTAATAATAACCTGCTATATAAAAAAATAAATAAAATTATATTTCAAAATTTTTAAAAATAAAATTTAAAAATAAAACAGAAAAAAGTTCTTCCCTTCACACAGATGTATTTATATGAATGAATCATTTCCATGCTTATATCTATAAATGCATAAAAGAGGAAGAAAACCTAACTTGAACAAAAAAAAAAACAAAAAAACTGAACCCACCAGTTAGACAGAGGAAAAGCCTATCAGGGCACTTGCTCCAGCAGTAAACAATTCTGAAATTGGTCAGATGTGGGGAATCATCTCCCATAGAGCCAGCAGCCCAATCCTACGGAAGAATCGTCCTCATTGCAAAGCTGGGGGACATGCCAAGGCATCTGTGCGTAACCGTGAGCTGAGCCCCAGGCCAGCTGCTGTTGAACTTTTCCCACCCTTCCCAGGTAAAACACCTGAATATGTACAAGGGCTTGAAAGCCTAGAGGGAGGGCCTTGGAGCCACACCAGCGACAGCACGCAGGCCAACTTGGTGCCTGCAGGACAGCCAGGATGGTCCTGGCCCTGGGCGCTCTTCTGGAAGCTTTCCATTGCCCTGCCTGAGATACCCCTCCTGTCCCGGCCCCCACTGCTTTTTTCCTTCCTCACCTCTGTCCGGAGAGAAATTCCAGCGAAAGGTATGTGTGACACATCCTCTTCTTTAGAGGTGGCAGCCTGGCAACTCCTGCAGAAAGTACAGCAGAGACCCACTCACACCGGGCCACCCACAAAGCCGTGGACCCTCACTCCCTCCCACCAGCACAGCCCCGAGACTGCTGACGGGGCAGAGAATATGGAGTCAGGCACAGCTTCAGGGGCTATTGCTGCCTGCAGCGCTGTTTATATTGACCTCAACCCAGGCACACCTGCGGAGGGCCGGCTGGCAGGGTCAGGCTACCCAGGTCAGCTAATCCTCAGCCCTCAGGGAATCACATTGTTGAAAATGGACCTCGCTAAGGCAGAATAGAAGCCAAGGAATAAAAGGACACAATGCCATTTGCAGCACCGTAGGTGTGACTAGAGGTAATCACGTGACTTGTAGTAAGTCCGAAAGTGAAAGACACATATCATATCATATCTCTTATAGGTGTGACCGAAAAATGGATACCAGGGCAGATATTTCCACGGAGAAGGGCAATCACAGATTCATTCAACAAACTTATGGTTCACCAATGGAAAGGTGTGAGGATTGGTTTCATTATGATATTGGGGTTAACAGACATATACAAACACAGGTGACATATATAATCACCAAAGACCTACAGAATACCAAGAGAAGACTACTCAACATTCTGTCATAAGGTACATGGGAAAAGGATCCCAGGAAGAACAGACATATGTACATGTGTAAAAGAACCACATCTTCCACACCTACAGCAAGCCAAACATTGTAATCAAATTTGCTGTAATAAAAAATAAAAAATTAAATTAAAAACACGAACAAGAAGTAGTGAGACAAACTTGAGGGGCTTTCTCCTGGCACATTCCATTCTAAATTCCAATCTAGAACACGACTTCCATTGAGGCTCTGTTGCCCCAGTAACCAGATTTGGTAGGGGAGAACTGCTGCCACCTTGTGGCTGTTTCACACAACAGCAGCTTTAATCCCAGCGCTAATGGTCAGTTGATATTCAAAATCATTGCAGGCCTGTAAGTGACACCTGCCCTGAACACAATTCCTGGGGTCATATATCGACCAAAAAATTCAAAGGACGTCCATATTTCAAAACGACAGTTTCAAAAGGCATATTTTACACACATTAGTGTTCTGCTTGTTTTTCTTTCTTTCTTTTTTTGTTAAAAAAACGGGAATGGCAAAAAATCATCCCTGAGAATAGGCGAAAATAGTTGCAAACGAATCAATGGACAAAGGTTTAATCTCCAATATATATAAAGAGCTCATGCAGCTTAATATTAAAAAAACAAACAACCCAATACAAAAATGGGCAGAAGATCTAAAGAGACGTTTCTTCAAAGAAGACACAGAGATGGCCAAGACGCACATGAAAAGCTGCTCAACATCACTAATTATTAGAGAAATGCAAATCAAAACTACAATGAGGTATCACCTCACACCTGTTAGAATCGGCATCATCAGAAAATATACAAACAACGAATTCTGGGGAGGGTGTGGACAAAAGGATCCCTCTTCCACTAGTGGTGAAAATGTAAATTGATACAGTCACAATGGAGAAAAGTATGGAGTTTCCTTAAAAAAACTAGAAATAGAATTAGCATATGATCCAGAAATTCCACTTCTGGGCATATACCCAGAGAAAACCATAAATCAAAAAGGCACATTCACCAAAATGCTCATTTCAGCACTATTTACGATAGCCAGGTAATGGAAGCAACTTAAATACCCACAGAGAGACGAATGGATAAATATGTGGTACATATATAAAATGGAATATTACTCAGCCATTAGAAGGAATGAAACTGGGTCATTTGTAGAGACGTCGATGGATCTACAGACTGTCATACAGAATGAAGTAAGTCAGAAAGAGAAAAACAAATATTGTATATTAATGCATATATGTGGAACCTAGAAAAATGGTACAGATGAACTGGTTTGCAGGGAAGAAATAGAGACACAGAGGTAGAGAAAACACGTATGGACACCAAGTGTGGGAAGCCATGGGGAGGTGGTGGTGGGATGAGTTGGGAGATTGGGATTGACCTGTATACATGTATATGCATAAAATACATAAATAATAATAACCTGCTGTATAAAAAAATAAATAAAATTAAATTTCAAAATTTTAAGAAATAAAATTTAAAAATAAAACAGAAAAAAGTTCTTCCCTTCACACAGATGTATTTATATGAATGAATTATTTCCATGCTTATATCTATAAATACATAAAAGAGGAATAAAATCTAACTTGAACCAAAAAAGAAAAAAAAAAAAACTTGAACCCACGAGTTAGACAAAGGAAAACCCTATCAGGACACTTGCTCCAGCGGTAAACAATACTGAAATTGGTCAGAGGTGGGGAATCATCTCCCATACAGGCAGCAGCCCACTCCTACGCAAAGAGCGTCCTCATTGCAAAGCTGGGGGCAATGCCGAGACATCTGTGAGTAACCGTGAGCTGAGCCCCAGGCCAGCTGCTGCTGAACTTTTCCCACCCTTCCCAGGTAAAACACCTGAATATGTACAAGGAGTTGAAAGCCTAGAGGAAGGGACGTGGAGCCACACCAGCGACAGCACGGAGGCCAACTTGGTGCCTGCAGGCCAGCCAGGATGGTCCTGACCTTGGGCACTCTTCTGGAAGCTTTCCATAGCCCTGCCTGAGATACCCCTCCTGTCCCGGCCCCCACTGCTTTTTTCCTTCCTCACCTCTGTCCGGAGAGAAATTCCAGCGGAAGGTATGGGTGACACATCCTCTTCTTTACAGGTGGCAGCCTGGCAACTCCTGCAGAAAGTACAGCAGAGACCCATTCACACCGGGCCACCCACAAAGACGTGGCCCCTCACTCCCTCCCACCAGCACAGCCCCGAGACTGCTGACGGGGCAGAGAATATGGAGTCACGCACAGCTTCAGGGGCTATTGCTGCCTGCAGCGCTGTTTATATTGACCTCAACCCAGGCACACCAGGGGAGGCCAGCCGGCAGGGTCAGGCTATCCAGGTCAGCTAACCCTCAGCCCTCAGGGAATCACATTGTTGAAAATGGACCTCACTAAGGCAGAATAGAAGCCAAGGAATAAAAGGACACAATGCCATTTGCAGCACCGTCGGTGTGTCTAGAGGTAATCACGTGACTTGTAGTAAGTCAGAAAGTGAAAGACACATATCATATCATATCTCTTATAGGTGTGACCGAAAAATGGATACCAGGGCAGATATTTCCACGGAGAAGGGCAATCACAGATTCATTCAACAAACTTATGGTTCACCAATGGAAAGGTGTGAGGATTGGTTTCATTATGATATTGGGGTTAACAGACATATACAAACACAGGTGACATATATAATCACCAAAGACCTACAGAATACCAAGAGAAGACTACTCAACATTCTGTCATAAGGTACATGGGAAAAGGATCCCAGGAAGAACAGACATATGTGTATGTGTAAAAGAACCACATCTTCCACACCTACAACAAGCCAAACATTGTAATCAAATTTGCTGTAATAAAAAATAAAAAATTAAATTAAAAACACGAACAAGAAGTAGTGAGACAAACTTGAGGGGCTTTCTCCTGGTACATTCCATTCTACATTCCAATCTAGAACACGACTTCCATTGAGGCTCTGTTGCCCCAGTAACCAGATTTGGTAAGGGAGAACTGCTGCCACCTTGTGGCCGTTTCAAACAACAGCAGCTTTAATCCCAGCGCTAATGGTCAGTTGATATTCAAAATCATTGCAGGCCTGTAAATGACACCTGCCCTGAAAACAAATCCTCGGTTCATATATGGACCAAAAAATTCAATGGACGTCCATATTTCAAAACGACAGTTTCAAAAGGCATATTTTACACACATTAGTGTTCTGCTTCTTTTTCTTTCTTTCTTTTTTTGTTAAAAAAACGGGAATGGCAAAAAGCATCCCTCAGAATGGGCGAAAATATTTGCAAACGAATCAATGGACAAAGGTTTAATCTCCAATATATATAAAGAGCCCATGCAGCTTAATATTAAAAAAAACAAACAACCCAATACAAAAATGGGCAGAAGATCTAAAGAGACGTTTCTTCAAAGAAGACACGGAGATGGCCAAGACGCACATGAAAAGCTTCTCAACATCACTAATTATTAGAGAAATGAAAATCAAAACTACAATGAGGTATCACCTCACACCTGTTAGAATCGGCATCATCAGAAAATATACAAACAACGAATTCTGGGGAGGGTGTGGACAAAAGGATCCCTCTTCCACTAGTGGTGGAAATGTAAATTGATACAGTCACGATGGAGAACATTATGGAGTTTCCTTAAAAAAACAAAAATAGAATTACCATATGATCCAGCAATCCCACTTCTGGGCATATACCCAGAGAAAACCATAAATCAAAAAGGCACATTCACCACAATGCTGATTTCAGCACTATTTACGATAGCCAGGTAATGGAAACAACCTAAATACCCACAGACAGACGAATGGATAAAGATGTGGTACATATATAAAATGGAATATTACTCAGCCATAAGAAGGAATGAAACTGGGTCATTTGTAGAGACGTCGATGGATCTAGAGACTGTTATACAGAATGAAGTAAGTCAGAAAGAGACAAACAAATATTGTATATTAATGCATATATGAGGAACCTAGAAAAATGGTACAGATGAACTGGTTTGCAGGGAAGAAATAGAGACAGATGTAGAGAACACACGTATGGACACCAAGTGTGGGAAGCCATGGGGTGGTGGTGTTGGGATGAGTTGGGAGATTGGGATTGACCTGTATACATGTATATGCATAAAATACATAACTAATAATAACCTGCTGTATAAAAAATAAATAAAATTAAATTTCAAAATTTAAAAAAATTAAAATTTAAAATTAATAGAGGAATAAGTTCTTCCCTTCACACAGATGTATTTATATGAATGAATTATTTCCATGCTTATATCTATAAATACATAAAAGAGGAATAAAATCTAACATGAACCAAAAAAGAAAAAAAAAAAAAACTGAACCCACCAGATAGAGGAAAACCCTATCAGGGCACTTGTTCCAGCGGTAAACAATTCTGAAATTGGTCAGAGGTGGGGAATCATCTCCCATACAGCCAGCAGCCCACCCCCCAAGCAAGGAGGGTCCTCATTGCAAAGCTGGGGGACCGTGCCAAGGCATCTTTGAGTAAACGTGAGCTGAGCCCCAGTCCTGCTGCAGCTGAACTCTTCCCACCCTTTCCAGTTAAAACACCTGAATATGTACAAGAACTTGCAAGCCTAGAGGAAGGGCTGTGGAGCCACACCAGCGACAGCACACAGGCCGACTTGGTGCCTGCAGGCCAGTCAGGATGGTCCTGGCCACAGATGCTCTTCTGGAAGCTTTCCATTTCCCTGCCTGAGATACCCCTCCTGCCACTGCCCCCACTGCTTTTTTACTTCCTCACCTCTGCCTGGGGAGAAATTCCAGTGGCAGGTATCGGTGACACATCCTCTTCTTTAGCAGGTGGCAGCCTGGCAACTCCTGCAGAAAGACCAGCAGAGCCCCACTCACACTGGGCCACCCACTAAGCCACGGCCCCTCAATCCCTCCCACCAGCACAGCCCCGGCACTGCCTACGGGCCAGAGAATATGGCGTCAGTCACAGCTACAAGGGCTGTCGCTCACTGGAGAGCTGTTTATATTGCCCTCAACCCAGGCACACCTGTGGAGGGCTGGCAGGCAGTTTCAGGCTGCCAAAATCAGCCAATTCTCACCCCTCAGTGGCTCACAGTTGCAGAAAATGAAACTTGCTAAATGGGCCAGGCCCTAGGAACAGGTGTGGGCTCTTGAGAGTCAGGATAGACAAGGGGCTGCAGCTGCGGCTTGTTTTCTTATCATTTTATCTGGTCCATGAGTGGAAAACAACTTCAAGAAGACCCTATCCTAATGAGAGGAACCCAGGAGTCAGGGAGAGGAATGATGGTGGGTGGAGACAGAGGCCTGGTGCCCTGGCTGCAGTGGAAGTGTCTGGAAGACCAGGCAGAAAGAGCCTGCAGAGAGTGATAGCCATGGTCACAGACCTGTCAGAGCTGCTGTTTGTTAGTTCAAGTCCTGCTCTGAGGTATTCTGTGTCAGCTGTGAGCGACAGGTGATCTGGGGGTTCTCTGCAAGGTGGGCTATGTGCACAGTTCCTGTGTGTCCAGCCCTGCTGGGGTACCTGCCCAGGGGAGCTCCGTATCCTGTGAAGGACCTGAGTAGGAGAGCCCCATGGGCTGCTGGGTAGCTGCAGAGGTGAGCTCCATACCCTGGGAGGGACTTGACCACGAGAGCCCCGTGGGCTGTGGGGTAGGGGTGAAGCCCAGGTGAGCTCCATATCCTGGGATTGGCCTGACCACGAGAGCCCCATGGGCTGCTGGAGACCTGGTAAAGTATATCAGGACAGTCAGTGAAGCCACCGAGGATATACATCCAGTAGCTCCTATTTCCTACTCCTTGCTGGTCATTCTACCTTCCACCAGGCCATGGAATTCTGTATCAGACTTCAATGTTGCCTTCTTCTATATTCCATTCATCTCAGAGTCACAAGAATTTTTGGCTTGTGAGTGGCAGGACACAACATGCAACAAAAGCAATAATGCTGGGCCGTCCTGCCCCAATGGTTCAAAAATCCCCACACCATCATTGGGGAAATGTCCTCTAAAGACCTAAAAGTTCAACCTCTGTAAAAGGGAACCCTCCTTCAATATGCAGATGTCATTCTGATCGCCAGGCCTACTAAAGACGCCTCTGAACTACCTAGCCAAGAAAGGATAGAAGGTGTCCAAGAAAAACGCTCAAATATCCCAGGCTAAGGTGACATGCCTGGGCTTCATTCTCACAGATATTCGGAGAAACGCATCCCAGGATAGGGAAGAAGCCATTTGCAGCCTTACCTCTTCTACAACTAGAAGACAGCTTAGGGGTTCCTGGGGAGGCCAAGGTTTTCTGCATCTGGATCCCTAACTACAGTGTAATAGCTGGGCCTCTACATGAAACACTGACACGAAAAGATGATGATCCTTTTGAATAGAATCCAGAAGCAGCCTTTCAAGAATGGAAAGAGCAGTCAATACAGACCCTTGCCCAGGAACTCCCTAATTTAGCTAAACCCTTTGACCTTTACATACCCGGTCAAAGGTTAATCGCCCTTGGAGCCTTAGTGCAAAAACTGGGACCACTTGAAATGGAGCAACACAAGAATGCTCTTCAGGTATGATAAACTATGGTCACCAAGGGCTTTGCCCACCGACTCATCAGGCCAGGATACTGGGGTATCTAAAAAGCTGGAAATCAGCAGCCCGCAAGGCCAGCTCCCTCCTAAGGGAAAAGGACCCCACGTGGTGATCCTAACCACCCATCATTCCCTGAAGTTGCAGGGGTCTCTGTGTGGACACACTGACCTCGAGTGAGGAGGCCCTCCAACTCCAACATCCAGAGAGATAAACGGGGGCAACGGGCCCCCAAGATAACTCGTGTGACCATCACTTGACCTGTAGTTTCTCTCAGAAAACGACAAGACTGTGCCCCGAAAGAGCAGACTACTGCTTGCAGGACTTACTGCACCCAGAGGGGAGCTAATAAGCTTGGTGGGGGAAACGTATATCACGCTTTCACCATAGAAAACCCTACAGACACCGCGGTGATGGTGGCCAATATGACCGGCTGGACTGCTGGCTACTTCTAAAGGCCGTTGACTCAGTGGACGTCATGGTCCTGGATCACCACTGACCCTGGACTGTCTGGGAGTTGCACGGGCAGGGCTCTGACACATGGTGCTGTTTGTACATTAATTCAGGGACCTAATTAAAGAAAGCACAGACTACTGGTCAGAGCATCTAGTCTGACAAAAACTGTCAGCCTAAGGTCGCCGAACATATGTGGGGTGGGGTGAAACCTGCCAATGCAGCATCTCTGCGCCTCTCTTTCCTGGACCCTTAAAGGTCATTAGAATCTGTAACACTTCCAATGCTGGTGCTCAGGCGGACGAGAAGTGAGGCAGGAGGCCTTGGGACAATCAACCTCACCAGGAGGCTGGTGTGGAGACGTTTTGCCCCTCCCCACATGTATCAGGGCTCCCACCACAGCATGAAGCAGTTACAAAAGAGGGGTCTGCACCCTCAACACCCCAAGAATAAGGAACGGAACAAAAAGCAGAGGAGGTGTTCATCTCCGGCAACGTTCATTAAAAATTCCTGGGAGATAAAAAGAGAATCTGGGCAATAAAATAAAGTCTAACCTGTTTTTCCTTTGTGCTTTGTCTAATTTCACGTGCTCCTAGGGTTCCGCATGCAGAGGTCCCACACCCGGCACTTCAGACCCGATTTCCTAGTGCAGAATGGCTGGGTCGACACCTCAGCTAGCGGGGTCCCATGCAGACTCCGCGGCATAGAGCCTGAGCTGCAGCCAACACAGTCCTCGAGAGCTCCATCCCCTCCCTCCCACTGACGCTGCCGGGGACCCTACACAGCAGCCCAGCCCACAGCCCATGGGGGAGTGCACGCTCTCACCTCTCCATTCTGTTTTCAAAATAATGTTTCCTTTGCTTCTGAACCAAACTCAGTCTTGATCTGTTGGCTCCAATAACACTGGGCACGGGGACTCCTGTTGGGGTCCACTCTGGAGGATCAGTAACAGAAATTGAGAACATTGTAACTTCAATGAACAGATGTGTGAGCCAAACTGTAGTTAACATAGAGCAGTGTATAATGCTCGGGTAAAATAAGATGTTTCTAAGACTTACATTTGATATTTCCATCACTTTCCTGTAAGCAAGTTCAGTGAAGACGTCTGTCTTATTTGTCAGGTCAACATTAGAGAAATGAAGTGATTTATTTCCATGCATGTACATCGAATACTCTTGGCTGAAGCTTCAATCTTGTTTTGAATGCTTTTCCATTGAAAATGATACCTCTCTTTCAGCTCCCCCATTTCTGAGAAGTATAAAATCTTATAATTTATTATTACCAAAGGGGAAAGGTAGGAGAAGGGATAAATTAACAGTTTGGGATTAACACATACACACTGCTATGTATAAAATAGATCATCAACAAGGAACTACTGTATAGCACAGGGAACTACACTGAATATTTTGCAATAACCTACAAGGGGAAATAATCTGAAAAAGAATAGATATTTTTATTGACATCATCTATCAATGACAGATAAAATGTAACCTAAGCAAGGCCGATGGTGAGCGCTTCTGACCCTGAAGATTTCAGTCATCTAAAGTTTGGGCTCTGCCTATTTCCCAAGGCCCTTAAAGGACATACGTGTAGCCGTAGCTTAAAAATTCCCCAGTTTGGGGTTCGGGGAGGCACTGATTTGGAAAAATCCCTGGTGTTCTCCTTACATGCACGGGACCCTTCCTACAGCTAAAACATGCCTGTCACACCTAGAGGATGGTACACCGTTTGATCGGAAAGAGTTTGGAAAAGGCACCTCATCTCCTCATCTCCTGGTGCTCGGGTTCAACCCTCCAGCATCTTTCCTAACAATCTCCTCACTTGGGGATATCAGCACCGTCAACATCCTGTTGCACACAGTTTGGAATTTGTCCAGAGGATGAAGCGGAAGGATGAGAAAAATTTAGAGACAAGTCTTAGGTGTTCGGACAGGCACATGCCACTCTAATTTCCAATCCAGAAGACAAATTCATCAAAGGCTAGAATTGCCCACGGAAACAGAATAGGGCTAGAGGAAATCCCGCTGTTTTGTGTCCAGTTTCCAAAAACACAAGTTGAAAAATGGAACTCAGGGGCACTAAAATTCATGAAACTGCAGAGTTGAAAATATCTATCGTCGAAAAATGTCTTGAGGTAAGTCACAGAAAAGGACTTGTAAGCAAGGGAGAGTGGCAGGAAACAGATTTGAAGAGGTAGAAAGGACTCCCCATTAAAGCACAAGAAAAGGGGCTGAACATCGCCAATGATGCAGTTGGCCAAAAAGGGTGTATGCATTTTTTCTGAATATATTCAAGTAAAGGCCATACACACTTTTTATCCAACCCAACAGGTGGGCACTGGAAATCAATATCACAAAATGTATCACTTCACATCAGTCAGAAGGGCCATCCACATAAAGTGTAAACACCAGAAATGCAGGACAGGGCGAGGAGAAAAGGGAGCCCTGTGAGGCTGATAGTGGAAATGTAATTTGCCAACGGCCACTCTGGAGAAGTGTATTGTGTTTGCTAAAACATCTAAAAAATGAGCTACAGAGCATAGGGCACTTGCACTCATGGGCGTGTACCTTGGGAAAAACAAAAATCGACAGAAAACAGGCACCCCAACGTTTACCACCTCTCTGTTAAAAAGGGCCTCAACTTGGATATAACCTAAATGTCCCTGGAAGGATAAAATGGATAAAAGAGATGGGGTACTTATGTAGAGTGGAATATTACTCATCCAGAAATCAATGAAATAAGGCCAGTTGTAACAACTCTGGAGGAGTTACATACGATCATTCTGAGTGACATATGTCAGAAAGAAAAAGACACATATCATAAGATGTCACTTAAAGGTGGAATCAAAAATGGCTACACATGAAATAAATTACAAAACAGAAACATAGTCAAATATGTAGAAAATAGACATAAGGCTGCTAAATGGGAAAGGTGGGGAATGGTGAGGTATTATCCAGGAGGTTGAAATTAGCAAAGATACCATTCCAAGTACCAAATTGAATAACTGACAAGGCCTACACGGTACCTCAAAGAACTGCACTCAGCCCACTCAAGTCACTGGAAAATAATACATATGACTGGTAAGCATCTGAAAAAGAAGTTATTGTTGTCTCACAGTACATGAATCAAGTGGATGTACAGCAGCAAAAAACAGAGCTTTGAAAATCAGCTGTAACCAATATAAAAATAAATTTAAAACTATTTATAAAAACAGTGAGACAGGCAAAAATTCTTACAACTTTTGTTGAAGGGCTACGATGTAACATGGATTGAACACATGTAGACCCACAGCAGGATGATTATATAAGGCTGGAAGCTATGCACGCTAAGAGATGTTAGAGAGGCTGGGTGAGGAAATGCAGACCTTTTAAAGTAATACTGCCTGGTACCCATTCCATGGGTCCCAAATCTGCAGGTTCAAGGGAATCTTCTGACAGCGAAAACATGCCCGGGAAACCGAGATGAATGTACACCGTGTGCTCAGGAAAGGTGTCTAAAATGCACCTCATTTTTGATCTCCTGGTGCTGGGGTTCGCCATTCCAGCCACATTACTAACAATCTCCCCACTTGGAGAATCAGCACCTTTAACCTCCTGTTTCACACAGTTTGCAATTTGTGCAGAGGATAAATGGGAAGAGGGGGAACCAATGAGAGATTAGCTGTAGGACTTTTGACAGGCACATGTCACTCTAATTTCCCATTAGGAAGAAGAATTAACCAAAGGCTCAGCCTGCCTCCCCAGAACCAGAATAGGGCCAGAAGTAATCCAATGGTTTGGCGGCCAGCTCACAAAAAAAGCGAGTTGCAAAATGGAGCTCAGGAGCAGACAATTCAAAGACCTGCAAAGATATAAATGATAACCAACGTCCAAAAATATATTCAGGTAAGGCAACGAATAGGATCTGAATGAGAGGCAGAATTGCAGGAAACAGATTTCAAAAGGTAGATTGTACTCACATTTAAAGCATATGAAAAGCAGCAGAATTTCTAAAATGATGCGGTTGGGCAAAAGGGTGTATGCGTTTTTTTCGTGAATATCTTCAGGAAAAAAACACATGCAGAGTTCTTGGCCAACCAAGCAAGAGGGAAATGCAAATCCGCACAACAAAGAAGTCTCAATTTCCACTGCTCAGAAAGGCCATCCAAAAAATGTGTACAAACCAGAAATGCAGGAGAGGCCATGGAAAACAGGGAGCCTAGTCACGCTGATGGGTGGGGTATAAATATCCAAGAGGCACTCTGAAGAAGTGTATGCTGCTTTTAAAACATCTAAAATACAAAGCCCCGGAGCAAGGGGACTTCAACTCATGGACATATAACTTGGGAAGACTAAATGTCAATAAGACACAGGCACCCCAAAGTTTAGGGCTGCTCTGCATACAAGAACCTCAACTTTGGTACACCTAAAATATCCCAGGAAAAAGAGAAATGCATAAAGAACTTGTGGTAATTTTGTACAACGGAATATCACTCAGACATGAAATCAATGTATATAAGGCCAGTAGCAGCATAATGAGTGGATTTACGTATGATGATTTTAAGGGAAATTAGTCACGCAGAAAAAGAATCTTATGATAAGATATGACTTATAGAGGGAATGTCAATATCACAACACATGAACTGAATTAGGAAAGAGAACAGAGTCTCACATTTAGCAAAAATCTCTTATGCCTGCTTCAGGGGAAAGGAGAGGTGGGGTGATGCATAAAACCAGAGTTTGATATTAGCACAGGTACCATTCCATAAACCAAATACAGAATAGACAAGACCTACACCTTCCTCAGTGAACGGGACTCAACACCCCTATGCCCCACAGAGGAATATATCTGAGTACTAAGAATCTTAAAACCTATGTATTGATATGTCTCCGTAAGGGAATCAATTGTGTCTAGACTGGCATAAACACGTCAGTGAAAATCAGCTCAACCCCATTATAAAAATGAATTTCAAAAAAAACCCCAAAAACAGCGAAATTCTTACACAATTCCTTCAGGGGTTCTGATGAAACCTGGAATGACCCTATCTGCAAAGACAGCTGGATGAGACATAAGGCTGGACACTTGGGACTGAGAGGACTGGTGAGATTGGGAGAGAAAATGCAGACCTTTTAAAGTAGTAATGCATGCCACCATTCCATGTGTCCGAAATCTCCACGTAGAAGGGAATATCACTACAATTATAACATGTATGGGAAACCTAGAAAATGGACACCCTGTGATGGCGAAAGGTTTCTAAAACTCTCCTAATTTTTCCTCTCCTTGTGCTCCACTTTGGCATTCCAACTGCTTTACTATCAATGTCCCAACTTAGGAGAGTCAGCCCCTATAACCTCCTGGTTCGCACAGTTTGCTAATTGTGCAGAGGATGAAAGGGAAGAGGGAGAACCAATCAGAGAGTAGATGTAGGCATTTGGACGGGCACATGTCACTCTAATTTCCCGGCAGGAAGAAGAATTAACCAAAGCCTCAGCCACCCACAGGGAACCAATATAGCCACCCCTGGAACCTGTATAGGTCCTGAAGCAAAATTGTGGATTTGCGGCCAGCTCACAAAGATGGGATTTGAAAATTGGAGCTCAGGGGCACAGCAATTCACAAACCTGCAGACTTATAAAGGACTACTCACTTCCAAAAATCTGTTGAGGGAAGGAAATGAAGCGGCCTTGAAAATGACGCAGAATTGCACAAAACATATTTCAAGAGGTAAATTGGAATCGCCTTTAAAGCACAGGAAAAGCATCCCAACTTGGACAGAGATGCACTTGGCCAAAAAGGGCGTATGCCTTTTCTCCTGAATATATTCAGAAGAAAATGAATACACCCTTTTTGGCCAATCAAGCAAGCGCGCAATACAAATCCACACAACAAAGGATTGTCACTTACCACCGGTCAAAAGGGACATCCGAATATCTGTAAAAACCAGAAAGGCAAGAGAGAGATGGCAAGGGCATGAAGCAATGTGATCCCAATGGTCATGGAGGATTGTGATGACAAGTGCATGGAGAATTGTGATGACAAGATTATGTACCATTTTGTTGACAAAGGCAAGGAGCATTATGATGACAAGGTTCATGGAGCACTGTGATGACAAGCATCATGGAGCATAGTGATTACACGGGTCATGGAGCATTGGGATGACAAGCGCATGGATCATTGTGATGACAATGGTCATGGAGCATTTTAATGACAAGAGTCCCGGATCATTGTGTTGTCAGGGTTCATGGAGCGTTGTGATGACAGTGGTCATGGAGCATTGTGATGACAGGGGTCATGGCGCATTGTGATGAGAAGGTCATGGAGCATTGGGCTGAAAATGTCCATGGAGTACTGTGATGACAGGGGTCATGGAGCATTGTGATGACAAGGTACTGGAGCACTGTGATGAGAAGACCATGGAGCCTTGTGATGACAAGTCTCATGGAGCATTCTGATGAAAAGTGCCATGGAGCATTGTGATTACAGGGGTCTTGGAGCATTGTGATGACAAGGGCATGGAGCATTGGGATGAGAAGGCCATGGAGCGTTCTGATGACATGCATCATGGAGCTTTGTGATGACAAGGGCATGGAGCATTGTGATTACAGCGGTCTTGGAGCAGTGTGATGAAAAGGGCATGGATCATTGTGATGAAAAAGGCATGGAGCCTTGTCATGACAGGGTTCAAGGAGAAAACTGACAACAAGTGTCAGGGAGCATTGTGATGACAAGGGTATTGAGTATTGTGATGACAAAGGTCATGGAGCATTGTGATGAGAAGACCATGGATAATTGTGATGACGAGCGTCATGGGGCGTTGTGATGATAAGTGTTATGGAACATATTGATCACAAGGATTTGGAGCATTGTGATGACAGAGGTCATGGAGCACTTTGGTTTCATTGTGATGACAATAGCCTGAAGCATTATGATGATGGGCATGGTGCATTGTGATGACAGGGTTCATGGAGCATTGAGATGAAAAGGGGCATGGAGCATTGTGATTACAGGAGTCTTGGAGCATTGTGATGACAAAGGCATGGAACATCGTGAATGAGAAGGCCATGGAGCATTCTGTTGACATGCGTCATGGAGCTTTGTGATGACAAGGGCATGGAGCATTGTGATTACAGGGGTCTTGGAGCATTGTGATGACAAGGGTCATGGAGCCTTGTGATGACAAGGCTGTGGAACATTGTGATGGCAGGGGTCATGGAGCATTGTTATGACAGGGCTAATGGAGCATTGTGATGACAAGGGCATGGAGCATTGGTCTGAAAAGTTTCATGGATTATTGTGATGAGAGGGGGCAAGGAGCATTGTGATGACAAGGGCATGGAACACTGTGATACATGGGTCATGGAGGATTGTAATGACAAGCGCATGGAGCATTGTGATAAGAATGGCATCGAGCATTGTGATGAAAAGCATCATGGAGCCTGTGATGACAAGGGCATGGAACAATGTGATGAGAGGGTTCATGGAGCATTGTGATGACAATGGCATGCAGCATTGTGATGACAAGGGTCATTGAGCTTTGTGATGACAAAGGTCATGGAGCATTTTGATGACAAGGGTGTGGTGCATTCTGTTGTGAAGGGCAGGGAGCATTGTGATGACAGGGGTTATGGAACATTGTGATTTCAGGGGAATGGAGCATTGTGATGATAAAGGCATGTAGCATTGTTGTGACAAGGGTCATGGAATATTGTGATGACAGGGGTGATGGAGTATTGTGTTGACTAGTGATGGAACATTGTGATATCAGTGGTGAGAGAGAATTTTGATGAGAAGTGCATGGAGCAGTGTGATGACAAGGTTTATGGAGCATTGTGATGACAAAGATGTGGAGCATTGTGATGACAAGCGCATGGCACATTGTGATGCCATGGGTCATGGAGTATTGTGCTAACAAAGGCATTGAGCATTGGGAGGACAAGGGTCACCGAGCATTGTGATGAAATGTTCATGGAGCGCTGTGGTGACAAAGGTCACAGAGCCTTGTGATGACGAGGGCATGGACCATTGTGATGACAAAGGTCATGAAGCATTGTGATGACTGGAGTCATGGAGCATTGTGATGACAGGGGTCATAGAGCATTGTGATGAAAGGGCATGGAGCATTGTGAGGACAGGGGCATGTTGCATTGGTTTGACAAGTTTCAGGGATTATTGTGATGACAGTGGGCATGGCGCATTGTGATGACAAGGGCATGGAGCATTGTGATGAGAAGGTCATGGAGTATTGTGAAGAAGGGTGTCAGGGAGCATTGTGATGACATATGTCATGGTCCATTGCGATGACAATGGAATGGAGTATTGTGATGCCAAGTGTCATGGAGGATTGTTATGACAAAGGTAATGGAGCATTTTGATGACAAGCGCTTGGGGCATTGTGATGACAAGGGTCAGGGAGCATTGTGATAACAAGGGCCATTGAGAATTTTGATGACATGTTCATGAAGCATTGTGATGACAATCACATGGAGCTTGCTATGACAGGGGTCATGGAGCATTGCGATGACAAGTGCATAGAGAATTGTGATGACAAAGCATGTAACACTGTGATGAAAAGCATCATGGAGCACAGTGATGCCAAGAACGTGGAGAATTGTGATGACAGGGGACATGGAGCAATGTGATGACCAGGGCATGGAGTATTGTGATGGCAAGACCGTGGAGCATTGTGATGAGAAGACCATGGATAATTGTGATGATGAGCGTCATGGAGCACTGTAATGACAAGGTGTATGGAGCATTGTGATAACAGGGGTCATGGAGCATTGTGATGACAAGGTTCATGGAGCATTCTGATGACAAGCTTGTGGAGTATTTTGATGACAATGACATGGAGCATTTTGATGAAAATGGCATGGGGCATTGTGATGAAAAAGACATGGAGCCTTTTCATGACAATTTTCAGGGAGCATTCTGACGACAAGTGTCAGGGAGCATTGTGATGACAAAGGTCATGGAGAATTTGGACGACAAGGGCATGGAGTATTGTGATGACAAGCACATGGAGCTTGCTATGACGGGGTCATGGAGCATTGCGATGACAAGTGCATAGAGAATTGTGATGACAAAGCATGTAACACTGTGATGAGAAGTGTCATGGAGCATAGTGATGCCAAGATCGTGGAGAATTGTGATGACAGAGGACATGGAGCATTGTGATGACCAGGGCATGGAGCATTGCGATAGCAAGATCGTGGAGCATTGTGATGAGAAGACCATGGATAATTGTGATGACGAGGGTCATGGAGCACTGTAATGACAAGGGGTATAGAGCACTGTGATGACAGTGGTCATGGAGCATTGTGATGACCGGGGACATGGAGCATTGTGATGCCCAAGGCATGGAGCACTGTGATGGCAAGACCGTGGAGCATTGTGATGAGAAGACCATGGATAATTGTGATGAGGAGCGTCATGGAGCACTGTAATGACAAGTGGTATGGAGCCTTGTGATGACAGGGGTCATGGAGCATTGTTATGACAGTGGTCATGGAGCATTGTGATGACCAGTGTCATGGAGCATTTTGATGACAAGGGCGTGGAGCACTGTGATGAGAAGACCATGGACAATTGTGATTACGAGTGTCATGGAGCACTGTAATGACAAGCAGTATGGAGCATTGTGATGACAGGGGTCATGGAGCATTGTGATGACTGGGGCAATGGATCATTGTGATGACCAGAGCATGGAGCATTGTGATGGCAAGACCGTGGAGCACTGTGATGAGAAGACCATGGATAATTGTGATGACGAACATCATGGAGCACTGTAATGACAAGGGGCATGGAGCATTGTGATGACAGGTGTCATGGAGCATTGTGATGACCGGGGTCATGGATCATCGAGATGACAAGGGTCACGGAGCATTCTGATGACAAGCTTGTGGAGTATTGTGATGACAATGGCATGAAGCATTGTGATGAAAAGGGCATGGATCATTGTGATGAAAAAGGCATGGAGACTTGTCATGACAGGGTTCAATGAGCATACTGATGACAAGTGTCAGGGAGCATTGTGATGACAAGTGTATTGAGAATTGTGATGACAAAGGTCATGGAGCATTGTGATGAGAAGTCCATGGATAATTGTGATGACCAGCGTCATGGGGCGTTGTGATGACAAGTGTTATGGAACATTATGATCACAAGGGTTTGGAGCATTGTGATGAGAGAGATCATGGAGAATTTTGATTTCATTGTGATGACAATAGCATGAAGCATTATGATGATGGGCATGGTGCATTGTGATGACAGGGTTCATGGAGCATTGAGATGAAAAGAGGCATGGATCATTGTAATAACAAGGGTCTTGGAGCATTGTGATGACAAGGGCATGGAGTATTGTGATGAGAAGGCCATGGAGCATTCTGATGACATGCGTCAGGGAGCTTTGTGATGACATGGGCATGGAGCATTGTGATTACAGGGGTCTTGGAGCATTGTGATGACAAGGGCCATGGAGTCTTGTGATGACAAGGCCGTAGAACATTGTGATGGCAGGGGTCATGGAGCATTGTTATGACAGGTGTAATGGAGCATTGTGATGACAAGGGCATGGAGCATTGGTCTGAAAAGTTTCATGGATTATTGTGATGAGAGTGAGCATGGAGCATTGTGATGGCAAGGGCACGGAACACTGTGATACATGTGTCATGGTGGATTGCAATGACAAGGGCATGGAACATTGTGATGACAAGCGTCATGGAGCTTTGTGATGACAACGGCATGGAGCAATGTGATGAGAGGTTTCATGGAGGTTTGTGATGACAATGGCATGGAGCATTGTGATTCCAAGGGTCATGGAGCTTTGTGATGACATAGGCCATGGAGCATTTTGAAGACAAGGGCGTGGTGCATTGTGATGAGAAGGGCAGGGAGCATTGTGATGACAGGGTCATGGAGCAATTGGATGAAAAGGGTCATGGAACATTTTGATGACAGTGTTTATGGAACATTGTGATGTTAGGGGTCATGGAGCATTGTGATGAAAAGGGTCATGGAGCATTGTGATGACAGGGGTTATGGAACATTGTGATTTCAGGGGTCATGGAGCATTGTGATGATAAGAGCATGTAGCATTGTTGTGACAAGGGTCATGGAACATTGGGATGACAGGGTGGAGGGAGTATTGTGTTGACTAGTGATGGAACATTGTGATATCAGTGGTGAGAGAGCATTTTGATGAGAGGTGCATGGAGCATTGTGATGACAAGGCTGTGGAGCATTGTGATGAGAAACGCAGGGCACATTGTGATGACATGGGTCATGGAACATTGTGCTGACAAACGCATGGAGCATTGTGATGACAAGGTTTATGGAGCATTGTGATGACAACGATGTGGAGCATTGTGATGACAAGTGCATGGCACATTTGATGCCATGTGTCATGGAGTAATGTGCTGACAAAGGCATGGAGCATTGTGATGACAAGGGTCACCGAGCATTGTGATGAAATGTTCATGGAGTGTTGTGGTCACAAAGGTCACAGAGCCTTGTGATGACGAGGGCATGGACCATTGTGATGACAAAGGTCATGAAGCATTGTGATGACTGTAGTCACGGAGCATTGTGATGACAGGGGTCATAGAGCATTGTGATGAAAGGGCATGGAGCATTGTGATGACAGGGGCATGTTGCATTGGTTTGACAAGTTTCAGGGATTATTGTGATGACAGTGGGCATGGCGCATTGTGATGACAAGGGCATGGAGCATTGTGATGAGAAGGTCATGGAGTATTGTGAAGAAGGGTGTCAGGGAGCATTGTGATGACATATGTCATGGTCTATTGCAATGACAATGGAATGTAGCATTGTGATGCCAAGTGTCATGGAGGATTGTGATGACAAACGTAATGGAGCATTTTGATGACAAGGGCTTGGAGCATTGTGATGACAAGGGTCATGGCGCATTGTGATAACAAGGGCCATTGAGAATTTTGATGACATGTTCATGAAGCATTGTGATGACAATCACATGGAGCTTGCTATGACAGGGGTCATGGAGCATTGCGATGACAAGTGCATAGAGAATTGTGATGAAAAAATATGTAACACTGTGATGAGAAGTATCATGGAGCATAGTGATGCCAAGAACGTGGAGAATTGTGATGACAGGGGACATGGAGCATTGTGATGACCAGGGCATGGAGCATTGTGATGGCAAGACCGTGGAGTACTGTGATGAGAAGATCATGGATAATTGTGATGACGAGCGTCATGGAGCACTGTAATGACAAGGGGTATGGAGCATTGTGATGAGAGGGGTCATGGAGCATTGTGATGACTGGGGACATGGAGCATTGTGATGACCAGGGCATGGAGCCTTGTGATGGCAAGATCGTGGAGCACTGTGATGAAAGATCATGGATAATTGTGATGACGAGTGTCATGGAGCACTGTAATGACAGGGGGTATAGAGCACTGTGATGACAGTGGTCATGGAGCATTGTGATGACCGGGGACATGGAGCATTGTGATGCCCAAGGCATGGAGCACTGTGATGGCAAGACCGTGGAGCATTGTGATGAGAAGACCATGGATAATTGTGATTAGGAGCGTCATGGAGCACTGTAATGACAAGTGGTATGGAGCCTTGTGATGACAGGGGTCATGGAGCATTGTTATGACAGTGGTCATGGAGCATTGTGATGACAAGTGTCATGGAGCATTTTGATGAGAAGGGCGTGGAGCACTGTGATGAGAAGACCATGGACAATTGTGATTACGAGTGTCATGGAGCACTGTAATGACAAGCAGTATGGAGCATTGTGATGACAGGGTCAAGGAGCATTGTGATGACTGGGGACATGGATCATTGTGATGACCAGGGCATGGAGCATTGTGATGGCAAGAGCGTGGAGCACTGTGATGAGAAGACCATGGATAATTGTGATGACGAACATCATGGAGCACTGTAAGGACAAGGGGCATGGAGCATTGTGTTGACAGGTGTCATGGAGCATTGTGATGACAGGGGTCATGGATCATTGAGATGACAAGGGTCAGGGAGCATTCTGATGGCAAGCTTGTGGAGTATTGTGATGACAATGGCATGGAGCATTGTGATGAAAAGGGCATGGATCATTGTGATGAAAAAGGCATGGAGACTTGTCATGACAGGGTTCAATGAGCATACTGATGACAAGTGTCAGGGAGCATTGTGATGACAAGTGTATTGAGAATTGTGATGACAAAGGTCATGGAGCATTGTGATGAGAAGTCCATGGATAATTGTGATGACCAACGTCATGGGGCGTTGTGATGACAAGTGTTATGGAACATTGTGATCACAAGGGTTTGGAGCATTGTGATGAGAGAGGTCATGGAGAATTTTGATTTCATTGTGATGACAATAGCATGAAGCATTATGATGATGGGCATGGTGCATTGTGATGACAGGGTTCATGGAGCATTGAGATGAAAAGAGGCATGGATCATTGTAATAACAATGGTCGGAGCATTGTGATGACAAGGGCATGGAGTATTGTGATGAGAAGGCCATGGAGCATTCTGATGACATGCGTCAGGGAGCTTTGTGATGACATGGGCATGGAGCATTGTGATTACAGGGGTCTTGGAGCATTGTGATGACAAGGGCCATGGAGTCTTGTGATGACAAGGCCGTAGAACATTGTGATGGCAGGGGTCATGGAGCATTGTTATGACAGGTGTAATGGAGCATTGTGATGACAAGGGCATGGAGCATTGGTCTGAAAAGTTTCATGGATTATTGTGATGAGAGTGAGCATGGAGCATTGTGAAGGCAAGGGCACGGAACACAGTGATACATGTGTCATGGAGGATTGCAATGACAAGGGCATGGAGCATTGTGATGACCAGCGTCATGGAGCTTTGTGATGACAACGGCATGGAGCAATGTGATGAGAGGTTTCATGGAGGTTTGTGATGACAATGGCATGGAACATTGTGATTCCAAGGGTCATGGAGCTTTGTGATGACATAGGCCATGGAGCATTTTGATGACAAGGGCGTGGTGCATTGTGATGAGAAGGGCAGGGAGCATTGTGATGACAGTGTCATGGAGCAATTGGATGAAAAGGGTCATGGAACATTTTGATGACAGTGTTTATGGAACATTGTGATGTTAGGGGTCATGGAGCATTGTGATGAAAAGGGTCATGGAGCATTGTGATGACAGGGGTTATGGAACATTGTGATGTCAGGGGTCATGGAGCATTGTGATGATAAGAGCATGTAGCATTGTTGTGACAAGGGTCATGGAACATTGGGATGACAGGGTGGAGGGAGTATTGTGTTGACTAGTGATGGAACATTGTGATATCAGTGGTGAGAGAGCATTTTGATGAGAGGTGCATGGAGCATTGTGATGACAAGGCTGTGGAGCATTGTGATGAGAAACACAGGGCACATTGTGATGACATGGGTCATGGAACATTGTGCTGACAAACGCATGGAGCATTGTGATGACAAGGTTTATGGAGCATTGTGATGACAACGATGTGGAGCATTGTGATGACAAGTGCATGGCACATTTGATGCCATGTGTCATGGAGTAATGTGCTGACAAAGGCATGGAGCATTGTGATGACAAGGGTCACCGAGCATTGTGATGAAATGTTCATGGAGTGTTGTGGTCACAAAGGTCACAGAGCCTTGTGATGACGAGGGCATGGACCATTGTGATGACAAAGGTCATGAAGCATTGTGATGACTGTAGTCACGGAGCATTTTGATGACAGGGGTCATAGAGCATTGTGATGAAAGGGCATGGATCATTGAGATGACAGGGTCATGGAGCATTTTTCTGACAAGTTTCATGGATTATTGTGATGACAGTGGGCATGGCGCATTGTGATGACAAGGGCATGGAGCATTGTGATGAGAAGGTCATGGAGTATTGTGAAGAAGGGTGTCAGGGAGCATTGTGATGACATATGTCATGGTCTATTGCAATGACAATGGAATGTAGCATTGTGATGCCAAGTGTCATGGAGGATTGTGATGACAAAGGTTATGGAGCATTTTGATGACAAGGGCTTGGAGCATTGTGATGACAAGGGTCATGGCGCATTGTGATAACAAGGGCCATTGAGAATTTTGATGACATGTTCATGAAGCATTGTGATGACAATCACATGGAGCTTGCTATGACAGGGGTCATGGAGCATTACGATGACAAGTGCATAGAGAATTGTGATGACAAAACATGTAACACTGTGATGAGAAGTATCATGGAGCATAGTGATGCCAAGAACGTGGAGAATTGTGATGACAGGGGACATGGAGCATTGTGATGACCAGGGCATAGAGCATTGTGATGGCAAGACCGTGGAGCATTGTGATGAGAAGACCATGGATAATTGTGATGACGAGCGTCATGGAGCACTGTAATGACAAGGGGTATGGAGCATTGTGATGACAGGGGTCATGGAACATTGTGATGACTGAGGACATGGAGCATCGTGATGACCAAGGCATGGAGCATTGAGATGGCAGGACCGTGGAGCATTGTGATGAGAAGACCATGGATAATTGTGATGACGAGCGTCATGGAACACTGTAATGACAAGGGGTATGGAGCATTTTGATGACAGGGGTCATGGAGCATTCTGAAGACAATGATCAGGGAGCATTCTGATGACAAGCTTGTGGAGTATTGTGATGACAATGACATGGAGCGTTGTGATGAAAAGGGCATGGAGCATTCTTATGAAAAAGGCATGGAGCATTTTCATGACAGTGTTCAAGGAGTATTCTGACGACAAGTGTCAGGGAGCATTGTGATGACAAGTGTATTGAAAATTGTGATGACAAAGGTCATGGAGCATTGTGACGACAAGTGCATGGAGTATTGTCATGACAGTCATCATGGAGTGTTTTGATGACAAGTGTTATGGAACATTGTGATCACAAGGGGTTGGAGCATTGTGATGACAGAGGTCATGGACCATTTTGATTTCAAGGAGCATGGAGCATTGTGATGACAAGGGCATGGTGCATTGTGATGAGAAGGGCAGGGAGCATTGTGATGACACTGTCATGGACCAATTTGATGAAAAGGGTCATGGAGCATTTTGATGAGAGGCGTTATGTAACATTGTGATGTCAGGGGTCATGGAGCATTTTGATGACAGGGGTTATGCAACATTGTGATGTCAGGGATCATCGAACATTGTGATGATAAGTGCATGTAGCATTGTGATGACAGGAGTCATGGAACATTGTGATGACAGGGTTGAGGGAGTATTGTGATGAATAGTGATGTAACATTGTGATATCAGTGGTGAGAGAGCATTTTGATTTGAAGTGCATGGAGCATTGTGATGACAAGGTTTATGGAGCATTGTGATGACAAGATTGTGGAGCACTGTGACGACAAGCGCATGGTGCATTGTGATGACATGGGTCATGGAGCATTGTGCTGACAAGCGCATGGAGCATTGTGATGACAAGGGTCATGGAGCATTGTGCTGAGAAAGGCATAGAGCATTGTGATGACAAGGGTCAAAGAGCATTGTGATGAAATGTTCATGAAGCATTGTGGTTAAAAAGGTCACAGAGACTGTTGATGACAAGGGCATGGACCATTGTGATGACAAAGGTCATGAAGCCTTGTGATGACTGGAGTCACGGAGCATTGTGATGACAGGGGTCATGGAGCATTGTGATAACAAGGGCATGGGGCATTGTGATGACAAGGGCATGGAGCATTGGTCTAATAAGTTTCATGGCTTATTGCGATGACAGTTGGAATGGCGCATTGTGATGACAAGGGCATGGAGCATTGTGATGACCAGGTCATTCATTATTGTGAAGACAGGTGTCAGGGAGCATTGTGATGACATATGTAATGGCCCATTGTGATGACAATGCCATGGAGCATTGTGAAGCCAAGTGTCATGGAGGATTCTAATGACAAAGGTAATGGAGCATTGTGATGACAATGGCTTGGAGCATTGTGATGACAAGGGTCAGGGAGCATTGTGCTGACAAGTGCATGGAAAATTGTGATGACAAGGGACATGGAGCATTCTGATGACAAGCTTGTGGAGTATTTTGATGACAATGGCATGGAGCATTGGGATGAAAACGGCATGGTGCATTTTGATGAAAAAGGCATGGAGCCTTTTTGTGACAGGGTTCAAGGAGCATTCTGACGACAAGTGTCAGGGAGCATTGTGATGACAAGTGTATCGAGAATTGTGATGACAAAGGTCATGGAGCATTGTGATGAAAAGGGCATGGAGTATTGTGATGACAGGCATCATGGAGCATTGTGATGACAAGTGTTATGGAACATTGTGATCACAAGGGTTTGGAGCATTGTGATGACAGAGGTCATGGATCATTTTGACTTCAAGGAGCATGGAGCATTGTGATGACAAGGGCATGGAGCAATGTGATCCCAAGGTTCATGGAGTATTGTGATGACAAGTGCATAGAACATTGTAATGACAAGGTCATGTAGCGTTTTGCTGACAAAGGCATGGAGCATTGTGATGACAGGTGTCATGGAGCACTGTGATGACAAGCGTCACAGAGCATTGTGATTACAGGGGTCATGGAGCATTGGGATGACAAGGGCATGCATCATTGTGATGACAAGTGTCATGGAGCATTGGGCTGAAAATGTTCATGGAGTATTGTGATGACAGGGGTCATGGAGCATTGTGATGACTAGGGAATGGAGCATTGTGATGACAAGAGTACCGGATCATTGTGTTGTCAGGTGATATTGAGCGTTGTGATGACTGTGGTCATGGAGCATTGTGATGATATTGGTCATGGAGCATTGTGATGAGAAGGTCATGGAGCATTGGGCTGAAAATGTTCATGGAGTATTGTGATGACAGGGGTCATGGAGCATTGTGATGATAAGGGAATGGGGCATTTTGATGACAATGTCCTGGAGCATTGTGATGAGAAGACCATGGAGCCTTGTGATGACAAGTCTCATGGAGCATTCTGATGAAAAGGGGCATGGACCATTGTGATTACAGGGGTCTTGGAGCATTGTGATCACAAGGGCATGGAGCATTGTGATGAGAAGGCCATGGAGCATTCTGATGACATGCATCATGGAGCTTTGTGATGACAAGGGCATGGAGCATTGTGATTACAGGGGTCTTGGAGCATTGTGATGAAAATGGCATGGATCATTGTGATGAAAAAGGCATGGAGCCTTGTCATGAAAGGGTTCAGGGAGCATACTGATGGCAAGAGTCAGGGAGCATTGTGATGACATGTGTATTGCGCATTGTGATGACAAATGTCATGGGGCATTGTGATGAGAAGTCCATGGATAATTGTGATGAGTAGCGTCATGGGGTATTGTGATGACAAGTGTTATGGAACATTGTGATCACAAGGGTTTGGAGCATTGTGATGACAGAGGTCATGGAGCATTTTGATTTCATTGTGATGACAAGAGCATGAAGCATTATGATGATGGGCATGGTGCATTGAGATGACAGGGTTCATGGAGCATTGTGATGAAAGGTGGCATGGAGCTTTGGTCTGACAAGTTTCATGGATTATTTTGATGACAGTGGGCATGGCACTTTGTGATGACAAGGGCATGGAGCATTGTGATGACAAGGTCATGGAGTATTGTGAAGACAGGTGTCAGGGAGCATTGTGATGACATATGTCATGTTCCACTGTGATGACAATAGCACGGAGCATTGTGATGCCAAGTGTCATGGAGGATTGTTGTGACAAAGGTAAAGGAGCATTGTGATGATAAGCGCATGGAGCATTGAGATAACAAGGGCCATTGATAATTTTAATGTCCATGTCGTGAAACATTTTGATGACAAGCACATGGAGCTTCCTATGACAGGGGTAATGGAGCATTGCGATGACAAGTGCATGGAGTATTGTTATGACAAGAGCATATAACTTTGTGATGAGAAGTGCCATGGAGCATTGTGATGACAAGGAAGTGGAGAATTGTGAGGACAAGGGACATTGAGCTTTGAGATGACCAGGGCATGGAGCATTGTGATGGCAAAGCCGTGGAGCATTGTGATGAGAAGACCTTGGGTAATTGTGATGACGAGCATCATGGAGCGCTGTAATGACAAGGGGCATGAAGCATTGTGATGACAGGGGTCATGGAGCATTGTGATGACAAGGGCAAGGAGCATTGTGATGACAAGGGTACGGAACATTGTGATGAAAAGTGCCATTGAGAATTTTGATGATAAAGTCGTGAAGCATTGTGATGACAAACACTTGGAGCTTCCTATGACAGGGGTCATGGAACATTGCAATGACAAGTGCATGGAGAATTGTGATGAAACGAGCATGTAACTTTGTGATGAGAAGTGTCATGTAGCATTGTGATGACAAGTACGTGGAGAATTGTTATGACAAGGGACATGGAGCATTGTGATAACCAGGGAATGGAGCATTGTGATGACAGGGGTCATGGAGCATTATTATGACAAGGGCCATGGTGCATTCTGATATAAGATATCACTTATGAAGGGAATGTAAACCTGGCTACATATGAACTGAATTAGGAAAGAGAACAGAGTCTCAGATTTAGAAAACACTCTTATGCTTGCTTAAGGGGGAAGGAGAGGTGGGGAGACACACAAAACCAGAGTTTGATATTAACACAGGTACCGTTCCATAATCCAAATACAGAAGAGACAAGCCCAACTCCTTCCTCAGTGAATGGGACTCAACACCCCTATTCCCCACAGAGAAATATATCTGACTAGTAAGGATCTTAAAACCTATGTATTGATATGTCTCCATAAGGGAACCAAGTGTGTCTAGAATGACATAAACACGGCAGTGAGAATGAGCTCAAACCCACTATAAAAAGGAATTTCAAAACAAAACAAAGAAACAGTGAAATTCTTACACAATACCTTCAGGGGTTCTGATGAAACTTGGAATGACCCTATCTACAACGACAGCTGGATGTGGCATAAGGCTGTTCACTTGGGACTGAGAGGATTGGTGAGATTGGGTGAGAAAATGCAGACCGTTTAAAGCAATAATACCTGGCACCCATTCCATGGTTCCCAACTCTCCAGGTAGAAGGGAATATCACTACAGTTATAACATGTATGGGAAACCTAGAGAATGGACACCCTCTGATGGTGAAAGGTTTCTAAAACTCTACTAATTTTTTTCTCTCCATGTGCTCCAGCTTGACATTCCAACTGCTTTAATATCAATCTCCCGACTTGGAGAGTCAGCCCCTATAACCTCCTGGGTCGCAAAGTTGGCACATTGTGCAGAGGATATAAGGGAAGAGGGAGAACCAATGAGAGAGTAGCTGTAGGCATTTGGACGGCCACATGTCACTCTAATTTCCCGTCACGAAGAAGAATTAACCAAACTCTCAGCCTGCCCCACCCGCATAACTAGTATAGGTCCTGAAGCAAAATTGTGGGTTTGCGGTCAGCTCACAAAAACACAAGATGAAAAATGGAGCTCAGGGGCACAGCAATTCACGAACTTGCAGAGTTATACAGGACTACTCTCTTCCAAAAATCTGTTGAGGAAAAGCCATGAGGCGGACTTGAAAATGAGGGAGATTTGCACGAAACAGATTTCCAGAAGTACATTGGAATCGCCTTTAAACACAGGAAAAGCATCACAACTTCGACAATTATGGAATTGTCCATAAAGGGCGCATGCGTTTTCTCCTGAATATATTCAGGAGAAAACACATACACCCATTTTGGCCAACCAAGCAACCGCACAATGCAAATCTGCACTACAAAGAAGTATCACTTCCCACCACTCAAAAGGGATATCCGTAAAATGTGTAAAAACCAGAAAAGCAAGAGGGTCTCTGGAGAACAGGGAGCCTTGTTATGCTGATGGGTGGGATGTAGATTGCCAACAGCCACTCTGGAGGAGTGCACTGTGTTCCCTAAAAGAATTAAACAACAGAGCTTCACAACCTAAGGCACTTCCAGTCATGGGAATATACCTTGGGAAAATTGAAAATCAATAAGACACAGCCAACCCAAAATATAGTGCAGCACTGCTTACAAGAACATCGACTTCGAGACACCTTAAATATCCCAGGAAAGACAAAAAAAGTAAAGAAATTGTGGTACATACGTACGATGGAATATCCCTCAGCCATGAAATCAATGTCATAAGGCCAGTAGCAGCATAGTGAGTGGATTCATGTACGATGATTCTAACTGAAATAAGTCACACAGAAAAAGAAACTTATCATAAGATATCACTTATGAAGGTCTTGTAAACATGGCTACACATGAACTGAATTAGGAAAGAGAAGAGTCTCACATTTAGAAAACACTCTTATGCCTGCTCAAGAGGAAAGGAGAGGTGGGGTGATGCATAAAACCAGAGTTTGATATTAGCACAGGTACGGTTGCATAATCCAAATACAGAATAGACAAGACCTACTCTTTCCTCAGTGAATGGGGCTCAACACCCCTATTCCCCGCAGAGTAGTATATCTGACTAGTAAGAATCTTAAAACCTATGTATTGATATGTCTCCTTAAGGTAACCAAGTGTGTCTAGAACGACATAAACACGGCAGTGAGAATCAGCTCAAACCCACTATAAAAATGAATTTCAAAACGAAACAAATAAACAGTGAAATTCTTACACAATACCTTCAGGGGTTCTGATGAAACTTAGAATGACCCTATCTACAACGACAGCTGGATGTGGCATAAGGCTGGTCACTTGGGACTGAGAGGATTGGTGAGATTGAGTGAGAAAATGCAGACCATTTAAAGCAAAAATACCTTGCACCCATTCCATGGTTCCCAACTCTCCAGGTAGAAGGGAATATCACTACAGTTATAACATGTATGGGAAACCTAGAGAATGGACACCATCTGATGGTGAAAGGTTTCTAAAACTCTACTAATTTTTTTCTCTCCTTGTGCACCAGTTTGACATTCCAACTGCTTTAGTATCAATCTCCCAAATTGGAGAGTCAGCACCTTTAACCTCCTGGTTCAGACAGTTGGCACGTTGTGCAGAGGATATAAGGGAAGAGGGAGAAACAATTAGAGAGTAGCTGTAGGCATTTGGATGGCCACATGTCACTCTAAATTCCCGTCACGAAGAAGAATTAACAAACTCTGAGCCAGCCCCCCCAATGGAACAAGTATAGGTCCTGAAGCAAAGTTGTGGATTGGCAGTCAGCTCACAAAAACGCGAGTTGAAAAATGGAACTCAGGGGCACAGAAATTCACTAACTTGCAGAGTTATAAAGGACTACTCTCTTCCAAAAATCTGTTGAGATAAAGCCATGAGGCGGACTTGAAAATGAGGCAGAAGTGCACGAAACAGATTTCCAGAAGTACATTGGAATCGCCTTTAAACACAGGAAAAGCATCACAACTTCGACAATTATGGAATTGTCCATAAAGGGCGCATGCGTTTTCTCCTGAATATATTCAGGAGAAAACGCATACGCCCATTTTGGCCAACCAAGCAACCGCACAATGCAAATCTGCACTACAAAGAAGTATCACTTCCCACCGGTCAAAAGGGACATCCGTAAAATGTGTAAAAACAAGAAAGGCAAGACAGGATCTGGAGAAGAGGGAGCCTTGTTATGGGGATGGGTGGGATGTAAATTGCCAACAGCCACTCTGGAGGAGTGCATTGTGTTCCCAAAAAGAAGAAAACAACAGTGCTTCACAACCTAAGGCACTTCCAGTCACGGGCATATACCTTGGGAAAATTGAAAATCAATAAGACACAGCCACCCGAAAATTTATGGCAGCACTGCTTACAAGGACCTCGACTTCGGGACACCTTATATATCCCAGGAAAGACAAAAATGGTAAAGAAATTGTGGTACATACGTATGATGGAATATCCCTCAGCCATGAAGTCAATGTCATAAGGCCAGTAGCAGCATAATGACGGGATTCATGTACGATGATTCTAACTGAAAAAATCACACAGAAAAAGAAATTTATCATAAGATATCACTTATGAAGGGTATATAAACATGGCTACACATGGAATGAATTAGGAAAGGGAACAGAGTCTCATATTTAGAAAACACTCTTATGCATGCTTAAGGGGAAAGCAGAGGTGGGGTGATGAATAAAACCAGAGTTTGATATTAGCACAGGTACGGTTCCATAATCCAAATACAGAATAGACAGGACCTACTACTTCCTCTGTGAACGGAATTCAAAACCCCATATTTCCCGCAGAGGAATATATCTTACTAGTAAGAATCTTAAAACCTATGTATTGATATGTCTCCGTAAGGGAATCAAGTGTGTCTAGACTGGCATAAACATGGCAGCGAGAATCAGCTCAAACCCACTAGAAAAGGAAATTCAAAAACAAAACAAAAGACAGGGAAATTCTTTAGAATTCCTTCAGGGTCTCTGATGAAACCTGGAATGACACTATAAACAACGACAGCTGGATGTGGCATAAGGCTGCACACTTGGGACTGAGAGGATTGGTGAGATTGGGTGAGCAAATGCAGACAATTTAAAACAATAATATGTGGCACCCATTCCATGAGTCCCAACTCTCCAGGTTGAAGGAACTATTTCTACAGCTATAACATGTACGGGAAACCTAGAGAACGGACACACTGTGTATACAAAAGGTTTCTAAAACTCAAAGAATAGTCCCTCTCCTTGTACTCCAGTTTGATTTTCCATCTGCTTTACTATCAATCTCCCAACTTGGAGAGACAGCCCCTTTAACCTCCTGGTTCGCACATCTTTCCAATTTGGCAGAGGATGAAAGAGAAGAGGGAGAACCAATGAGAGCTTAGCTGTTAGGCATTTGGACGGGAACATTTCACTCTAATTTCCTGGCAGGAAGAAGAATTTACCAAATTCTCAGCGACACTCCGGGAACCAGTATAGGTCCTGAACCAAAATTTTGGACTTGCGGTCAGCTCACAAAAAACGAGTTGAAAAATGGAGCTCAGGGGCACAGCAATTCACAAACTGGCCGAGTAATAAAGGACAACTATCGTCCAAAAATCTGTTGAGGGAAGGCAACGAGGCGGACTTGAAAGCGAGGCAGAATAGCAGGAAACAGATTTAAAGAGGTACGTTGGAATCGCCTTTAAAGCACAGGAAGAGGGGCACAACTTCGACAATGATGCACTTGGCCAAAAAGGGCGTATGCGTTTTCTCCTGAATATATTCAGGAGAAAACGCATACGCACATTTTGGCCAAGCAAGCAAGCGGGCAATGCAAATCTGCACTACAGAGAAGTAGCACTTCCCACAGGTCAAAAGGGACATCCACAAAATGTGTAAAAACCAGAAAGGCAAGACAGGCCCTGGAGAACAGGGAGCCTTGTTATGCTGATGGGCGGGATGTAAATTGCCAACTGCCTCTCTGGAGGAGTACATTGTGTTCCCTAAAACAAGTAAAGAACAGAGCTACAGAGCCAAGGGCACTTCCAGTCTAGGGAATATACCTTGGGAAAACTGAAAATCAATAAGACAGAGCCACCCCAAAATTTAGGGCTGCACTGCTTACAAGGACCTCAACTTGGGTACACCTTAAATATCCCAGGAAATATAAAAATGGTTCAAAAAATTGTGGTACTTACATACGATGGAATATCCCTCAGCCATGAAATCAATGTCATAAGACCAGTAGCAGCAAAATGGGTGGATTCAGGTACGATGATTCTAAGTGAAATAAATCACACAGAAAAAGAAACTTATCATAAGATATCACTTATGAAGATCCTGTAAACATGGCTACACTTGAACTGAGTTAGGTAAGAGAACAGTGTCTCACATTTAGAAAACACTCTTATGCCTGCTTAAGGAGGAAGGAGAGGTGGGGTGATGCATAAAACCAGAGTTTGATATAAGCACAGGTACCGTTCCAAAAACCAACTATGGAATAGACAAGACCTACACCTTCCTCAGTGAAAGGGACTCAAAACCCCATATTTCCGGAAGAGGAATATATCTGACTAGTAAGAATCTTAAAACCTATGTACTGATATGTCTCCGTAAGGGAATCAAGTGTGTCTAGACTGGCATAAACATGGCAGCGAGAATCAGCTCAAACCCACTATAAAAAGGAATTTCAAGAACAAAACAAAAAAACTGGGAAATTCTTTACAATTCCTTCAGGGTCTCTGATGAAACTTGGAATGACCCTATCTACAACGACAGCTGGATGTGGCATAAGGCTGGACACTTGGGACTGAGAGGATTGGTGAGATTGGGTGAGCAAATGCAGACCCTTTAAAGCAATAATGCATGGCACCCATTCCATGGGACCCAACTCTCCAGGTTGAAGGGAATATTACTACAGTTATAACATGTATGGGAAACCTAGAGAACGGACACACTGTGAATATGAAAGGTTTCTAAAACTCAACGAATATTCCATCACCTGGTGCTCCGGTTTGACTTTCCATCCGCTTTACTATCAATCTCCCAACTTGGAGAGACAGCCCCTTTAACCTCCTGGTTTGAACAGGTTGCCAATTTGGCAGAGGATGAAAGGGAAGAGTGAGAACTAACGAGAGAGTAGCTGTTAGGCAGTTGGACGGGCACATATCACTCTAAATTCCCAGCAGGAAGAAGAATTAACCAAAGTCTCAGCCCCCCACTGGGAACCAGCATAGGTCCTGAACCAAAATTTTGGACGTGCGGTCAGCTCACCAAAAATGAGTTGAAAAATGGAGCTCAGGGGCACAGCAATTCACAAACTGGCTGAGAAATAAAGGACTACTATCGTCCAAAAATCTGTTGAGGGAAGGCAACGAGGCGGACTTGAAAGCGAAGCAGAATAGCAGGAAACAGATATCAAGAGGTACGTTGGAATCGCCTTTAAACCACAGGAAGAGGGGCACAACTTCGACAATGATGCACTTGGACAAAAAGAGCGTGTGTGTTTTCTCCTGAATATATTCAGGAGAAAACGCATACGCCCTTTTTGGCCAAGCAACAAGCGGGCAATGCAAATCCGCACTACAAAGAAGTATCACTTCCCACTGGTCAAAAGGGACATCCACAAAATGTGTAAAAACCAGAAAGGCAAGACAGGCCCTGGAGAACAGGGAGCCTTGTTATGCTGATGGGCGGGATGTAAATTGCCAACTGCCTCTCTGGAGGAGTACATTGTGTTCCCTAAAACAAATAAAGAACAGAGCTACAGAGCCAAGGGCACTTCCAGTCTAGAGAATATACCTTGGGAAAATTGAAAATCAATAAGACAGAGCCACCCCAAAATTTAGGGCTGCACTGCTTACAAGGACCTCAACTTGGGTACACCTTAAATATCCCAGGAAATATAAAAATGGTTCAAAAAATTGTGGTACTTATGTACGATGGAATATCCCTCAGCCATGAAATCAATGTCATAAGACCAGTAGCAGCAAAATGGGTGGATTCAGGTACGATGTTTCTAAGTGAAATAAGTCACACAGAAAAAGAAACTTATCATAAGATATCACTTATGAAGATCCTGTAAACATGGCTACATTTGAACTGAGTTAGGAAAGAGAACAGTGTCTCACATTTAGAAAACACTCTTATGCCTGCTTAAGGGGGAAGGAGAGGTGGGGTGATGCATAAAACCAGAGTTTGATATAAGCACAAGTACCGTTCCAAAAACCAACTATGGAATAGACAAGACCTACACCTTCCTCAGTGAAAGGGACTCAAAACCCCATATTTCCCGCAGAAGAATATATCTGACTAGTAAGAATCTTAAAACCTATGGATTGATATGCCTCCTTGAGGGAATCAAGTGTGTCTAGACTGGCATAAACATGGCAGCGAGAATCAGCTCAAACCCACTATAAAAAGGAATTTCAAAAACAAAACAAAAAAACTGGGAAATTCTTTACAATTCCTTCAGGGTCTCTGATGAAACCTGGAATGACCCTATCTCCAATGACAGCTGGATGTGGCATAAGGAGGGACACTTGGGACTGAGAGGATTTGTGAGATTGGGTGAGCAAATGCAGACACTTTAAAGCACAAATACCTGGCACCCATTCCAAGGGTCCCAACTCTCGAGGTTGAAGGGAATATTTCTACAGCTATAACATGTACAGGAAACCTAGAGAACGGACACACTGTGAATACGAAAGGTTTCTAAAACTCAACGAATAGTCCCTCTCCTGGTGCTCCAGTTTGACTTTCCATCTGCTTTACTATCAACCTCCCAACTTGGAGAGACAGCCCCTTTAACCTCCTGGTTCGCAAAGGTTGCCAATTTGGCAGAGGATGAAAGGGAAGAGGGAGAACCAATGAGAGAGTAGCTGTTAAGCACTTGGACGGGCACATATCACTGTAATTTCCCGGCAGGAAGAAGAATTATCCAAAGTCTCAGCCCCCCACCGGGAACCAGCATAGGTCCTGAACCAAAATTTTGGACTTGCGGTCAGCTCACCAAAAACGAGTTGAAAAATGGAGCTCAGGGGCACAGCAATTCACAAACTGGCCGAGTAATAAAGGACAACTATCGTCCAAAAATCTGTTGAGGGAAGGCAACGAGGCGGACTTGAAAGCGAGGCAGAATAGCAGGAAAAAGATTTCAAGAGGTACGTTGGAATCGCCTTTAAAGCACAGGAAGAGGGGCACAACTTCGACAATGATGCACTTGGCCAAAAAGGGCGTATGCGTTTTGTCCTGAATATATTCAGGAGAAAACGCATACGCCCTTTTTGGCCAAGCAAGCAAGCGGGCAATGCAAATCTGCACTACAAAGAAGTATCACTTCCCACCGGTCAAAAGGGACATCCACAAAATGTGTAAAAACCAGAAAGGCAAGACAGGTCCTGGAGAACAGGGAGCCTTGTTATGCTGATGGGCGGGATGTAAATTGCCAACTGCCTCTCTGGAGGAGTGTATTGTGTTCCCTAAAACAAGTAAACAACAGAGATACAGAGCCAAGGGCACTTCCAGTCTAGGGAATAGACCTTGGGGAAACTGAAAATCAATAAGACAGAGCCACCCCAAAATTTAGGGCTGCACTACTTACAAGGACCTCAACTTGGGTACACCTTAAATATCCCAGGAAATATAAAAATGGTTCAAAAAATTGTGGTACTTACGTACGATGGAATATCCCTCAGCCATGAAATCAATGTCATAAGACCAGTAGCAGCAAAATGGGTGGATTCAGGTACGATGATTCTAAGTGAAATAAGTCACACATAAAAAGAAACTTATCATAAGATATCACTTATGAAGATCCTGTAAACATGGCTACACTTGAACTGAGTTAGGAAATAGAACAGAGTCTCACATTTAGAAAACACTCTTATGCCTGCTTAAGGGGGAAGGAGAGGTTGGGTGATGCATAAAACCAGAGTTTGATATGAGCACAGGTACCGTTCCAAAAACCAACTATGGAATAGACAAGACCTACACATTCCTCAGTGAAAGGGACTCAAAACTCCATATTTCCCGCAGAGGAATATATCTGACTAGTAAGGATCTTAAAACCTATGGATTGATATGTCTCCGTAAGGGAATCAAGTGTGTCTACACTGGCATAAACATGGCAGCGAGAATCAGCTCAAACCCACTATAAAAAGGAATTTCAAAAACAAAACAAAAAAACTGGGAAATTCTTTTCAATTCCTTCAGGGTCTCTGATGAAACCTGGAATGACCCTATCTACAATGACAGCTGGATGTGGCATAAGGAGGGACACTTGGGACTGAGACGATTGGTGAGATTGGGTGAGCAAATGCAGACCCATTAAAGCACAAATGCCTGGCACCCATTCCATGGGTCCCAACTCTCCAGGTTGAAGGGAATATTACTACAGCTATAACATGTACGGGAAAACTAGAGAACGGACACACTGTGAATACGAAAGGTTTCTAAAGCTCAACGAATAGTCCCTCTCCTGGTGCTCCAGTTTGATTTTCCATCTGCTTTACTATCAACCTCCCAACTTGGAGAGACAGCCCCTTTAACCTCCTGGTTCGCACAGGTTTCCAATTTGGCAGAGGATGAAAGGGAAGAGGGAGAACCAATGAGAGAGTAGCTGTTAGGCATTTGGACGGGCACATATCACTGTAATTTCCCGGCAGGAAGAAGAATTAACCAAAGTCTCAGCCCCCCACCGGGAAACAGCATAGGTCCTGAACCAAAATGTTGGACTTGCGGTCAGCTCACCAAAAACGAGTTGAAAAATGGAGCTCAGGGGCACAGCAATTCACAAACTGGCCGAGTAATAAAGGACAACTATCGTCCAAAAATCTGTTGAGGGAAGGCAACGAGGCGGACTTGAGAGCGAGACAGAATAGTAGGAAACAGATTTCAAGAGGTACGTTGGATACGCCTTTAAAGCACAGGAAGAGGGGCACAACTTCGACAATGATGCACTTGGCCAAAAAGGGCGTATGCGTTTTCTCCTGAAACGCATACGCCCTTTTTGGCCAAGCAAGCAAATGGGCAATGCAAATCTGCACTACAAAGAAGTATCACTTCCCACCGGTCAAAAGGGACATCCAGAAAATGTGTAAAAACCAGAAAGGCAAGACAGGCCCTGGAGAACAGGGAGCCTTGTTATGCTGATGGGCGGGATGTAAATTGCCAACTGCCTCTCTGGAGGAGTGTATTGTGTTCCCTAAAACAAGTAAAGAAGAGAGCTACAGAGCCAAGGGCACTTCCAGTCTAGGCAATATACCTTGGGAAAACTGAAAATCAATAAGACAGAGCCACCCCAAAATTTAGGGCTGCACTGCTTACAAGGACCTCAACTTGGGTACACCTTAAATATCCCAGGAAATATAAAAATGGTTCAAAAAATTGTGGTACTTACGTACGATGGAATATCCCTCAGCCATGAAATCAATGTCATAAGACCAGTAGCAGCAAAATGGGTGGATTCAGGTACGATGATTCTAAGTGAAATAAGTCACACAGAAAATGAAACTTATCATAAGATATCACTTATGAAGATCCTGTAAACATGGCTACACTTGAACTGAGTTAGGAAAGTGAACAGTGTCTCACATTTAGAAAACACTCTTATGCCTGCTTAATGGGGAAGGTGAGGTGGGATGATGCATAAAACAAGAGTTTGATATAAGCACAGGTACTGTTCCAAAAACCAACTATGGAATAGACAAGACCTACACCTTCCTCAGTGAAAGGGACTCAAAACCCCATATTTCCCGCAGAGGAATATATCTGACTAGTAAGAATCTTAAAACCTATGTATTGATATGTCTCCGTAAGGGAATCAAGTGTGTCTAGACTGGCATAAACATGGCAGCGAGAATCAGCTCAAACCCACTATAAAAACGAATTTCAAAAATAAAACAAAAAACTGGGAAATTCTTTACAATTCCTTCAGGGTCTCTGATGATACCTGGAATGACCCTATCTACAATGACAGCTGGATGTGGCATAAGGAGGGACATTTGGGACTGAGACGATTGGTGAGACTGGGTGAGCAAATGCAGACCCTTTAAAGCACAAATGCCTGGCACCCATTCCATGGGTCCCAACTCTCCAGGTTGAAGGGAATATTACTACAGCTATAACATGTACGGGAATCCTAGAGAACGGACACACTGTGAATATGAAAGGTTTCTAAAACTCAACGAATAGTCCCTCTCCTGGTGCTCCGGTTTGACTTTCCATCTGCTTTACTATCAACCTCCCAACTTGGAGAGACAGCCCCTTTAACCTCCTGGTTCGCACAGATTTCCAATTTGGCAGAGGATGAAAGGGAAGAGGGAGAACCAATGAGAGAGTAGCTGTTAGGCATTTGGACGGGCACATATCACTCTAATTTCCCGGCAGGAAGAAGAATTAACCAAAGTCTCAGTCCCCCACCGGGAACCAGCAGAGGTCCTGAACCAAAATGTTGGACTTTCGGTCAGCTCACCACAAACGAGTTGAAAAATGGAGCTCAGGGGCACAGCAATTCACAAACTGGCCGAGTAATAAAGGACAACTATCGTCCAAAAATCTGTTGCGGGAAGGCAACGAGGCGGACTTGAGAGTGAGGCAGAATAGCAGGAAACAGATTTCAAGAGGTACGTTGGAATCGCCTTTAAAGCACAGGAAGAGGGGCACAACTTCGACAATGATGCACTTGGCCAAAAAGGGCGTATGTGTTTTCCCCTGAATATATTCAGGAGAAAACGCATACGCCCTTTTTCGCCAAGCAAGCAAGCGGGCAATGCAAATCTGCACTACAAAGAAGTATCACTACCCACCGGTCAAAAGGGACATCCACAAAATGTGTAAAAACCAGAAAGGCAAGACAGGCCCTGGAGAACAGGGAGCCTTGTTATGCTGATGGGCGGGATGTAAATTGCCAACTGCCTCTCTGGAGGAGTGTATTGTGTTCCCTAAAACAAGTAAACAACAGAGCTACAGAGCCAAGGGCACTTCCAGTCTAGGGAATATACCTTGGGAAAACTGAAAATCAATAAGACAGAGCCACCCCAAAATTTAGGGCTGCACTGCTTACAAGGACCTCAACTTGGGTTCACCTTAAATATCCCAGGAAATATAAAAATGGTTCAAAAAATTGTGGTACTTACGTACGATGGAATATCCCTCAGCCATGAAATCAATGTCATAAGACCAGTAGCAGCAAAATGGGTGGATTCAGGTACGATGATTCTAAGTGAAATAAGTCACACAGAAAAAGAAACTTATCATAAGATATCACTTATGAAGATCCTGTAAACATGGCTACACTTGAACTGAGTTAGGAAAGAGAACAGTGTCTCACATTTAGAAAACAATCTTATGCCTGCTTAATGGGGAAGGTGAGGTGGGATGATGCATAAAACAAGAGTTTGATATAAGCACAGGTACTGTTCCAAAAACCAACTATGGAATAGACAAGACCTACACCTTCCTCAGTGAAAGGGACTCAAAACCCCATATTTCCCGCAGAGGAATATATCTGACTAGTAAGAATCTTAAAACCTATGTATTGATATGTCTCCGTAAGGGAATCAAGTGTGTCTAGACTGGCATAAACATGGCAGCGAGAATCAGCTCAAACCCACTATAAAAACGAATTTCAAAAATAAAACAAAAAACTGGGAAATTCTTTACAATTCCTTCAGGGTCTCTGATGATACCTGGAATGACCCTATCTACAATGACAGCTGGATGTGGCATAAGGAGGGACATTTGGGACTGAGACGATTGGTGAGACTGGGTGAGCAAATGCAGACCCTTTAAAGCACAAATGCCTGGCACCCATTCCATGGGTCCCAACTCTCCAGGTTGAAGGGAATATTACTACAGCTATAACATGTACGGGAATCCTAGAGAACGGACACACTGTGAATATGAAAGGTTTCTAAAACTCAACGAATAGTCCCTCTCCTGGTGCTCCGGTTTGACTTTCCATCTGCTTTACTATCAACCTCCCAACTTGGAGAGACAGCCCCTTTAACCTCCTGGTTCGCACAGATTTCCAATTTGGCAGAGGATGAAAGGGAAGAGGGAGAACCAATGAGAGAGTAGCTGTTAGGCATTTGGACGGGCACATATCACTCTAATTTCCCGACAGGAAGAAGAATTAACCAAAGTCTCAGTCCCCCACCGGGAACCAGCAGAGGTCCTGAACCAAAATGTTGGACTTTCGGTCAGCTCACCACAAACGAGTTGAAAAATGGAGCTCAGGGGCACAGCAATTCACAAACTGGCCGAGTAATAAAGGACAACTATCGTCCAAAAATCTGTTGCGGGAAGGCAACGAGGCGGACTTGAGAGTGAGGCAGAATAGCAGGAAACAGCTTTCAAGAGGTACGTTGGAATCGCCTTTAAAGCACAGGAAGAGGGGCACAACTTCGACAATGATGCACTTGGCCAAAAAGGGCGTATGTGTTTTCCCCTGAATATATTCAGGAGAAAACGCATACGCCCTTTTTCGCCAAGCAAGCAAGCGGGCAATGCAAATCTGCACTACAAAGAAGTATCACTACCCACCGGTCAAAAGGGACATCCACAAAATGTGTAAAAACCAGAAAGGCAAGACAGGCCCTGGAGAACAGGGAGCCTTGTTATGCTGATGGGCGGGATGTAAATTGCCAACTGCCTCTCTGGAGGAGTGTATTGTGTTCCCTAAAACAAGTAAACAACAGAGCTACAGAGCCAAGGGCACTTCCAGTCTAGGGAATATACCTTGGGAAAACTGAAAATCAATAAGACAGAGCCACCCCAAAATTTAGGGCTGCACTGCTTACAAGGACCTCAACTTGGGTACACCTTAAATATCCCAGGAAATATAAAAATGGTTCAAAAAATTGTGGTACTTACGTACGATGGAATATCCCTCAGCCATGAAATCAATGTCATAAGACCAGTAGCAGCAAAATGGGTGGATTCAGGTACGATGATTCTAAGTGAAATAAGTCACACAGAAAAAGAAACTTATCATAAGATATCACTTATGAAGATACTGTAAACATGGCTACACTTGAACTGAGTTAGGAAAGAGAACAGTGTCTCACATTTAGAAAACACTCTTATGCCTGCTTAATGGGGAAGGTGAGGTGGGATGATGCATAAAACAAGAGTTTGATATAAGCACAGGTACCGTTCCAAAAACCAACTATGGAATAGACAAGACCTACACATTCCTCAGTGAAAGGGACTCAAAACCCCATATTTCCCGCAGAGGAATATATCTGACTAGTAAGAATCTTAAAACCTATGTATTGATATGTGTCCGTGAGGGAATCAAGTGTGTCTAGACTGGCATAAACATGGCAGCGAGAATCAGCTCAAACCCACTATAAAAACGAATTTCAAAAATAAAACAAAAAAACTGGGAAATTCTTTACAATTCCTTCAGGGTCTCTGATGAAACCTGGAATGACCCTATCTACAATGACAGCTGGATGTGGCATAAGGAGGGACACTTGGGACTGAGACGATTGGTGAGATTGGGTGAGCAAATGCAGACCCTTTAAAGCACAAATGCCTGGCACCCATTCCATGGGTCCCAACTCTCCAGGTTGAAGGGAATATTACTACAGCTATAACATGTACGGGAATCCTAGAGAACGGACACACTGTGAATACGAAAGGTTTCTAAAACTCAACGAATAGTCCCTCTCCTGGTGCTCCGGTTTGACATTCCATCTGCTTTACTATCAACCTCCCAACTTGGAGAGACAGCCCCTTTAACCTCCTGGTTCGCACAGATTTCCAATTTGGCAGAGGATGAAAGGGAAGAGGGAGAACCAATGAGAGAGTAGCTCTCAGACATTTGGACGGGCATATATCACTGTAATTTCCCGGCAGGAAGAAGAATTAACCAAAGTCTCAGTCCGCCACCGGGAACCAGCATAGGTCCTGAACCAAAATATTGGACTTGCGGTCAGCTCACCAAAAACGAGTTGAAAAATGGAGCTCAGGGGCACAGCAATTCACTAACTGGCCGAGTAATAAAGGACAACTATCGTCCAAAAATCTGTTGAGGGAAGGCAACGAGGAGGACTTGAAAGCGAGGCAGAATAGCAGGAAACAGATTTCAAGAGGTACGTTGGAATCGCCTTTAAAGCACAGGAAGAGGGGCACAACTTCGACAATGATACACTTGGCCAAAAAGGGTGTATGCGTTTTCTCCTGAATATATTCAGGAGAAAACACATACACCCTTTTTGGCCAAGCAAGCAAGCGGGCAATGCAAATCTGCACTACAAAGAAGTATCACTTCCCACCGGTCAAAAGGGACATACACAAAATGTGTAAAAACCAGAAAGGCAAGACAGGCCCTGGAGAACAGGGAGCCTTGTTATGCTGATGGGCGGGATGTAAATTGCCAACTGCCGCTCTGGAGGAGTGCATTGTGTTCCCTAAAACAAGTAAACAACAGAGCTACAGAGCCAAGGGCACTTCCAGTCTAGGGAATATACCTTGGGAAAACTGAAAATCAATAAGACAGAGCCACCCCAAAATTTAGGGCTGCACTACTTACAAGGACCTCAACTTGGGTACACCTTAAATATCCCAGGAAATATAAAAATGGTTCAAAAAATTGTGGTACTTACGTACGATGGAATATCCCTCAGCCATGAAATCAATGTCATAAGACCAGTAGCAGCAAAATGGGTGGATTCAGGTACGATGATTCTAAGTGAAATAAGTCACACAGAAAAAGAAACTTATCATAAGATATCACTTATGAAGATCCTGTAAACATGGCTACATTTAAACTGAGTTAGGAAAGTGAACAGTGTCTCACATTTAGAAAACACTCTTATGCCTGCTTAATGGGGAAGGTGAGGTGGGATGATGCATAAAACCAGAGTTTGATATAAGCACAGGTACCGTTCCAAAAACCAACTATGGAATAGACAAGACCTACACCTTCCTCAGTGAAAGGGACTCAAAACCCCATATTTCCCGCAGAGGAATATATCTGACTAGTAAGAATCTTAAAACCTATGTATTGATATGTCTCCGTAAGGGAATCAAGTGTGTCTAGACTGGCATAAACATGGCAGCGAGAATCAGCTCAAACCCACTATAAAAAGGAATTTCAAAAACAAAACAAAAAAACTGGGAAATTCTTTACAATTCCTTCAGGGTCTCTGATGAAACCTGGAATGACCCTATCTACAATGACAGCTGGATGTGGCATAAGGAGGGACACTTGGGACTGAGAGGATTTGTGAGATTGGGTGAGCAAATGCAGACACTTTAAAGCACAAATACCTGGCACCCATTCCATGGGTCCCAACTCTCCAGGTTGAAGGGAATATTACTACAGCTATAACATGTACGGGAAACCTAGAGAACGGACACACTGTGAATACGAAAGGTTTCTAAAACTCAACGAATAGTCCCTCTCCTGGTGCTCCGGTTTGACTTTCCATCTGCTTTACTATCAACCTCCCAACTTGGAGAGACAGCCCCTTTAACCTCCTGGTTCGCACAGGTTGCCAATTTGGCAGAGGATGAAAGGGAAGAGGGAGAACCAATGAGAGAGTAGCTGTTAGGCACTTGGACGGGCACATATCACTGTAATTTCCCGGCAGGAAGAAGAATTATCCAAAGTCTCAGCCCCCCACCGGGAACCAGCATAGGTCCTGAACCAAAATTTTGGACTTGCGGTCAGCTCACCAAAAACGAGTTGAAAAATGGAGCTCAGGGGCACAGCAATTCACAAACTGGCCGAGTAATAAAGGACAACTATTGTCCAAAAATCTGTTGAGGGAAGGCAACGAGGCGGACTTGAGAGCGAGGCAGAATAGCAGGAAACAGATTTCAAGAGGTACGTTGGAATCGCCTTTAAAGCACAGGAAGAGGAGCACAACTTCGACAATGATGCACTTGGCCAAAAGGGCGTATGTATTTTCTCCTGAATATATTCAGGAGAAAACGCATACGCCCTTTTTGGCCAAGCAAGCAAGCGGGCAATGCAAATCTGCACTACAAAGGAATATGACTTCCCACCAGTCAAAAGGGACATCCACAAAATGTGTAAAAACCAGAAAGGCAAGACAGGCCCTGGAGAACAGGGAGCCTTGTTATGCTGATGGGCGGGATGTAAATTGCCATCTGCCTCTCTGGAGGAGTAAATTGTGTTCCCTAAAACAAGTAAAGATCAGAGCTACAGAGCCAAGGGCACTTCCAGTCTAGAGAATATACCTTGGGAAAACTGAAAATCAATAAGACAGAGCCACCCCAAAATTTAGGGCTGCACTGCTTACAAGGACCTCAACTTGGGTGCACCTTAAATATCCCAGGAAATATAAAAATGGTTCAAAAAATTGTGGTACTTACGTACGATGGAATATCCCTCAGCCATGAAATCAATGTCATAAGACCAGTAGCAGCAAAATGGGTGGATTCAGGTACGATGATTCTAAGTGAAATAAGTCACACAGAAAAAGAAACTTATCATAAGATATCACTTATGAAGATCCTGTAAACATGGCTACACTTGAACTGAGTTAGGAAAGAGAACAGTGTCTCACATTTAGAAACCACACTTATGCCTGCTTAAGGGGGAAGGAGAGGTGGTTTGATGCATAAAACCAGAGATTGATATAAGCACAGGTACCGTTCCAAAAACCAACTATGGATAGACAAGACCTACACCTTCCTCAGAGAAAGGGACACAAAACCCCATATTTCCCGCAGAGGAATATATCTGGCTAGTAAGAATCTTAAAACCTATGTATTGATATGTCTCCATGAGGGAATCAAGTGTGTCTAGACTGGCATAAACATGGCAGCGAGAATCAGCTCAAACCCACTATAAAAAGGAATTTCAAAAACAAAACAAAAAAACTGGGAAATTCTTTACAATTCCTTCAGGGTCTCTGATGAAACCTGGAATGACCCTATCTACAATGACAGCTGGATGTGGCAAAAGGAGGGACACTTGGGACTGAGAGGATTGGTGAGATTGGGTGAGCAAATGCAGACACTTTAAAGCACAAATACCTGGCACCCATTCCATGGGTCCCAACTCTCCAGGTTGAAGGGAATATTACTACAGCTATAACATGTAAGGGAAACCTAGAGAACGGACACACTGTGAATACGAAAGGTTTCTAAAACTCAACGAATAGTCCCTCTCCTGGCGCTCCGGTTTGACTTTCCATCTGCTTTACTATCAACCTCCCAACTTGGAGAGACAACCGCTTTAACCTCCTGGTTCGCACAGGTTGCCAATTTGGCAGAGGATGAAAGGGAAGAGGGAGAACCAATGAGAGAGTAGCTGTTAGGCACTTGGACGGGCACATATCACTGTAATTTCCCGGCAGGAAGAACAATTAACCAAAGTCTCAACCACCCACCGGGAACCAGAATAGGTCCTGAACCAAAATTTTGGACTTGCGGTCAGCTCACCAAAAATGAGTTGAAAAATGGAGCTCAGGGGAACAGCAATTCACTAACTGGCCGAGTAATAAAGGACAACTATCGTCCAAAAATCTGTTGAGGGAAGGCAACGAGGCGGACTTGAAAGCGAGGCAGAATAGCAGGAAACAGATTTCAAGAGGTACGTTGGAATCGCCTTTAAAGCACAGGAAGAGGGGCACAACTTCGACAATGATACACTTGGCCAAAAAGGGAGTATGCGTTTTCTCCTGAATATATTCAGGAGAAAACGCATACGCCCTTTTTGGCCAAGCAAGCAAGCGGGCAATGCAAATCTGCACTACAAAGAAGTATCACTTCCCACCGGTCAAAAGGGACATCCACAAAATGTGTAAAAACCAGAAAGGCAAGACAGGCCCTGGAGAACAGGGAGCCTTGTTATGCTGATGGGCGGGATGTAAATTGCCAACTGCCTCTCTGGAGGAGTGCATTGTGTTCCCTAAAACAAGTAAACAACAGAGCTACAGAGCCAAGGGCACTTCCAGTCTAGGGAATATACCTTGGGGAAACTGAAAATCAATAAGAGAGAGCCACCCCAAAATTTAGGGCTGCACTGCTTACATGGACCTCAACTTGGGTACACCTTAAATATCCCAGGAAATATAAAAATGGTTCAAAAAATTGTGGTACATACGTACGATGGAATATCCCTCAGCCATGAAATCAATGTCATAAGACCAGTAGCAGCAAAATGGGTGGATTCAGGTACGATGATTCTAAGTGAAATAAGTCACACAGAAAAAGAAACTTATCATAAGATATCACTTATGAAGATCCTGTAAACATGGTTACACTTGAACTGAGTTAGGAAAGAGAACAGTGTCTCACATTTAGAAAACACTCTTATGCCTGCTTAAGGGGGAAGGAGAGGTGGTTTGATGCATAAAACCAGAGTTTTATATAAGCACAGGTACCGTTCCAAAAACCAACTATGGAATAGACAAGACCTACACCTTCCTCAGTGAAAGGGACTCAAAACCCCATATTTCCCGCAGAGGAATATATCTGACTAGTAAGAATCTTAAAACCTATGTATTGATATGTCTCCGTAAGGGAATCAAGTGTGTCTAGACTGGCATAAACATGGCAGCGAGAATCAGCTCAAACCCACTATAAAAAGGAATTTCAAAAACAAAACAAAAAAACTGGGAAATTCTTTACAATTCCTTCAGGGTCTCTGATGAAACCTGGAATGACCCTATCTACAATGACAGCTGGATGTGGCATAAGGAGGGACACTTGGGACTGAGAGGATTGGTGAGATAGGGTGAGCCAATGCAGACCCATTAAAGCACAAATGCCTGGCACCCATTCCATGGGTCCCAACTCTCCAGGTTGAAGGGAATATTACTACAGCTATAACATGTACGGGAAACCTAGAGAACGGACACACTGTGAATACGAAAGGTTTCTAAAACTCAACGAATAGTCGCTCTCCTGGTGCTCGAGTTTGACTTTCCATCTGCTTTACTATCAACCTCCCAACTTGGAGAGACAGCCCCTTTAACCTCCTGGTTCGCACAGGTTTCCAATTTGGCAGAGGATGAAAGGGAATAGGGAGAACCAATGAGAGAGTAGCTGTTAGGCACTTGGACGGGCATATATCACTGTAATTTCCCGGCAGGAAGAAGAATTAACCAAAGTCCAAACCCCCACCGGGGACCAGCAGAGGTCCTGAACCAAAATGTTGGACTTGCGGTCAGCTCACCAGAAACGAGTTGAAAAATGGAGCTCAGGGGCACAGCAATTCACAAACTGGGCGAGTAATAAAGGACAACTATCGTCCAAAAATCTGTTGAGGGAAGGCAACGAGGCGGACTTGAAAGCGAGGCAGAATAGCAGGAAACAGATTTCAAGAGGTACGTTGGAATCGCCTTTAAAGCACAGAAAGAGGGGCAAAACTTCGACAGTGATGCACTTGGCCAAAAAGGGCGTATGTGTTTTCTCCTAAATATATTCAGGAGAAAACGCATAGGCCCTTTTTGGCCAAGCAAGCAAGCGGGCAATGCAAATCCGAACTACAAAGAAGTATCACTTCCCACCGGTCAAAAGGGACATCCACAAAATGTGTAAAAACCAGAAAGGCAAGACAGGCCCTGGAGAACAGGGAGCCTTGTTATGCTGATGGGCGGGATGTAAATTGCCAACTCCCGCTCTGGAGGAGTACATTGTGTTCCCTAAAACAAGTAAAGAACCGAGCTACAGAGCCAAGGGCACTTCCAGTCTAGGGAATATACCTTGGGAAAACTGAAAATCAATAAGACAGAGCCACCCCAAAATTTAGGGCTGCACTGCTTACAAGGACCTCAACTTGGGTACACCTTAAATATCCCAGGAAATATAAAAATGGTTCAAAAAATTGTGGTACTTACGTACGATGGAATATCCCTCAGCCATGAAATCAATGTCATAAGACCAGTAGCAGCAAAATGGGTGGATTCAGGTACGATGATTCTAAGTGAAATAAGTCACACATAAAAAGAAACTTATCATAAGATATCACTTATGAAGATCATGTTAACATGGCTACACTTGAACTGAGTTAGGAAAGAGAACAGTGTCTCACATTTAGAAAACACTCTTATGCCTGCTTAAGGGGGAAGGAGAGGTGGGGTGATGCATAAAACCAGAGTTTGATATAAGCACAGGTACCGTTCCAAAAACCAACTATGGAATAGACAAGACCTACACCTTCCTCAGTGAAAGGGACTCAAAACCCCATATTTCCCGCAGAGGAATATATCTGACTAGTAAGGATCTTAAAACCTATGTATTGATATGTCTCCGTGAGGGAATCAAGTGTGTCTAGACTGGCATAAACATGGCAGCGAGAATCAGCTCAAACCCACTCTAAAAAGGAATTTCAAAAACAAAACAAAAAAACTGGGAAATTCTTTACAATTCCTTCAGGGTCTCTGATGAAACCTGGAATGACCCTATCTAAAATGACAGCTGCATGTGGCATAAGGAGGGACACTTGGGACTGAGAGGATTTGTGAGATTGGGTGAGCAAATGCAGACACTTTAAAGCACAAATACCTGGCACCCATTCCATGGGTCCCAACTCTCGAGGTTGAAGGGAATATTACTACAGCTATAACATGTACAGGAAACCTAGAGAACGGACACACTGTGAATACGAAAGGTTTCTAAAACTCAACGAATAGTCCCTCTCCTGGTGCTCCGGTTTGACTTTCCATCTGCTTTACTATCAACCTCCCAACTTGGAGAGACAGCCCCTTTAACATCCTGGTTCGCACAGGTTGCCAATTTGGCAGAGGATGAAAGGGAAGAGGGAGAACCAATGAGAGAGTAGCTGTTAGGGACTTGGACGGGCACATATCACTGTAATTTTCCGGCAGGAAGAAGAATTAACCAAAGTCTCAGCCCCCCACCGGGAACCAGCATAGGTCCTGAACCAAAATTTTGGACTTGCGGTCAGCTCACCAAAAACGAGTTGAAAAATGGAGCTCAGGGGCACAACAATTCACAAACTGGCTGAGTAATAAAGGACAACTATCGTCCAAAATCTGTTGAGGGAAGGCAACAAGGCGGACTTGAAAGTGAGGCAGAATAGCAGGAAACAGATTTCAAGAGGTACGTTGGAATCGCCTTTAAAGCACAGGAAGAGGGGCACAACTTCGACAATGATGCACTTGGCCAAAAAGGGCGTATGCGTTTTCTCCTGAATATATTCAGGAGAAAACGCATACGCCCTTTTTGGCCAAGCAAGCAAGCGGGCAATGCAAATCTGCACTACAAAGGAGTATCACTTCCCACCGGTCAAAAGGGACATCCACAAAATGTGTAAAAACCAGAAAGGCAAGACAGGCCCTGGAGAACAGGGAGCCTTGTTATGCTGATGGGCGGGATGTAAATTGCCAACTGCCGCTCTGGAGGAGTACATTGTGTTCCCTAAAACAAGTAAAGAACAGAGCTACAGAGCCAAGGGCACTTCCAGTGTAGGGAATATACCTTGGGAAAACTGAAAATCAATAAGACAGAGCCACCCCAAAATTTAGGGCTGCACTGCTTACAAGGACCTCAACTTGGGTACACATTAAATATACCAGGAAATATAAAAATGGTTCAAAAAATTGTGGTACTTACGTACGATGGAATATCCCTCAGCCATGAAATCAATGTCATAAGACCAGTAGCAGCAAAATGGGTGGATTCAGGTACGATGATTCTAAGTGAAATAAGTCACACATAAAAAGAAACTTATCATAAGATATCACTTATGAAGATCCTGTAAACATGGCCACACTTGAACTGAGTTAGAAAAGAGAACAGTGTCTCACATTTAGAAAACACTCTTATGCCTGCTTAAGGGGGAAGGAGAGGTGGGGTGATGCATAAAACCAGAGTTTGATATAAGCACAGGTACCGTTCCAAAAACCAACTATGGAATAGACAAGACCTACACCTTCCTCAGTGAAAGGGACTCAAAACCCCATATTTCCGGCAGAGGAATATATCTGACTAGTAAGGATCTTAAAACCTATGTATTGATATGTCTCCGTAAGGGAATCAAGTGTGTCTACACTGGCATAAACATGGCAGCGAGAATCAGCTCAAACCCACTATAAAAAGGAATTTCAAAAACAAAAGAAAAAAACTGGGAAATTCTTTACAATTCCTTCAGGGTCTCTGATGAAACCTGGAATGACCCTATCTACAATGACAGCTGGATGTGGCATAAGTAGGGACACTTGGGAATGAGACGATTGGTAAGATTGGGTGAGCAAATGCAGACCCATTAAATCACAAATGCCTGGCACCCATTCCATGGGTCCCAACTCTCCAGGTTGAAGGGAATATTACTACAGCTATAACATGTACGGGAAACCTAGAGAACGGACACACTGTGAATTCGAAAGGTTTCTAAAACTCAACGAATAGTCCCTCTCATGGTGCTCCAGTTTGACTTTCCATCTGCTTTACTATCAACCTCCCAACTTGGAGAGACAGCCCCTTTAACCTCCTGGTTCGCACAGGTTTCCAATTTGGCAGAGGATGAAAGGGAAGAGGGAGAACCAATGAGAGAGTAGCTGTTAGGCATTTGGACGGGCACATATCACTGTAATTTCCCGGCAGGAAGAAGAATTAACCAAAGTCTCAACCCCCACCGGGGACCAGCAGAGGTCCTGAACCAAAATGTTGGACTTGCGGTCAGCTCACCAAAAACGAGTTGAAAAATGGAGCTCAGGGCACAGCAATTCACAAACTGGCCGAGTAATAAAGGACAACTATCGTCCAAAAATCTGTTGAGGGAAGGCAACGAGGCGGACTTGAGAGCGAGGCAGAATAGCAGGAAACAGATTTCAAGAGGTACGTTGGAAACGCCTTTAAAGCACAGGAAGAGGGACACAACTTTGACAATGATGCCCTTGAACAAAAAGGGCATATGCGTTTTCTCCTGAATATATTCAGGAGAAAACGCATATGCCCTTTTTGGCCAAGCAAGCAAGTGGGCAATGCAAATCTGCACTACAAAGAAGTATCACTTCCCACTGGTCAAAAGGTGTATCCACAAAATGTGTAAAAACCAGAAAGGCAAGACAGGCCCTGGAGAACAGGGAGCCTTGTTATGCTGATGGGCGGGATGTAAATTGCCAACTGCCTCTCTGGAGGAGTGCATTGTGTTCCCTAAAACAAGTAAAGAACAGAGCGACAGAGCAAAGGGCACTTCCAGTCTAGGGAATATTCCTTGGGAAAACTGAAAATCAATAAGACAGAGCCACCCCAAAATTTAGGGCTGCACTGCTTACAAGGACCTCAACTTGGGTACACCTTAAATATCCCAGGAAATATAAAAATGGTTCAAAAAATTGTGGTACTTACGTACGATGGAATATCCCTCAGCCATGAAATCAATGTCATAAGACCAGTAGCAGCAAAATGGGTGGATTCAGGTACGATGATTCTAAGTGAAATAAGTCACAGAGAAAAAGAAACTTATCATAAGATATCACTTACGACGATCCTGTAAACATGGCTTCACTTGAACTGAGTTAGGAAAGAGAACAGTGTCTCACAATTATAAAACACTCTTATGCCTGCTTAAGCGGGAAGGAGAGGTGGGGTGATGCATAAAACCAGAGTTTGATATAAGCACAGGTACCGTTCCAAAAACCAACTATGGAATAGACAAGCCCTACACCTTCCTCAGTGAAAGGGACTCAAAACACCATATTTCCCACAGAGGAATATATCTGACTAGTAAGAATCTAAAAACCTATGGATTGATATGTCTCCGGAGGGAATCAAGTGCGTCTAGACTGGCATAACCATGGCAGCGAGAATCAGCTCAAACCCACTATAAAAAGGAATTTCAAAAACAAAACAAAAAAACTGGGAAATTCTTTACAATTCCTTCGGGGTCTCTAATGAAACCTGGAATGACCCTATTTACAACGACAGCTTTATATGGCATAAGGCTGGGCACTTGGGACTGAGAGGATTGGTGAGATTGGGTGAGCAAATGCAGACCCTTTAAAGCAATAATGCATGGCACCCATTCCATGTGTCCCAACTCTCCAGGTTGAAGGGAATATTACTACAGTTATAACATGTACCGGAAACCTAGAGAACGGACACACTGTGAATACGAAAGGTTTCTAAAACTCAGCGAATAGTCCCTCTCCTGGTGCTCCGGTTTGAATTTCCATCTGCTTTCCTATCAACCTCCCAACTTGGAGAGACAGCCCATTTAACCTCCTGGTTCACACAGGTTGCCAATTTGGCAGAGGATGAAAGGGAAGAGGGAGAACCAATGAGAGAGTAGCTGTTAGGCATTTGGACAGGCACATAGCACTGTAATTTCCCGGCAGGAAGAAGAATTAACCAAAGTCTCAGCCCCCCACCGGGAACCAGTATAGTTCCTGAACCAAAATTTTGGACTTGCGGTCAGCTCACCAAAAACGAGTTGAAAAATGGAGCTCAGGCGCACAGCAATTCACAAACTGGCCGAGTAATAAAGGACAACTATCGTCCAAAAATCTGTTGAGGGAAGGCAACGAGGCGGACTTGAAAGCGAGGCAGAATAGCAGGAAACAGATTTCAAGAGGTACGTTGGAATCGCCTTTAAAGCACAGGAAGAGGGGCACAACTTCGACAATGATGCACTTGGCCAAAAAGGACGTATGCGTTTTCTCCTGAATATATTCAGGAGAAAACGCATACGCCCTTTTTGGGCAAGCAAGGAAGCGGGAAATGCTAATCTGCACTACAAAGAAGTATCACTTCCCACCGGTCAAAAGGGACATCCACAAAATGTGTAAAAACCAGAAAGGCAAGACAGGCCCTGGAGAACAGGGAGCCTTGTTATGCTGATGGGCGGGATGTAAATTGCCAACTGCCTCTCTGGAGGAGTGCATTGTGTTCCCTAAAACAAGTAAACAACAGAGCTACAGAGCCAAGGGCACTTCCAGTCTAGGGAATATTCCTTGGGAAAACTGAAAATCAATAAGACAGAGCCACCCCAAAATATAGGGCTGCACTGCTTACAAAGACCTCAACTTGGGTACACTTTAAATATCCCAGGAAATATAAAAATGGTTCAAAAATTGGGATACTTACGTACGATGGAATATCCCTCAGCCATGAAATCAATGTCATAAGACCAGTAGCAGCAAAATTGGTGGATTCAGGTACGATGATTCTAAGTGAAATAAGTCACACAGAAAAAGAAACTTATCATAAGATATCAATTACGAAGATTCTGTAAACATGGCTACACTTGAACTGAGTTAGGAAAGAGAACAGTGTCTCACAATTAGAAAACACTCTTATGCCTGCTTAAGGGGGAAGGAGAGGTGGGGTGATGCATAAAACCAGAGTTTGATATAAGCACAGGTACCGTTCCAAAAACCAACTATGGAATAGACAAGACCTACACCATCCTCAGTGAAAGGGACTCAAAACCCCATATTTCCCGCAGAGGAATATATCTGACTAGTAAGAATCTAAAAACCTATGGATTGATATGTCTCCGTAGGGAATCAAGTGTGTCTAGACTGGCATAAACATGGCAGCGAGAATCAGCTCAAACCCACTATAAAAAGGAATTTCAAAAACAAAACAAAAAAACTGGGAAATTCTTTACAATTCCTTCAGGGAATCTGATGAAACCTGGAATGACCCTATTTACAATGACAGCTGGATGTGGCAAAAGGCTGGTAACTTGGGACTGAGAGGATTGGTGAGATTGGGTGAGCAAATGCAGACCCTTTAAAGCAATAATGCATGGCACCCTTTCCATGGGTCCCAACTCTCCAGGTTGAAGGGAATATTACTACAGTTATAACATGTACCGGAAACCTAGAGAACGGACACACTGTGAATACGAAAGGTTTCTAAAACTCAGCGAATAGTCCCTCTCCTGGTGCTCCGGTTTGAATTTCCATCTGCTTTCCTATCAACCTCCCAACTTGGAGAGACAGCCCATTTAACCTCCTGGTTCACACAGGTTGCCAATTTGGCAGAGGATGAAAGGGAAGAGGGAGAACCAATGAGAGAGTAGCTGTTAGGCATTTGGACAGGCACATAGCACTGTAATTTCCCGGCAGGAAGAAGAATTAACCAAAGTCTCAGCCCCCCACCGGGAACCAGTATAGTTCCTGAACCAAAATTTTGGACTTGCGGTCAGCTCACCAAAAACGAGTTGAAAAATGGAGCTCAGGCGCACAGCAATTCACAAACTGGCCGAGTAATAAAGGACAACTATCGTCCAAAAATCTGTTGAGGGAAGGCAACGAGGCGGACTTGAAAGCGAGGCAGAATAGCAGGAAACAGATTTCAAGAGGTACGTTGGAATCGCCTTTAAAGCACAGGAAGAGGGGCACAACTTCGACAATGATGCACTTGGCCAAAAAGGACGTATGCGTTTTCTCCTGAATATATTCAGGAGAAAACGCATACGCCCTTTTTGGGCAAGCAAGGAAGCGGGAAATGCTAATCTGCACTACAAAGAAGTATCACTTCCCACCGGTCAAAAGGGACATCCACAAAATGTGTAAAAACCAGAAAGGCAAGACAGGCCCTGGAGAACAGGGAGCCTTGTTATGCTGATGGGCGGGATGTAAATTGCCAACTGCCTCTCTGGAGGAGTGCATTGTGTTCCCTAAAACAAGTAAACAACAGAGCTACAGAGCCAAGGGCACTTCCAGTCTAGGGAATATTCCTTGGGAAAACTGAAAATCAATAAGACAGAGCCACCCCAAAATATAGGGCTGCACTGCTTACAAAGACCTCAACTTGGGTACACTTTAAATATCCCAGGAAATATAAAAATGGTTCAAAAATTGGGATACTTACGTACGATGGAATATCCCTCAGCCATGAAATCAATGTCATAAGACCAGTAGCAGCAAAATTGGTGGATTCAGGTACGATGATTCTAAGTGAAATAAGTCACACAGAAAAAGAAACTTATCATAAGATATCAATTACGAAGATTCTGTAAACATGGCTACACTTGAACTGAGTTAGGAAAGAGAACAGTGTCTCACAATTAGAAAACACTCTTATGCCTGCTTAAGGGGGAAGGAGAGGTGGGGTGATGCATAAAACCAGAGTTTGATATAAGCACAGGTACCGTTCCAAAAACCAACTATGGAATAGACAAGACCTACACCTTCCTCAGTGAAAGGGACTCAAAACCCCATATTTCCCGCAGAGGAATATATCTGACTAGTAAGAATCTAAAAACCTATGGATTGATATGTCTCCGTAGGGAATCAAGTGTGTCTAGACTGGCATAAACATGGCAGCGAGAATCAGCTCAAACCCACTATAAAAAGGAATTTCAAAAACAAAACAAAAAAACTGGGAAATTCTTTACAATTCCTTCAGGGAATCTGATGAAACCTGGAATGACCCTATTTACAATGACAGCTGGATGTGGCAAAAGGCTGGTAACTTGGGACTGAGAGGATTGGTGAGATTGGGTGAGCAAATGCAGACCCTTTAAAGCAATAATGCATGGCACCCTTTCCATGGGTCCCAACTCTCCAGGTTGAAGGGAATATTACTACAGTTATAACATGTACCGGAAACCTAGAGAACGGACACACTGTGAATACGAAAGGTTTCTAAAACTCAGCGAATAGTCCCTCTCCTGGTGCTCCGCTTTGAATTTCCATCTGCTTTCCTATCAAACTCCCAACTTGGAGAGACTGCCCCTTTAACCTCCTGGTTCACACAGGTTGCCAATTTGGCAGAGGATGAAAGGGAAGAGGGAGAACCAATGAGAGAGTAGCTGTTAGGCATTTGGACGGGCACATAGCACTGTAATTTCACGGCAGGAAGAAGAATTAACCAAAGTCTCAGCCCCCCACCGGGAACCAGTATAGGTCCTGAACCAAAATTTTGGACTTGCGGTCAGCTCACCAAAAACGAGTTGAAAAATGGAGCTCAGGGGCACAGCAATTCACAAACTGGCCGAGTAATAAAGGACAACTATCGTCCAAAAATCTGTTGAGGGCAGGCAACGAGGCGGACTTGAAAGCGAGGCAGAATAGCACGAAACAGATTTCAAGAGGTACGTTGGAATCGCCTTTAAAGCACAAGAAGAGGGGCACAACTTCGACAATGATGCACTTGGCCAAAAACGGCGTATGCGTTTTCTCCTGAATATATTCAGGAGAAAACGCATACACCCTTTTTGGCCAAGCAAGGAAGCGGGAAATGCAAATCTGCACTACAAAGAAGTATCACTTCCCACCGGTCAAAAGGGACATCCACAAAATGTGTAAAAACTAGAAAGGCAAGACAGGCCCTGGAGAACAGGGAGCCTTGTTATGCTGATGGGCGGGATGTAAATTGCCAACTGCCTCTCTGGAGGAGTGCATTGTGTTCCCTAAAACAAGTAAAGAACAGAGCTACAGAGCCAAGGGTCTTCCAGTCTAGGGAATATTCCATGGGAAAACTGAAAATCAATAAGACAGAGCCACTCCAAAATTTAGGGCTGCACTGCTTACAAGGACCTCAACTTGGGTACACCTTAAATATCCCAGGAAATATAAAAATGGTTCAAAAAATTGGGGTACTTACGTACGATGGAATATCCCTCAGCCATGAAATCAATGTCATAAGACCAGTAGCAGCAAAATGGGTGGACTCAGGTACGATGATTCTAAGTGAAATAAGTCACACAGAAAAAGAAACTTATCATAAGATATCACTTACGAAGATCCTGTAAACATGGCTACACTTGAACTGAGTTAGGAAAGAGAACAGTGTCTCACATTTACAAAACACTCTTATGCCTGCTTAAGGGGGAAGGAGAGGTGGGGTGCTGCATAAAACCAGAGTTTGATATAAGCACAGGTACCGTTCCAAAAACTAACTATAGAATAGACAAGACCTACACCTTCCTCAGTGAAAGGGACTCAAAACCCCATATTTCCCGCAGAGGAATATATCTGACCAGTAAGAATCTTAAAACCTATGGATTGATATGTCTCCATAAGGGCATCAAGTGTGTCTAGATTAGCATAAACATGGCAGCGAGAATCAGCTCAAACCCACTATAAAAAGGAATTTCAAAAACAAAACAAAAAAACTGGGAAATTCTTTACAATTCCTTCAATGAATCTGATGAAACCTGGAATGACCCTATTTACCACGACAGCTGGATGTGGCATAAGGCTGGAAACTTGGGACTGAGAGGATTGGTGAGATTGGGTGAGCAAATGCAGACCCTTTAAAGCAATAATGCATGGCACCCATTCCATGGGTCCCAACTCTCCAGGTTGAAGGGAATATTACTACAGTTATAACATGTACCGGAAACCTAGAGAACGGACACACTGTGAATACGAAAGGTTTCTAAAACTCAACGAATAGTCCCTCTCCTGGTGCTCCGGTTTGACTTTCCATCTGCTTTACTATCAACCTCCCAACTTGGAGAGACAGCCCCTTTAACCTCCTGGTGCGCACAGGTTTCCAATTTGGCAGAGGATGAAAGGGAAGAGGGAGAACCAATGAGAGAGTAGCTGTTAGGCATTTGGACGGGCACATATCACTGTAATTTCCCGGCAGGAAGAAGAATTAACCAAAGTCTCAGCCACCCACCGGGAACCAGTATCGGTCCTGAACCAAAATGTTGGACTTGCGGTCAGCTCACCAAAAACGAGTTGAAAAATGGAGCTCAGGGGCACAGCAATTCACAAACTGGCCGAGTAATAAAGGACAACTATCGTCCAAAAATCTGTTGAGGGAAGGCAACGAGGCGGACTTGAAAGCGAGGCAGAATAGCAGGAAACAGATTTCAAGAGGTATGTTTGAATTGCCTTTAAGGCACAGGAAGAGGGGAACAACTTCGACAATGATGCACTTGGCCAAAAAGGGCGTATGCGTTTTCTCCTGAATATATTCAGGAGAAAACGCATACGCCCTTTTTGGCAAAGCAAGCAAGCGGGCAATGCAAATCTGCACTACAAAGAAGTATCACTTCCCACCGGTAAAAAGGGACATCCACAAAATGTGTAAAAACCAGAAAGGCAAGACAGGCCCTGGAGAACAGGGAGCCTTGTTATGCTGATGGGCGGGATGTAAATTGCCAACTGCCTCTCTGGAGGAGTGCATTGTGTTCCCTAAAACAAGTAAACAACAGAGCTACAGAGCCAAGGGCACTTCCTGTCTAGGGAATATTCCTTGGGAAAACTAAAAATCAATAAGACAGAGCCACCCCAAAATTTAGGGCTGCACTGCTTACAAGGACCTCAACTTGGGTACACCTTAAATATCCCAGGAAATATAAAAATGGTTCAAAAAATTGTGGTACTTACGTACGATGGAATATCCCTCAGCCATGAAATCAATGTCATAAGACCAATAGCAGCAAAATGGGTAGATTCAGGTACGATGATTCTAAGTGAAATAAGTCACAGAGAAAAAGAAACTTATCATAAGATATCACTTATGAAGATCCTGTAAACATGGCTACACTTGAACTGAGTTAAGAAAGAGAACAGTGTCTCACATTTAGAAAACACTCTTATGCCTGCTTAAGGGGGAAGGAGAGGTGGGGTGATGCATAAAACCAGAGTTTGATATAAGCACAGGTACCGTTCCAAAAACCAACTATGGAATAGACAAGACCTACACATTCCTCAGTGAAAAGGACTCAAAACCCCATATGTCCCGCAGAGGAATATATCTGACTAGTAAGAATCTTAAAACCTATGTATTGATATGTCTCCATAAGGGAATCAAGTGTGTCTAGACTGGCATAAACATGGCAGCGAGAATCAGCTCAAACCCACTATAAAAAGGAATTTCAAAAACAAAACAAAAAAACTGGGAAATTCTTTACAATTCCTTCAGGGTCTCTGATGAAACCTGGAATGACCCTATTTACAACGACACCTGCATGTGGCAAAAGGCTGGAAACTTGGGACTGAGAGGATTGGTGAGATTGGGTGAGCAAATGCAGACCCTTTAAAGCAATAATGCATGGCACCCTTTCCATGGGTCCCAACTCTCCAGGTTGAAGGGAATATTACTACAGTTACAACATGTACCGGAAACCTAGAGAACGGACACACTGTGAATACGAAAGGTTTCTAAAACTCAACGAATAGTCCCTCTCCTGGTGCTCCGGTTTGACTTTCCATCTGCTTTACTATCAACCTCCCAACTTGGAGAGACAGCCCCTTAAACCTCCTGGTTCACACAGGTTGCCAATTTGGCAGAGGATGAAAGGGAAGAGTTAGAACCAATGAGAGAGTAGCTGTTAGGCATTTGGACGGGCACATATCACTGTAATTTCCAAAAAGGAAGAAGAATTAACCAAAGTCTCAGCCACCCACCGGGAACCAGTATAGGTCCTGAACCAAAATTTTGGACTTCCGGTCAGCTCACCAAAAACGAGTTGAAACATGGAGCTCAGGGGCACAGCAATTCACAAACTGGCCGAGTAATAAAGGACAACTATCGTCCAAAAATCTGTTGAGGGAAGGCAACGAGGCGGACTTGAAAGCGAGGCAGAATAGCAGGAATCAGATTTCAAGAGGTACGTTGGAATCGCCTTTAAAGCACAGGAAGAGGGGCACAACTTCGACAATGATGCACTTGGCCAAAAAGGGTGTATGCGTTTTCTCCTGAATATATTCAGGAGAAAACGCATACACCCTTTTTGGCCAAGCAAGCAAGGGGGAAATGCAAATCTGCACTACAAAGAAGTATGACTTCCCACCGGTCAAAAGGGACATCCACAAAATGTGTAAAAACCAGAAAGGCAAGACAGGCCCTGGAGAACAGGGAGCCTTGTTATGCTGATGGGCGGGATGTAAATTGCCAACTGCCTCTCTGGAGGAGTGCATTGTGTTCCCTAAAACAAGTAAAAAACAGAGCTACAGAGCCAAGGGCACTTCCAGTCTAGGGAATATTCCTTGAGAAAACTGAAAATCAATAAGACAGAGCCACCCCAAAATTTAAGGCAGCACTGCTTACAAGGACCTCAACTTAGGTACACCTTAAATATCCCAGGAAATATAAAAATGGTTCAAAAAATTGTGGTACTTACGTACAATGGAATATCCCTCAGCCATGAAATCAATGTCATAAGACCAGTAGCAGCAAAATGGGTGGATTCAGGTACGATGATTCTAAGTGAAATAAGTCACACAGAAAAAGAAACTTATCATAAGATATCACTTATGAAGATCCTGTAAACATGGCTACACTTCAACTGAGTTAGGAAAGAGAAGAATGTCTCACATTTAGAAAACACTCTTATGCCTGCTTCAGGGGGAAGGAGAGGTGGGGTGATGCATAAAACCACAGTTTGATATAAGCACAGGTACCGTTCCAAAAACCAACTATGGAATAGACAAGACCTACACCTTCCTCAGTGAAAGGGACTCAAAACCCCATATTTCCCGCAGAGGAATATATCTGACTAGTAAAAATCTTAAAACCATTGTATTGATATGTCTCCGTAAGGGAATCAAGTGTGTCTAGACTGGCATAAACATGGCAGCGAGAATCAGCTCAAACCCACTATAAAAAGGAATTTCAAGAACAAAACAAAAAAACTGGGAAATTCTTTACAATTCCTTCAGGGTCTCTGATGAAACCTGGAATGACCCTATCTACAACGACAGCTGGATGTGGCAAAAGGCTGGAAACTTGGGACTGAGAGGATTGGTGAGATTGGGTGAGCAAATGCAGACCCTTTAAAGCAATAATGCATGGCACCCATTCCATGGGTCCCAACTCTCCAGGTTGAAGGGAATATTACTACAGTTATAACATGTACCGGAAACCGAGAGAACGGACACACTGTGAATACGAAAGGTTTCTAAAACTCAACGAATAGTCCCTCTCTTGGTGCTCTGGTTTGACTTTCCATCTGCTTTACTATCAACCTCCCAAATTGGAGAGACAGCCCCTTTAACCTCCTGGTTCGCACAGGTTTCCAATTTGGCAGAGGATGAAAGGGAAGAGGGAGAACCAATGAGAGAGTAGCTGTTAGGCATTTGGACGGGCACATATCACTGTAATTTCCCATCAGGAAGAACAATTAACCAAAGTCTCAGCCACACACCGGGAACCAGTATAGGTCCTGAACCAAAATTTTGGACTTGCGGTCCGCTCACCAAAAACGAGTTTAAACTTGGAGCTCAGGGGCACAGCAATTCACAAACTGGCCGAGTAATAAAGGACAACTATCGTCCAAAAATCTGTTGAGGGAAGGCAACGAGGCGGACTTGAAAGCGAGGCAGAATAGCAGGAAACAGATTTCAAGAGGTACGTTGGAATCGCGTTTAAAGCACAGGAAGAGGGGCACAACTTCGACAATGATGCACTTGGACAAAAAGGGCGTATGCGTTTTCTCCTGAATATATTCAGGAGAAAACGCATACGCCCTTTTTGGCCAAGCAAGCGAGCGGGCAATGCAAATCTGCACTACAAAGAAGTATCACTTCCCACCGGTCAAAAGGGACATCCACAAAATGTGTAAAAACCAGAAAGGCAAGACAGGCCCTGGAGAACAGGGAGCCTTGTTATGCTGATGTGTGGGATGAAAATTGCCAACTGCCTCTCTGGAGGAGTGCATTGTGATCCCTAAAACAAGTAAACAACAGAGCTACAGAGCCAAGGGCACTTCCAGTCTAGGGAATATACCTTGGGAAAACTGAAAATCAATAAGACAGAGCCACCCCAAAATTTAGGGCTGCACTGCTTACAAGGACCTCAACTTGGGTACACCTTAAATATCCCAGGAAATATAAAAATGGTTCAAAAAATTGTGGTACTTACGTACGATGGAATATCCCTCAGCCATGAAATCAATGCCATAAGTCCAGTAGCAGCAAAATGGGTGGATTCAGGTACGATGATTCTAAGTGAAATAAGTCACACAGAAAAAGAAACTTATCATAAGATATCACTTATGAAGATCCTGTAAACATGGCTACACTTGAACTGAGTTAGGAAAGAGAAGAATGTCTCACATTTAGAAAACACTCTTATGCCTGCTTTAGGGGGAACGAGAGGTGGGGTGATGCATAAAACCAGAGTTTGATATAAGCACAGGTACCGTTCCAAAAACCAACTATGGAATAGACAAGACCTACACCTTCCTCAGTGAAAGGGACTCAAAACCCCATATTTCCCGCAGAGGAATATATCTGACTAGTAAGAATATTAAAACCTATTGATTGATATGTCTCCTTAGGAAATCAAGTGTGCCTAGACTGGCATAAACATGGCAGCGAGAATCAGCTCAAACCCACTATAAAAAGGAATTTCAAAAACAAAACAAAAAAACTGGGAAATTCTTTACAATTCCTTCAAGGTCTCTGATGAACCCTGGAATGACCCTATCTACAACGACAGCTGGATGTGGCAAAAGGCTGGAAACTTGGGACTGAGACGATTGGTAGGATTGGGTGAGCAAATGCAGACCCTTTAAAGCACAAATGCCTGGCACCCATTCCATGGGTCCCAACTCTCCAGGTTGAAGGGAATATTACTACAGCTATAACATGTACTGGAAACCTAGAGAACGGACACACTGTGACCATGAAAGGTTTCTAAAACTCAACGAATAGTCCCTCTCCTGGTGCTCCGGTTTGACTTTCCATCTGCTTTACTATCAACCTCCCAACTTGGAGAGACAGCCCCTTTAACCTCCTGGTTCGCACAGGTTTCCAATTTGGCAGAGGATGAAAGGGAAGAGGGAGAACCAATGAGAGAGTAGCTGTTAGGCATTTGGACGGGCACATATCACTGTAATTTCCCGGCAGGAAGAAGAATTAACCAAAGTCTCAGCCACCCACCGGGAACCCATATAGGTCCTGAACCAAAATTTTGGACTTGCGGTCAGCTCACCAAAAACGAGTTGAAAAATGGAGCTCAGGGGCACAGCAATTCACAAACTGGCCGAGTAATAAAGGACAACTATCATCCAAAAACCTGTTGAGGGAAGGCAACGAGGCGGACTTGAAAGTGAGGCAGAATAGCAGGAAACAGATTTCAAGAGGTACGTTGGAATTGCCTTTAAAGCACAGGAAGAGGGGCACAACTTCGACAATGATGCACTTGCCCAAAAAGGGCGTATGCTTTTTCTCCTGAATATATTCAGGAGAAAACGCATACGCACTTTTTGGCCCAGCAAGCAAGCGGGCAATGCAAATCTTCACTACAAAGAAGTATCACTTCCCACCGGTCAAAAGGGACATCCACAAAATGTGTAAAAACCAGAAAGGCAAGACAGGCCCTGGAGAACAGGGAGCCTTGTTATGCTGATGGGCGGGATGTAAATTGCCAACTGCCTCTCTGGAGGAGTGCATTGTGTTCCCTAAAACAAGTAAACAACAGAGCTACAGAGCCAAGGGCACTTCCAGTCTAGGGAATATACCTTGGGAACCCTGAAAATCAATAAGACAGAGACACCCCAAAATTTAGGGCTGCACTGCTTACAAGGACCTCAACTTGGGTACACCTTAAATATCCCAGGAAATATAAAAATGGTTCAAAAAATTGTGGTACTTACGTACGATGGAATATCCCTCAGCTATGAAATCAATGTCATAAGACCAGTAGCAGCAAAATGGGTAGATTCAGGTACGATGATTCTAAGTGAAATAAGTCACAGAGAAAAAGAAACTTATCATAAGATATCACTTATGAAAATCCTGTAAACATGGCTACACTTGAACTGAGTTAAGAAAGAGAACAGTGTCTCACATTTAGAAAACACTCTTATGCCTGCTTAAGGGGGAAGGAGAGGTGGGGTGATGCATAAACCCAGAGTTTGATATAAGCACAGGTACCGTTCCAAAAACAAACTATGGAATAGACAAGACCTACACCTTCCTCAGTGAAATGGAATCAAAACCCCATATTTCCCGCAGAGGAATATATCTGACTAGTAAGAATCTTAAAACCTATGTATTGATATGTCTCCGTAAGGGAATCAAGTGTGTCTAGACTGGCATAAACATGGCAGCGAGAATCAGCTCAAACCCACTATAAAAAGGAATTTCAAAAACAAAACAAAAAAACTGGGAAATTCTTTACAATTCCTTCAGGGTCTCTGATTAAACCTGGAATGACCCTATTTACAACGACAGCTGGATGTGGCATAAGGCTGGACACTTGGGACTGAGAGGATTGGTGAGATTGGGTGAGCAAATGCAGACCCTTTAAAGCAATAATGCATGGCACCCATTCCATGGGTCCCAACTCTCCAGGTTGAAGGGAATATTACTACAGTTATAACATGTATCGGAATCCTAGAGAACGGACACACTGTGAATACGAAAGGTTTCTAAAACTCAACGAATAGTCCCTCTCCTGGAGCTCCGGTTTAACTTTCCATCTGCTTTACTATCAACCTCCCAACTTGGAGAGACAGCCCCTTTAACCTCCTGGTTCGCACAGGTTGCCAATTTGGCAGAGGATGAAAGGGAAGAGGGAGAACCAATGAGAGAGTAGCTGTTAGGCATTTGGACGGGCACATATCACTGTAATTTCCCGGCAGGAAGAAGAATTAACCAAAGTCTCAGCCACCCACCGGGAACCAGTATAGGTCCTGAACCAAAATTTTGGACTTGCGGTCAGCTCACCAAAAACGAGTTGAAAAATGGAGCTCAGGGGCACAGCAATTCACAAACTGGCCGAGTAATAAAGGACAACTATCGTCCAAAAATCTGTTGAGGGAAGGCAACGAGGCGGACTTGAAAGCGAGGCAGAATAGCAGGAAACAGATTTCAAGAGGTACGTTGGAATCGCCTTTAAAGCACAGGAAGAGGGGCACAACTTCGACAATGATGCACTTGGCCAAAAAGGGCGTATGCGTTTTCTCCTGAATATATTCAAGAGAAAACGCATACGCCCTTTTTGGCCAAGCAAGCAAGCGGGCAATGCAAATCTGCACTACAAAGAAGTATCACTTCCCACCGGTCAAAAGGGACATCCACAAAATGTGTAAAAACCAGAAAGGCAAGACAGGCCCTGGAGAACAGGGAGCCTTGTTATGCTGATGGGCGGGATGTAAATTGCCAACTGCCTCTCTGGAGGAGTGCATTGTGTTCCCTAAAACAAGTAAAGAACAGAGCTACAGAGCCAAGGGCACTTCCAGTCTAGGGAATATTCCTTGGGAAAACTGAAAATCAATAAGACAGAGCCACCCCAAAATTTAGGGCTGCACTGCTTACAAGGACCTCAACTTGGGTACACCTTAAATATCCCAGGAAATATAAAAATGGTTCAAAAAATTGTGGTACTTACATACGATGGAATATCCCTCAGCCATGAAATCAATGTCATAAGACCAGTAGCAGCAAAATGGGTGGATAAAGGTTCGATGATTCTAAGTGAAATAAGTCACAGAGAAAAAGAAACTTATCATAAGATATCACTTATGAAGATCCTTTAAACATGGCTACACTTGAACTGAGTTAGGAAAGAGAACAGTGTCTCACAATTAGAAAACACTCTTATGCCTGCTTAAGGGGGAAGGAGAGGTGGGGTGATGCATAAAACCAGAGTTTGATATAAGCACAGGTACCGTTCCAAAAACCAACTATGGAATAGACAAGACCTACACCTTCCTCAGTGAAAGGGACTCAAAACCCCATATTTCCCGCAGAGGAATATATCTGACTAGTAAGAATCTTAAAACCTATAGATTGATATGTCTCCGTAGGGAATCAAGTGTGTTTAGACTGGCATAAACATGGCAGCGAGAATCAGCTCAAACCCACTATAAAAAGGAATTTCAAAAACAAAACAAAAAAACTGGGAAATTCTTTACAATTCCTTCAGGGTCTCTGTTGAAACCTGGAATGACCCTATTTACAACGACAGCTGGATGTGGCATAAGGCTGGAAACTTGGGACTGAGAGGATTGGTGAGATTGGGTGAGCAAATGCAGACCCTTTAAAGCAATAATGCATGGCACCCAGTCCATGGGTCCCAACTCTCCAGGTTGAAGGGAATATTACTACAGTTATAACATGTATCAGAATCCTAGAGAACGGACACACTGTGAATACGAAAGGTTTCTAAAACTCAACGAATAGTCCCTCTCCTGGTGCTCCGGTTTAACTTTCCATCTGCTTTACTATCAACCTCCCAACTTGGAGAGACAGCCCCTTTAACCTCCTGGTTCGCACAGGTTGCCAATTTGGCAGAGTATGAAAGGGAAGAGGGAGAACCAATGAGAGAGTAGTTGTTAGGCATTTGGACGGGCACATATCACTGTAATTTCCCGGCAGGAAGAAGAATTAACCAAAGTCTCAGCCACCCACCGGGAACCAATATAGGTCCTGAACCAAAATTTTGGACTTGCGGTCAGCTCACCAAAAACGAGTTGAAAAATGGAGCTCAGGGGCACAGCAATTCACAAACTGGCCGAGTAATAAAGGACAACTATCGTCCAAAAATCTGTTGAGGGAAGGCAAGGATGCGGACTTGAAAGCGAGGCAGAATAGCAGGAAACAGATTTCAAGAGGTACGTTGGAATCACCTTTAAAGCACAGGAAGAGGGGCACAACTTCGACAATGATGCACTTGGCCAAAAAGGGCGTATGCATTTTCTCCTGAATATATTCAGGAGAAAACGCATACGCCCTTTTTGGCCAAGCAAGCAAGCGGGCAATGCAAATCTGCACTACAGAGAAGTAGCACTTCCCACAGGTCAAAAGGGACATCCCCAAAATGTGTAAAAACCAGAAAGGCAAGACAGGCCCTGGAGAACAGGGAGCCTTGTTATGCTGATGGGCGGGATGTAAATTGCCAACTGCCTCTCTGGAGGAGTGCATTGTGTTCCCTAAAACAAGTAAACTACAGACATATAGAGCCAAGGGCACTTCCAGTCTAGGGAATATACCTTGGGAAAACTGAAAATCAATAAGACAGAGCCACCCGAAAATTTAGGGCTGCACTGCTTACAAGGACCTCAACTTGGGTACACCTTAAATATCCCAGGAAATATAAAAATGGTTCAAAAAATTGTGGTACTTACGTTCGATGGAATATCCCTCAGCCATGAAATCAATGTCATAAGACCAGTAGCAGCAAAATGGCTGGATTCAGGTACGATGATTCTAAGTGAAATAAGTGACACAGAAAAAGAAACTTATCATAAGATATCACTTATGAAGATCCTGTAAACATGGCTACACTTGAACTGAGTTAGGAAAGAGAACAGTGTCTCACATTTAGAAAACACTCTTATGCCTGCTTAAGGGGGAAGGAGAGGTGGTTTGATGCATAAAACCAGAGTTTGATATAAGCACAGGTACCGTTCCAAAAACCAACTAAGGAATAGACAAGACCTACACCTTCCTCAGTGAAAGGGACTCAAAACCCCATATTTCCCGCAGAGGAATATATCTGACTAGTAAGAATCTTAAAACCTATGTATTGATATGTCTCCGTAAGGGAATCAAGTGTGTCTAGACTGGCATAAACATGGCAGCGCGAATCAGCTCAAACCCACTATAAAAATGAATTTCAAAAACAAAACAAAAAAACTGGGAAATTCTTTACAATTCTTCAGGGTCTCTGATGAAACCTGGAATGACCCTATCTACAACGACAGCTGGATGTGGCATAAGGCTGGGCACTTGGGACTGAGACGATTGGTGAGATTGGGTGAGTAAATGCAGACCCTTTAAAGCAATAATGCATGGCACCCATTCCATGGGTCCCAACTCTCCAGGTTGAAGGGAATATTACTACAGTTATAACATGTACGAGAAACCTAGAGAACGGACACACTGTGAATATGAAAGGTTTCTAAAACTCAACGAATAGTCCCTCTCCTGGTGCTCCGGTTTGACTTTCCATCTGCTTTACTATCAATCTCCTATCTTGAGAGACAGCCCCTTCAACATCCTGGTTCACACAGGTTTCCAATTTGGCAGAGGATGAAAGGGAAGAGGGAGAACCAATGAGAGAGTAGCTGTTAGGTATTTGGTCGGGCACATATCACTCTAACTTCCCGGCAGGAAGAAGTATTAACCAAAGCCTCAGCCCCCCACCGGGAACCAGTATAGGTCCTGAACCAAAATTTTGGACTTGCGGTCAGCTCACCAAAAACGAGTTGAAAAATGGAGCTCAGGGGCACAGCAATTCACAAACTGGCCGAGTAATAAAGGACAACTATCATCCAAAAATCTGTTGAGGGAAGGCAACGAGGCGGACTTGAAAGCGAGGCAGAATAGCAGGAAACAGATTTCAAGAGGTACGTTGGAATCGCCTTTAAAGCACAGGAAGAGGGGCACAACTTCGACAATGATGCACTTGGCCAAAAAGGGCGTATGTGTTTTCTCCTGAATATATTCAGGAGAAAACACATACGCCCTTTTTGGCCAAGCAAGCAAGCGGGCAATGCAAATCTGCACTCCAAAGAAGTATCACTTCCCACCGGTCAAAAGGGACATCCACAAAATGTGTAAAATCCAGAAAGGCAAGACAGGCCCTGGAGAACAGGGAGCCTTGTTATGCTGATGGGCGGGATGTAAATTGCCAACTGCCTCTCTGGAGGAGTGCATTGTGTTCCCTAAAACAAGTAAACAACAGAGCTACAGAGCCAAGGGCACTTCCAGTCTAGGGAATATACCTTGGGAAAACTGAAAATCAATAAGACAGAGCCACCCGAAAATTTAGGGCTGCACTGCTTACAAGGACCTCAACTTGGGTACACCTTAAATATCCCAGGAAATATAAAAATGGTTCAAAAAATTGTGGTACTTACGTACGATGGAATATCCCTCAGCCATGAAATCAATCTCATAATACCAGTAGCAGCAAAATGGGTAGATTCAGGTACGATGATTCTAAGTGAAATAAGTCACAGAGAAAGAAACTTATCATAAGATATCACTTATGAAGATCCTGTAAACATGGCTACACTTGAACTGAGTTAGGAAAGAGAACAGTGTCTCACATTTAGAAAACACTCTTATGCTTGCTTAAGGGGGAAGGAGAGGTGGGGTGATGCATAAACCCAGAGTTTGATATAAGCACAGGTACCGTTCCAAACACCAACTATGGAATAGACATGACCTACACCTTCCTCAGTGAAAGGGACTGAAAACCCCATATTTCCCGCAGAGGAATATATCTGACTAGTAAGAATCTTAAAACCTATGTATTGATATGTGTCCGTAAGGGAATCAAGTGTGTCTAGACTGGCATAAACATGGCAGCGAGAATCAGCTCAAACCCACTATAAAAAGGAATTTCAAAAACAAAACAAAAAAAATGGGAAATTCTTTACAATTCCTTCAGGGTCTCTGATGAAACCTGGAATGACACTATTTACAACGACAGCTGGATGTTGCATAAGGCTGGACACTTGGGACTGAGAGGATTGGTGAGATTGGGTGAGCAAATGCAGACCCTTTAAAGCAATAATGCATGGCACCCATTCCATGGTTCCCAACTCTCCAGGTTGAAGGTAATATTACTACAGTTATAACATGTACCGGAATCCTAGAGAACTGACACACTGTGAATACGAAAGGTTTCTAAAACTAAACGAATAGTCCCTCTCCTGGTGCTCCTGTTTGACTTGCCATCTGCTTTACTATCAACCTCCCAACTTGGAGAGACAGCCCCTTTAACCTCCTGGTTCGCACAGGTTGCCAATTTGGCAGAGGATGAAAGGGAAGAGGGAGAACCAATGAGAGAGTAGCTGTTAGGCATTTGGACGGGCACATATCACTGTAATTTCCGGTAGGAAGAAGAATTAACCAAAGTCTCAGCCACCCACCGGGAACCAGTATAGGTCCTGAACCAAAATTTTGGACTTGCGGTCAACTCACCAAAAACGAGTTGAAAAATGGAGCTCAGGGGCACAGCAATTCACAAACTGGCCAAGTAATAAAGGACAACTATCGTCCAAAAATCTGTTGAGGGAAGGCAACGAGGCGGACTTGAAAGCGAGGCAGAATAGCAGGAAACAGATTTCAAGAGGTACGTTGGAATCGCCTTTAAAGCACAGGAAGAGGGACACAACTTCGACAATGATGCACTTGGCCAAAAAGGGCGTATGTGTTTTCTCCTGAATATATTCAGGAGAAAACGCATACACACTTTTTGGCCAAGCAAGCAAGCGGTCAATGCAAATCTGCACTACAAAGAAGTATCACTTCCCACCGGTCAAAAGGGACATCCACAAAATGTGTAAAATCCAGAAAGGCAAGACAGGCCATGGAGAACAGGGAGCCTTGTTATGCTGATGGGCGGGATGTAAATTGCCAACTGCCTCTCTGGAGGAGTGCATTGTGTTCCCTAAAACAAGTAAACAACAGAGCTACAGAGCCAAGGGCACTTCCAGTCTAGGGAATATACCTTGGGAAAACTAAAAATCAATAAGAGAGAGCCACCCCAAAATTTAGGGCTGCACTGCTTACAAGGACCTCAACTTGGGTACACCTTAAATATCCCAGGAAATATAAAAATGGTTCAAAAAATTGTGGTACTTACGTACGATGGAATATCCCTCAGCCATGAAATCAATGTCATAAGACCAGTAGCAGTAAAATGGGTAGATTCAGCTACGATGATTCTAAGTGAAATAAGTCACAGAGAAAAAGAAACTTATCATAAGATATCACTTATGAAGATCCTGTAAACATGGCTACACTTGAAATGAGTTAGGAAAGAGAACAGTGTCTCACATTTAGAAAACACTCTTATGCCTGCTTAAGGGGGAAGGAGAGGTGGGGTGATGCATAAAACCAGAGTTTGATATAAGCACATGTACCGTTCCAAAAACCAACTATGCAATAGACAAGACCTACACCTTCCTCAGTGAAAGGGACTCAAAACACCATATTTCCCGCAGAGGAATATATCTGACTAGTAAGAATCTTAAAACCTATGTATTGATATGTCTCCGTAAGGGAATCAAGTGTGTCTAGACTGGCATAAACATGGCAGCGAGAATAAGCTCAAACCCACTATAAAAAGGAATTTCAAAAACAAAACAAAAAAACTCGGAAATTCTTTACAATTCCTTCAGGGTCTCTGATGAAACCTGGAATGACCCTATCTACAACGACAGCTGGATGTGGCATAAGACTGGACACTTGGGACTGAGAGGATTGGTGAGATTTGGTGAGCAAATGCAGACCCTTTAAAGCAATAATGCATGGCACCAATTCCATGGTTCCCAACTGTCCAGGTTGAAGGGAATATTACTACAGTTATAACATGTACGGGAAACCTAGAGAACGGACACACTGTGAATACGAAAGGTTTCTAAAACTCAACGAATAGTCCCTCTCCTGGTGCTCCGGTTTGACTTTCCATCTGCTTTACTATCAACCTCCCAACTTGGAGAGACAGCCCCTTTAACCTCCTGGTTCGCACAGGTTGCCAATTTGGCAGAGGATGAAAGGGAAGAAGGAGAACCAATGAGAGAGTAGCTGTTAGGCATTTGGACGGGCACATATCACTGTAATTTCCCGGCAGGAAGAAGAATTAACCAAAGTCTCAGCCACCCACCGGGAACCAGTATAGGTCCTGAACCAAAATTTTGGACTTGCGGTCAGCTCACCGAAAACGAGTTGAAAAATGGAGCTCAGGGGCACAGCAATTCACAAACTGTCCGAGTAATAAAGGACAACTATCGTCCAAAAACCTGTTGAGGGAAGGCAACGAGGCGGACTTGAAAGCGAGGCAGAATAGCAGGAAACAGATTTCAAGAGGTACGTTGGAATCGCCTTTAAAGCACAGGAAGAGGGGCACAACTTCGACAATGATGCACTTGGCCAAAAAGGGCGTATGCGTTTTCTCCTGAATATATTCAGGAGAAAACGCATACGCCCTTTTTGGCCAAGCAAGCAAGCGGGCAATGCAAATCTGCACTACAAAGAAGTATCACTTCCCACCGGTCAAAAGGTACATCCACAAAATGTGTAAAAACCAGAAAGGCAAGACAGGCCCTGGAGAACAGGGAGCCTTGTTATGCTGATGGGCGGGATGTAAATTGCCAACTGCCTCTCTGGATGAGTGCATTGTGTTCCCTAAAACAAGTAAACAACAGAGCTACAGAGCCAAGGGCACTTCCATTCTAGGGAATATTCCTTGGGAAACTGAATATTAATAAGACAGAGCCACCCCAAAATTTAGGGCTGCACTGCTTACAAGAACATCAACTTGGGTACACCTTAAATATCCCAGGAAATATAAAAATGGTTCAAAAAATTGTGGTACTTACGTACGATGGAATATCCCTCAGCCATGAAATCAATGTCATAAGACCAGTAGCAGCAAAATGGGTGGATTCAGGTACGATGATTCTAAGTGAAATAAGTCACACAGAAAAAGAAACTTAACAAAAGATATCACTTATGAAGATCCTGTAAACATGGCTACACTTGAACTGAGTTAGGAAAAAGAACAGTGTCTCACATTTAGAAAACACTCTTATGCCTGCTTAAGCGGGTAGGAGAAGTGGGGTGATGCATAAAACCAGAGTTTGATATAAGCACAGGTACCGTTCCAAAAACCAACTATGTAATAGACAAGACCTACACCTTCCTCAGTGAAAGGGACTCAAAACCCCATATTTCCCGCAGAGGAATATATCTGACTAGTAAGAATCTTAAAACCTATGTATTGATATGTCTCCGTAAGGGAATCAAGTGTGTCTAGACTGGCATAAACATGGCAGCGAGAATCAGCTGAAACCCACTATAAAAAGGAATTTCAAAAGCAAAACAAAAAAACTGGGAAATTCTTTACAATTCATTCAGGGTCACTGATGAAACCTGGAATGACCCTATGTACAACGCCAGCTGGATGATGCATAAGGCTGGACACTTGGGACTGAGAGGATTGGTGGGATTGGGGGAGCAAATGTAGCCCCTGTAAAGCACAAATGCCTGGCACCCACTCCATGGGTCCCAACTCTCCAGGTTAAAGGGAATATTACTACAGCTATAACATGTACTGGAAACCTAGAGAACGGACACACTCTGAATACGAAAGGTTTCTAAAACTCAACGAATAGTCCCTCTCCTGGTGCTCGTGTTTGACTTTCCATCTGCTTTACTATCAACCTCCCAACTTGGAGAGACAGACCCTTTAACCTCCTGGTTCGCACAGGTTGCCAATTTGGCAGAGGATGAAAGGGAAGAGGGAGAACCAATGAGAGAGTAGCTGTTAGGCATTTGGACGGGCACATATCACTCTAATTTCCCGGCAGGAAGAAGAATTAACCAAAGTCTCAGCCACCCACCGGGAACCAGTATAGGTCCTGAACCAAAATTTTCCACTTGCGGTCAGCTCACAGAAAATGAGTTGAAAAATGGAGCTCAGGGGCACAGCAATTCACAAACTGGCCGAGTAATAAAGGTCAACTATCGTCCAAAAATCTGTTGAGGGAAGGCAACGAGGCGGACTTGAAAGTGAGGCAGAATAGCAGGAAACAGATTTCAACAGGTACGTTGGAATCGCCATTAAAGCACAGGAAGAGGGGCACAACTTCGACAATGATGCACTTGGCCAAAAAGGGCGTATGTGTTTTCTCCTGAATATAGTCAGGAGAAAATGCATACGCCCTTTTCGGCCATGCAAGCAAGCGGGCAATGCAAATCTGCACTACAAAGTAGTATCACTTCCCACCGGTCAAAAGGTACATCCACAGGGGCTTCCCTGGTGGCGTAGTGGTTGAGAGTCCGCCTGCCGATGCAGGGGACACGGGTTCGTGTCCCTGTCCAGGAAGACCCCACATGCCGCGGAGCGGCTGGGCCCGTGAGCCATGGCTGCTGGGCCTGCGCGTCCGGAGTCTGTGCTCCGCAACGGGAGAGGCCACAACAATGAGAGGCCCACGTACCACCAAAAAAAAAAAAAAAAAAAAAAAAAAAAAAAAAGGTACATCCACAAAATGTGTAAAAACCAGAAAGGCAAGAAAAGCCCTGGAGAACAGGGAGCCTTGTTATGCTGATGGGCGGGATGTAAATTGCCAACTGCCTCTCTGGAGGAGTGCATTGTGTTCCCTAAAACAAATAAACAACAGAGCTACAGAGCCAAGGGCACTTCCAGTCTAGGGAATATACCTTGGGAAAACTGAAAATCAATAAGACAGAGCCACCCCAAAATTTAGGGCTGCACTGCTTACAAGGACCTCAACTTGGGTACACCTTAAATATCCCAGGAAATATAAAAATGGTTCAAAAAATTGTGGTACTTACGTACGATGGAATATCCCTCAGCCATGAAATCAATGTCATAAGACCAGTAGCAGCAAAATGGGTGGATTCAGGTACGATGATTCTAAGTGAAATAAGTGACACAGAAAAAGAAACTTATCATAAGATAGCACTTATGAAGATCCTGTAAACATGGCTACACTTGAACTGAGTTAGGAAAGAGAACAGTGTCTCACATTTAGAAAACACTCTTATGCCTGCTTAAGGGGGAAGGAGAGGTGGGGTGATGCATAAAATCAGAGTTTGATATAAGAACAGGTACCGTTCCAAAAACCAACTATGGAATAGACAAGACCTACACCTTCCTCAGTGAAAGGGAATCAACACCCCATATTTCCCACAGAGGAATATATCTGACTAGTAAGAATCTTAAAACCTATGTATTGATATGTCTCCGTAAGGGAATCAAGTGTGTCTAGACTGGCATAAACATGGCAGCGAGAATCACCTCAAACCCACTATAAAAAGGTATTTCAAAAACAAAACAAAAAAACTGGGAAATTCTTTACAATTCCTTCAGGGTCTCTGATTAAACCTGGAATGACCCTATCTACAATGACAGCTGGATGTGGCATAAGGAGGGACACTTGGGACTGAGAGGATTGGTGAGATTGGGTGAGCAAATGCAGACCCTTTAAAGCACAAATCCCTGGCACCCATTCCATGGGTCCCAACTCTCCAGGTTAAAGGGAATATTACTACAGTTATAACATGTACGGTAACCCTAGAGAACGGACACACTGTGAATACGAAAGGTTTCTAAAACTCAACGAATAGTCCCTCTCCTGGTGCTCCGGTTTGACTTTCCATCTGCTTTACTATCAACCTCCCAACTTGGAGAGACAGCCCCTTTAACCTCCTGGTTCGCACAGGTTGCCAATTTGGCAGAGGATGAAAGGGAAGAGGGAGAACCAATGAGAGAGTAGCTGTTAGGTATTTGGACGGGCACATATCACTCTAATTTCCCGGCAGGAAGAATAATTAACCAACGTCTCAGCCACCCACCGGGAACCAGTATAGGTCCTGAACCACAATTTTGGACTTGCGGTCAGCTCACAAAAAACGAGTTGAAAAATGGAGCTCAGGGGCACAGCAATTCACCAACTGGCCGAGTAATAAAGGACAACTATCGTCCAAAAATCTGTTGAGGGAAGGCAACGAGGCGGACTTGAATGCGAGGCAGAATAGCAGGAAACAGATTTCAAGAGGTACGTTGGAATCACCTTTAAAGCACAGGAAGAGGGGCACAACTTCGACAATGATGCACTTGGCCAAAAAGGGCGTATGCGTTTTCTCCTGAATATATTCAGGAGAAAACGCATACGCCCTTTTTGGCCAAGCAAGCAAGCGGGCAATGCAAATCTACACTACAAAGAAGTATCACTTCCCACCGGTCAAAAGGGACATGCACAAAATGTGTAAAAACCAGAAAGGCAAGACAGGCCCTGGAGAACAGGGAGCCTTGTTATGCTGATGGGCGGGATGTAAATTGCCAACTGCCTCTCTGGAGGAGTGCATTGTGTTCCCTAAAACAAGTAAACAACAGAGCTACAGAGCCAAGGGCACTTCCAGTCTAGGGAATATACCTTGGGAAAACTGAAAATCAATAAGACAGAGCCACCTGAAAATTTAGGGCTGCACTGCTTACAAGGACCTCAACTTGGGTACACCTTAAATATCCCAGGAAATATAAAAATGGTTCAAAAAATTGTGGTACTTACGTACGATGGAATATCCCTCAGCCATGAAATCAATGTCATAAGACCAGTAGCAGCAAAATGGCTGGATTCAGGTACGATGATTCTAAGTGAAATAAGTGACACAGAAAAAGAAACTTATCATAAGATAGCACTTATGAAGATCCTGTAAACATGGCTACACTTGAACTGAGTTAGGAAAGAGAACAGTGTCTCACATTTAGAAAACACTCTTATGCCTGCTTAAGGGGGAAGGAGAGGTGGGGTGATGCATAAACCCAGAGTTTGATATAAGCACAGGTACCGTTCCAAAAACAAACTATGGAATAGACAAGACCTACACCTTCCTCAGTGAAATGGAATCAAAACCCCATATTTCCCGCAGAGGAATATATCTGACTAGTAAGAATCTTAAAACCTATGTATTGATATGTCTCCGTAAGGGAATCAAGTGTGTCTAGACTGGCATAAACATGGCAGCGAGAATCAGCTCAAACCCACTATAAAAAGGAATTTCAAAAACAAAACAAAAAAACTGGGAAATTCTTTACAATTCCTTCAGGGTCTCTGATTAAACCTGGAATGACCCTATTTACAACGACAGCTGGATATGGCATAAGGCTGGACACTTGGGACTGAGAGGATTGGTGAGATTGGGTGAGCAAATGCAGACCCTTTAAAGCAATAATGCATGGCACCCAGTCCATGGGTCCCAACTCTCCAGGTTGAAGGGAATATTACTACAGTTATAACATGTATCGGAATCCTAGAGAACGGACACACTGTGAATACGAAAGGTTTCTAAAACTCAACGAATAGTCCCTCTCCTGGAGCTCCGGTTTAACTTTCCATCTGCTTTACTATCAACCTCCCAACTTGGAGAGACAGCCCCTTTAACCTCCTGGTTCGCACAGGTTGCCAATTTGGCAGAGGATGAAAGGGAAGAGGGAGAACCAATGAGAGAGTAGCTGTTAGGCATTTGGACGGGCACATATCACTGTAATTTCCCGGCAGGAAGAAGAATTAACCAAAGTCTCAGCCACCCACCGGGAACCAGTATAGGTCCTGAACCAAAATTTTGGACTTGCGGTCAGCTCACCAAAAACGAGTTGAAAAATGGAGCTCAGGGGCACAGCAATTCACAAACTGGCCGAGTAATAAAGGACAACTATCGTCCAAAAATCTGTTGAGGGAAGGCAACGAGGCGGACTTGAAAGCGAGGCAGAATAGCAGGAAACAGATTTCAAGAGGTACGTTGGAATCGCCTTTAAAGCACAGGAAGAGGGGCACAACTTCGACAATGATGCACTTGGCCAAAAAGGGCGTATGCGTTTTCTCCTGAATATATTCAAGAGAAAACGCATACGCCCTTTTTGGCCAAGCAAGCAAGCGGGCAATGCAAATCTGCACTACAAAGAAGTATCACTTCCCACCGGTCAAAAGGGACATCCACAAAATGTGTAAAAACCAGAAAGGCAAGACAGGCCCTGGAGAACAGGGAGCCTTGTTATGCTGATGGGCGGGATGTAAATTGCCAACTGCCTCTCTGGAGGAGTGCATTGTGTTCCCTAAAACAAGTAAAGAACAGAGCTACAGAGCCAAGGGCACTTCCAGTCTAGGGAATATTCCTTGGGAAAACTGAAAATCAATAAGACAGAGCCACCCCAAAATTTAGGGCTGCACTGCTTACAAGGACCTCAACTTGGGTACACCTTAAATATCCCAGGAAATATAAAAATGGTTCAAAAAATTGTGGTACTTACATACGATGGAATATCCCTCAGCCATGAAATCAATGTCATAAGACCAGTAGCAGCAAAATGGGTGGATAAAGGTTCGATGATTCTAAGTGAAATAAGTCACAGAGAAAAAGAAACTTATCATAAGATATCACTTATGAAGATCCTTTAAACATGGCTACACTTGAACTGAGTTAGGAAAGAGAACAGTGTCTCACAATTAGAAAACACTCTTATGCCTGCTTAAGGGGGAAGGAGAGGTGGGGTGATGCATAAAACCAGAGTTTGATATAAGCACAGGTACCGTTCCAAAAACCAACTATGGAATAGACAAGACCTACACCTTCCTCAGTGAAAGGGACTCAAAACCCCATATTTCCCGCAGAGGAATATATCTGACTAGTAAGAATCTTAAAACCTATAGATTGATATGTCTCCGTAGGGAATCAAGTGTGTTTAGACTGGCATAAACATGGCAGCGAGAATCAGCTCAAACCCACTATAAAAAGGAATTTCAAAAACAAAATAAAAAAACTGGGAAATTCTTTACAATTCCTTCAGGGTCTCTGATGAAACCTGGAATGACCCTATTTACAACGACAGCTGGATATGGCATAAGGCTGGAAACTTGGGACTGAGAGGATTGGTGAGATTGGGTGAGCAAATGCAGACCCTTTAAAGCAATAATGCATGGCACCCAGTCCATGGGTCCCAACTCTCCAGGTTGAAGGGAATATTACTACAGTTATAACATGTATCAGAATCCTAGAGAACGGACACACTGTGAATACGAAAGGTTTCTAAAACTCAACGAATAGTCCCTCTCCTGGTGCTCCGGTTTAACATTCCATCTGCTTTACTATCAACCTCCCAACTTGGAGAGACAGCCCCTTTAACCTCCTGGTTCGCACAGGTTGCCAATTTGGCAGAGTATGAAAGGGAAGAGGGAGAACCAATGAGAGAGTAGTTGTTAGGCATTTGGACGGGCACATATCACTGTAATTTCCCGGCAGGAAGAAGAATTAACCAAAGTCTCAGCCACCCACCGGGAACCAATATAGGTCCTGAACCAAAATTTTGGACTTGCGGTCAGCTCACCAAAAACGAGTTGAAAAATGGAGCTCAGGGGCACAGCAATTCACAAACTGGCCGAGTAATAAAGGACAACTATCGTCCAAAAATCTGTTGAGGGAAGGCAAGGATGCGGACTTGAAAGCGAGGCAGAATAGCAGGAAACAGATTTCAAGAGGTACGTTGGAATCACCTTTAAAGCACAGGAAGAGGGGCACAACTTCGACAATGATGCACTTGGCAAAAAAGGGCGTATGCGTTTTCTCCTGAATATATTCAGGAGAAAACGCATACGCCCTTTTTGGCCAAGCAAGCAAGCGGGCAATGCAAATCTGCACTACAGAGAAGTAGCACTTCCCACAGGTCAAAAGGGACATCCCCAAAATGTGTAAAAACCAGAAAGGCAAGACAGGCCCTGGAGAACAGGGAGCCTTGTTATGCTGATGGGCGGGATGTAAATTGCCAACTGCCTCTCTGGAGGAGTGCATTGTGTTCCCTAAAACAAGTAAACTACAGACATATAGAGCCAAGGGCACTTCCAGTCTAGGGAATATACCTTGGGAAAACTGAAAATCAATAAGACAGAGCCACCCGAAAATTTAGGGCTGCACTGCTTACAAGGACCTCAACTTGGGTACACCTTAAATATCCCAGGAAATATAAAAATGGTTCAAAAAATTGTGGTACTTACGTACGATGGAATATCCCTCAGCCATGAAATCAATGTCATAAGACCAGTAGCAGCAAAATGGCTGGATTCAGGTACGATGATTCTAAGTGAAATAAGTGACACAGAAAAAGAAACTTATCATAAGATATCACTTATGAAGATCCTGTAAACATGGCTACACTTGAACTGAGTTAGGAAAGAGAACAGTGTCTCACAATTAGAAAACACTCTTATGCCTGCTTAAGGGGGAAGGAGAGGTGGTTTGATGCATAAAACCAGAGTTTGATATAAGCACAGGTACCGTTCCAAAGACCAACTAAGGAATAGACAAGACCTACACCTTCCTCAGTGAAAGGGACTCAAAACCCCATATTTCCCGCAGAGGAATATATCTGACTAGTAAGAATCTTAAAAACTAAGTATTGATATGTGTCCGTAAGGGAATCAAGTGTGTCTAGACTGGCATAAACATGGCAGCGAGAATCAGCTCAAACCCACTATAAAAATGAATTTCAAAAACAAAACAAAAAAACTGGGAAATTCTTTACAATTCCTTCAGGGTCTCTGATGAACCCTGGAATGACCCTATCTACAATGACAGCTGGATGTGGCATAAGGCTGGACAGTTGGGACTGAGACGATTGGTGAGATTTGGTGAGCAAATGCAGACACTTTAAAGTAATAATGCATGGCACCCATTCCATGGGTCTCAACTCTCCAGGTTGAAGGGAATATTACTACAGTTATAACATGTACCGGAAAACTAGAGAACGGACACACTGTGAATACGAAAGGTCTCTAAAACTCAACGAATATTCCCTCTCCTGGTGCTCCGGTTTGACTTTCCATCTGCTTTACTATCAACCTCCCAACTTGGAGAGACAGCCCCTTTAACCTCCTGGTTCGCACAGGTTGCCAATTTGGCAGAGGATGAAAGGGAAGAGGGAGAACCAATGAGAGAGTAGCTGTTAGGCATTTGGACGGGCACCTATCACTGTAATTTCCCGGCAGGAAGAAGAATTAACCAAAGTCTCAGCCACCCACCGGGAACCAGTATAGGTCCTGAACCAAAATTTTGGACTTGCGGTCAGCTCACCAAAAACGAGTTGAAAAATGGAGCTCAGGGGCACAGCATTTCACAAACTGGCCGAGAAATAAAGGACAACTATCGTCCAAAAATCTGTTGAGGGAAGGCAACGAGGCGGACTTGAAAGCGAGGCAGAATAGCAGGAAACAGATTTCAAGAGGTACATTGGAATCGCCTTTAAAGCACAGGCAGAGGGGCACAACTTCGACAATGATGCACTTGGCCAAAAAGGGCGTATGCGTTTTCTCCTGAATATATTCAGGAGAAAACGCATACGCCCTTTTTGGCCAAGCAAGCAAGCGGGCAATGCAAATCTGAACTACAAAGAAGTATCACTTCCCACCGGTCAAAAGGGACATCCACAAAATGTGTAAAAACCAGAAAGGCAAGACAGGCCCTAGAGAACAGGGAGCCTTGTTATGCTGATGGGCGGGATGTAAATTGCCAACTGCCTCTCTGGAGGAGTGCATTGTGTTCCCTAAAGCAAGTAAAGAACAGAGCTACAGAGCCAAGGGCACTTCCAGTCTAGGGAATATACCATGGGAAAACTGAAAATCAATAAGACAGAGCCACCCCAAAATTTAGGCCTGCACTGCTTACAAGGACCTCAACTTGGGTACACCTTAAATATCCCAGGAAATATAAAAATGGTTCAAAAAATTGTGGTACTTACGTACGATGGAATATCCCTCAGCCATGAAATCAATGTCATAAGACCAGTAGCAGCAAAATGGGTAGATTCAGGTACGATGACTCTAAGTGAAATAAGTCACAGAGAAAGAAACTTATCATAAGATATCACTTATGAAGATCTTGTAAACATGGCTACACTTGAACTGAGTTAGGAAAGAGAACAGTGTCTCACATTTAGAAAACACTCTTATGCCTGCTTAAGGGGGAAGGAGAGGTGGGGTGATGCATAAACCCAGAGTTTGATATAAGCACAGGTACCGTTCCAAAAACCAACTATGGAATAGACAAGACCTGCACCTTCCTCAGTGAAAGGGACTCAAAACCCCATATTTCCCGCAGAGGAATATATCTGACTAGTAAGAATCTTAAAACCTATGTATTGATATGTGTCAGTAAGGGAATCAAGTGTGTCTAGACTGGCATAAACATGGCAGCGAGAATCAGCTCAAACCCACTATAAAAAGGAATTTCAAAAAGAAAACAAAAAAACTGGGAAATTCTTTACAATTCCTTCAGGGTCTCTGATGAACCCTGGAATGACCCTATCTACAACGACAGCTGGATGTGGCATAAGGCTGGACACTTGGGACTGAGAAGATTGGTGAGATTTGGTGAGCAAATGCAGACCCTTTAAAGTAATAATGCATGGCACCCATTCCATGGGTCCCAACTCTCCAGGTTGAAGGGAATATTACTACAGTTATAACAGGTACCGGAAAACTAGAGAACGGACACACTGTGAATACAAAAGGTTTCTAAACCTCAACGAATAGTCCCTCTCCTGGTGCTCCGGTTTCACTTTCCATCTGCTTTACTATCAACGTCCCAACTTGGAGAGACAGCCCCTTTAACCTCCTGGTTCGCACAGGTTGCCAATTTGGCAGAGGATGAAAGGGAAGAGGGAGAACCAATGAGAGAGTAGCTGTTAGGCATTTGGACGGGCACATATCACTGTAATTTCCCGGCAGGAAAAAGAATTAACCAAAGTCTCAGCCACCCACCGGGAACCAGTATAGGTCCTGAACCAAAATTTTGGACTTGCGGTCAGCTCACCAAAAACGAGTTGAAAAATGGAGCTCAGGGGCACAGCAATTCACCAACGGGCCGAGTAATAAAGGACAACTATCGTCCAAAAATCTGTTGAGGGAAGGCAACGAGGCGGACTTGAAAGCGAGGCAGAATAGCATGAAACAGATTTCAAGAGGTATGTTGGAATCACCTTTAAAGCACAGGAAGAGGGGCACAACTTCGACAATGATGCACTTGGCCGAAAAGGGCGTATGCGTTTTCTCCTGAATATATTCAGGAGAAAACGCATACGCCCTTTTCGGCCAAGCAAGCAAGCGGGCAATGCAAATCTGCACTACAGAGAAGTAGCACTTCCCACAGGTCAAAAGGGACATCCACAAAATGTGTAAAAACCAGAAAGGCAAGACAGGCCCCGGAGAACAGGGAGCCTTGTTATGCTGATGGGCGGGATGTAAATTGCCAACTGCCTCTCTGGAGGAGTGCATTGTGTTCCCTAAAACAAGTAAACAACAGAGCTATAGAGCCAAGGGCACTTCCAGTCTAGGGAATATACCTTGGGAAAACTGAAAATCAATAAGACAGAGCCACCCCAAAATTTAGGGCTGCACTGCTTACAAGGACCTCAACTTGGGTACACCTTAAATATCCCAGGAAATATAAAAATGGTTCAAAAAATTGTGGTACTTACGTACGATGGAATATCCCTCAGCCATGAAATCAATGTCATAAGACCAGTAGCAGCAAAATGGGTGGATTCAGGTACGATGATTCTAAGTGAAATAAGTCACACAGAAAAAGAAACTTATCATAAGATATCACTTATGAAGATCCTGTAAACATGGCTACACTTGAACTGAGTTAGGAAAGAGAACAGTGTCTCACATTTAGAAAACACTCTTATGCCTGCTTAAGGGGGAAGGAGAGGTGGTTTGATGCATAAAACCAGAGTTTGATATAAGCACAGGTACCGTTCCAAAAACCAACTAAGGAATAGACAAGACCTACACCTTCCTCAGTGAAAGGGACTCAAAACCCCATATTTCCCGCAGAGGAATATATCTGACTAGTAAGAATCTTAAAACCTATGTATTGATATGTCTCCGTAAGGGAATCAAGTGTGTCTAGACTGGCATAAACATGGCAGCGCGAATCAGCTCAAACCCACTATAAAAATGAATTTCAAAAACAAAACAAAAAAACTGGGAAATTCTTTACAATTCTTCAGGGTCTCTGATGAAACCTGGAATGACCCTATCTACAACGACAGCTGGATGTGGCATAAGGCTGGGCACTTGGGACTGAGACGATTGGTGAGATTGGGTGAGCAAATGCAGACCCTTTAAAGCAATAATGCATGGCACCCATTCCATGGGTCCCAACTCTCCAGGTTGAAGGGAATATTACTACAGTTATAACATGTACGAGAAACCTAGAGAACGGACACACTGTGAATATGAAAGGTTTCTAAAACTCAACGAATAGTCCCTCTCCTGGTGCTCCGGTTTGACTTTCCATCTGCTTTACTATCAATCTCCTATCTTGAGAGACAGCCCCTTCAACATCCTGGTTCACACAGGTTTCCAATTTGGCAGAGGATGAAAGGGAAGAGGGAGAACCAATGAGAGAGTAGCTGTTAGGTATTTGGTCGGGCACATATCACTCTAACTTCCCGGCAGGAAGAAGTATTAACCAAAGCCTCAGCCCCCCACCGGGAACCAGTATAGGTCCTGAACCAAAATTTTGGACTTGCGGTCAGCTCACCAAAAACGAGTTGAAAAATGGAGCTCAGGGGCACAGCAATTCACAAACTGGCCGAGTAATAAAGGACAACTATCATCCAAAAATCTGTTGAGGGAAGGCAACGAGGCGGACTTGAAAGCGAGGCAGAATAGCAGGAAACAGATTTCAAGAGGTACGTTGGAATCGCCTTTAAAGCACAGGAAGAGGGGCACAACTTCGACAATGATGCACTTGGCCAAAAAGGGCGTATGTGTTTTCTCCTGAATATATTCAGGATAAAACACATACGCCCTTTTTGGCCAAGCAAGCAAGCGGGCAATGCAAATCTGCACTCCAAAGAAGTATCACTTCCCACCGGTCAAAAGGGACATCCACAAAATGTGTAAAAACCAGAAAGGCAAGACAGGCCCTTGAGAACAGGGAGCCTTGTTATGCTGATGGGCGGGATGTAAATTGCCAACTGCCTCTCTGGAGGAGTGCATTGTGTTCCCTAAAACAAGTAAACAACAGAGCTACAGAGCCAAGGGCACTTCCAGTCTAGGGAATATACCTTGGGAAAACTGAAAATCAATAAGACAGAGCCACCCGAAAATTTAGGGCTGCACTGCTTACAAGGACCTCAACTTGGGTACACCTTAAATATCCCAGGAAATATAAAAATGGTTCAAAAAATTGTGGTACTTACGTACGATGGAATATCCCTCAGCCATGAAATCAATCTCATAATACCAGTAGCAGCAAAATGGGTAGATTCAGGTACGATGATTCTAAGTGAAATAAGTCACAGAGAAAGAAACTTATCATAAGATATCACTTATGAAGATCCTGTAAACATGGCTACACTTGAACTGAGTTAGGAAAGAGAACAGTGTCTCACATTTAGAAAACACTCTTATGCTTGCTTAAGGGGGAAGGAGAGGTGGGGTGATGCATAAACCCAGAGTTTGATATAAGCACAGGTACCGTTCCAAACACCAACTATGGAATAGACATGACCTACACCTTCCTCAGTGAAAGGGACTGAAAACCCCATATTTCCCGCAGAGGAATATATCTGACTAGTAAGAATCTTAAAACCTATGTATTGATATGTGTCCGTAAGGGAATCAAGTGTGTCTAGACTGGCATAAACATGGCAGCGAGAATCAGCTCAAACCCACTATAAAAAGGAATTTCAAAAACAAAACAAAAAAACTGGGAAATTCTTTACAATTCCTTCAGGGTCTCTGATGAAACCTGGAATGACACTATTTACAACGACAGCTGGATGTTGCATAAGGCTGGACACTTGGGACTGAGAGGATTGGTGAGATTGGGTGAGCAAATGCAGACCCTTTAAAGCAATAATGCATGGCACCCATTCCATGGTTCCCAACTCTCCAGGTTGAAGGTAATATTACTACAGTTATAACATGTACCGGAATCCTAGAGAACTGACACACTGTGAATACGAAAGGTTTCTAAAACTAAACGAATAGTCCCTCTCCTGGTGCTCCGGTTTGACTTGCCATCTGCTTTACTATCAACCTCCCAACTTGGAGAGACAGCCCCTTTAACCTCCTGGTTCGCACAGGTTGCCAATTTGGCAGAGGATGAAAGGGAAGAGGGAGAACCAATGAGAGAGTAGCTGTTAGGCATTTGGACGGGCACATATCACTGTAATTTCCGGTAGGAAGAAGAATTAACCAAAGTCTCAGCCACCCACCGGGAACCAGTATAGGTCCTGAACCAAAATTTTGGACTTGCGGTCAACTCACCAAAAACGAGTTGAAAAATGGAGCTCAGGGGCACAGCAATTCACAAACTGGCCAAGTAATAAAGGACAACTATCGTCCAAAAATCTGTTGAGGGAAGGCAACGAGGCGGACTTGAAAGCGAGGCAGAATAGCAGGAAACAGATTTCAAGAGGTACATTGGAATCGCCTTTAAAGCACAGGAAGAGGGACACAACTTCGACAATGATGCACTTGGCCAAAAAGGGCGTATGTGTTTTCTCCTGAATATATTCAGGAGAAAACGCATACACACTTTTTGGCCAAGCAAGCAAGCGGTCAATGCAAATCTGCACTACAAAGAAGTATCACTTCCCACCGGTCAAAAGGGACATCCACAAAATGTGTAAAATCCAGAAAGGCAAGACAGGCCATGGAGAACAGGGAGCCTTGTTATGCTGATGGGCGGGATGTAAATTGCCAACTGCCTCTCTGGAGGAGTGCATTGTGTTCCCTAAAACAAGTAAACAACAGAGCTACAGAGCCAAGGGCACTTCCAGTCTAGGGAATATACCTTGGGAAAACTAAAAATCAATAAGAGAGAGCCACCCCAAAATTTAGGGCTGCACTGCTTACAAGGACCTCAACTTGGGTACACCTTAAATATCCCAGGAAATATAAAAATGGTTCAAAAAATTGTGGTACTTACGTACGATGGAATATCCCTCAGCCATGAAATCAATGTCATAAGACCAGTAGCAGTAAAATGGGTAGATTCAGCTACGATGATTCTAAGTGAAATAAGTCACAGAGAAAAAGAAACTTATCATAAGATATCACTTATGAAGATCCTGTAAACATGGCTACACTTGAAATGAGTTAGGAAAGAGAACAGTGTCTCACATTTAGAAAACACTCTTATGCCTGCTTAAGGGGGAAGGAGAGGTGGGGTGATGCATAAAACCAGAGTTTGATATAAGCACATGTACCGTTCCAAAAACCAACTATGCAATAGACAAGACCTACACCTTCCTCAGTGAAAGGGACTCAAAACACCATATTTCCCGCAGAGGAATATATCTGACTAGTAAGAATCTTAAAACCTATGTATTGATATGTCTCCGTAAGGGAATCAAGTGTGTCTAGACTGGCATAAACATGGCAGCGAGAATAAGCTCAAACCCACTATAAAAAGGAATTTCAAAAACAAAACAAAAAAACTCGGAAATTCTTTACAATTCCTTCAGGGTCTCTGATGAAACCTGGAATGACCCTATCTACAACGACAGCTGGATGTGGCATAAGACTGGACACTTGGGACTGAGAGGATTGGTGAGATTTGGTGAGCAAATGCAGACCCTTTAAAGCAATAATGCATGGCACCAATTCCATGGTTCCCAACTGTCCAGGTTGAAGGGAATATTACTACAGTTATAACATGTACGGGAAACCTAGAGAACGGACACACTGTGAATACGAAAGGTTTCTAAAACTCAACGAATAGTCCCTCTCCTGGTGCTCCGGTTTGACTTTCCATCTGCTTTACTATCAACCTCCCAACTTGGAGAGACAGCCCCTTTAACCTCCTGGTTCGCACAGGTTGCCAATTTGGCAGAGGATGAAAGGGAAGAAGGAGAACCAATGAGAGAGTAGCTGTTAGGCATTTGGACGGGCACATATCACTGTAATTTCCCGGCAGGAAGAAGAATTAACCAAAGTCTCAGCCACCCACCGGGAACCAGTATAGGTCCTGAACCAAAATTTTGGACTTGCGGTCAGCTCACCGAAAACGAGTTGAAAAATGGAGCTCAGGGGCACAGCAATTCACAAACTGTCCGAGTAATAAAGGACAACTATCGTCCAAAAACCTGTTGAGGGAAGGCAACGAGGCGGACTTGAAAGCGAGGCAGAATAGCAGGAAACAGATTTAAAGAGGTACGTTGGAATCGCCTTTAAAGCACAGGAAGAGGGGCACAACTTCGACAATGATGCACTTGGCCAAAAAGGGCGTATGCGTTTTCTCCTGAATATATTCAGGAGAAAACGCATACGCCCTTTTTGGCCAAGCAAGCAAGCGGGCAATGCAAATCTGCACTACAAAGAAGTATCACTTCCCACCGGTCAAAAGGTACATCCACAAAATGTGTAAAAACCAGAAAGGCAAGACAGGCCCTGGAGAACAGGGAGCCTTGTTATGCTGATGGGCGGGATGTAAATTGCCAACTGCCTCTCTGGATGAGTGCATTGTGTTCCCTAAAACAAGTAAACAACAGAGCTACAGAGCCAAGGGCACTTCCAGTCTAGGGAATATTCCTTGGGAAACTGAATATTAATAAGACAGAGCCACCCCAAAATTTAGGGCTGCACTGCTTACAAGAACATCAACTTGGGTACACCTTAAATATCCCAGGAAATATAAAAATGGTTCAAAAAATTGTGGTACTTACGTACGATGGAATATCCCTCAGCCATGAAATCAATGTCATAAGACCAGTAGCAGCAAAATGGGTGGATTCAGGTACGATGATTCTAAGTGAAATAAGTCACACAGAAAAAGAAACTTAACAAAAGATATCACTTATGAAGATCCTGTAAACATGGCTACACTTGAACTGAGTTAGGAAAAAGAACAGTGTCTCACATTTAGAAAACACTCTTATGCCTGCTTAAGCGGGTAGGAGAAGTGGGGTGATGCATAAAACCAGAGTTTGATATAAGCACAGGTACCGTTCCAAAAACCAACTATGTAATAGACAAGACCTACACCTTCCTCAGTGAAAGGGACTCAAAACCCCATATTTCCCGCAGAGGAATATATCTGACTAGTAAGAATCTTAAAACCTATGTATTGATATGTCTCCGTAAGGGAATCAAGTGTGTCTAGACTGGCATAAACATGGCAGCGAGAATCAGCTGAAACCCACTATAAAAAGGAATTTCAAAAGCAAAACAAAAAAACTGGGAAATTCTTTACAATTCATTCAGGGTCACTGATGAAACCTGGAATGACCCTATGTACAACGCCAGCTGGATGATGCATAAGGCTGGACACTTGGGACTGAGAGGATTGGTGGGATTGCGGGAGCAAATGTAGCCCCTGTAAAGCACAAATGCCTGGCACCCACTCCATGGGTCCCAACTCTCCAGGTTAAAGGGAATATTACTACAGCTATAACATGTACTGGAAACCTAGAGAACGGACACACTCTGAATACGAAAGGTTTCTAAAACTCAACGAATAGTCCCTCTCCTGGTGCTCGTGTTTGACTTTCCATCTGCTTTACTATCAACCTCCCAACTTGGAGAGACAGACCCTTTAACCTCCTGGTTCGCACAGGTTGCCAATTTGGCAGAGGATGAAAGGGAAGAGGGAGAACCAATGAGAGAGTAGCTGTTAGGCATTTGGACGGGCACATATCACTCTAATTTCCCGGCAGGAAGAAGAATTAACCAAAGTCTCAGCCACCCACCGGGAACCAGTATAGGTCCTGAACCAAAATTTTCCACTTGCGGTCAGCTCACAGAAAATGAGTTGAAAAATGGAGCTCAGGGGCACAGCAATTCACAAACTGGCCGAGTAATAAAGGTCAACTATCGTCCAAAAATCTGTTGAGGGAAGGCAACGAGGCGGACTTGAAAGTGAGGCAGAATAGCAGGAAACAGATTTCAACAGGTACGTTGGAATCGCCATTAAAGCACAGGAAGAGGGGCACAACTTCGACAATGATGCACTTGGCCAAAAAGAGCGTATGTGTTTTCTCCTGAATATAGTCAGGAGAAAATGCATACGCCCTTTTCGGCCATGCAAGCAAGCGGGCAATGCAAATCTGCACTACAAAGTAGTATCACTTCCCACCGGTCAAAAGGTACATCCACAAAATGTGTAAAAACCAGAAAGGCAAGAAAAGCCCTGGAGAACAGGGAGCCTTGTTATGCTGATGGGCGGGATGTAAATTGCCAACTGCCTCTCTGGAGGAGTGCATTGTGTTCCCTAAAACAAATAAACAACAGAGCTACAGAGCCAAGGGCACTTCCAGTCTAGGGAATATACCTTGGGAAAACTGAAAATCAATAAGACAGAGCCACCCCAAAATTTAGGGCTGCACTGCTTACAAGGACCTCAACTTGGGTACACCTTAAATATCCCAGGAAATATAAAAATGGTTCAAAAAATTGTGGTACTTACGTACGATGGAATATCCCTCAGCCATGAAATCAATGTCATAAGACCAGTAGCAGCAAAATGGGTGGATTCAGGTACGATGATTCTAAGTGAAATAAGTGACACAGAAAAAGAAACTTATCATAAGATAGCACTTATGAAGATCCTGTAAACATGGCTACACTTGAACTGAGTTAGGAAAGAGAACAGTGTCTCACATTTAGAAAACACTCTTATGCCTGCTTAAGGGGGAAGGAGAGGTGGGGTGATGCATAAAATCAGAGTTTGATATAAGAACAGGTACCGTTCCAAAAACCAACTATGGAATAGACAAGACCTACACCTTCCTCAGTGAAAGGGAATCAAAACCCCATATTTCCCACAGAGGAATATATCTGACTAGTAAGAATCTTAAAACCTATGTATTGATATGTCTCCGTAAGGGAATCAAGTGTGTCTAGACTGGCATAAACATGGCAGCGAGAATCACCTCAAACCCACTATAAAAAGGTATTTCAAAAACAAAACAAAAAAACTGGGAAATTCTTTACAATTCCTTCAGGGTCTCTGATGAAACCTGGAATGACCCTATCTACAATGACAGCTGGATGTGGCATAAGGAGGGACACTTGGGACTGAGAGGATTGGTGAGATTGGGTGAGCAAATGCAGACCCTTTAAAGCACAAATCCCTGGCACCCATTCCATGGGTCCCAACTCTCCAGGTTAAAGGGAATATTACTACAGTTATAACATGTACGGTAAACCTAGAGAACGGACACACTGTGAATACGAAAGGTTTCTAAAACTCAACGAATAGTCCCTCTCCTGGTGCTCCGGTTTGACTTTCCATCTGCTTTACTATCAACCTCCCAACTTGGAGAGACAGCCCCTTTAACCTCCTGGTTCGCACAGGTTGCCAATTTGGCAGAGGATGAAAGGGAAGAGGGAGAACCAATGAGAGAGTAGCTGTTAGGCATTTGGACGGGCACATATCACTCTAATTTCCCGGCAGGAAGAATAATTAACCAACGTCTCAGCCACCCACCGGGAACCAGTATAGGTCCTGAACCACAATTTTGGACTTGCGGTCAGCTCACCAAAAACGAGTTGAAAAATGGAGCTCAGGGGCACAGCAATTCACCAACTGGCCGAGTAATAAAGGACAACTATCGTCCAAAAATCTGTTGAGGGAAGGCAACGAGGCAGACTTGAATGCGAGGCAGAATAGCAGGAAACAGATTTCAAGAGGTACGTTGGAATCACCTTTAAAGCACAGGAAGTGGGGCACAACTTCGACAATGATGCACTTGGCCAAAAAGGGCGTATGCGTTTTCTCCTGAATATATTCAGGAGAAAACGCATACGCCCTTTTTGGCCAAGCAAGCAAGCGGGCAATGCAAATCTACACTACAAAGAAGTATCACTTCCCACCGGTCAAAAGGGACATGCACAAAATGTGTAAAAACCAGAAAGGCAAGACAGGCCCTGGAGAACAGGGAGCCTTGTTATGCTGATGGGCGGGATGTAAATTGCCAACTGCCTCTCTGGAGGAGTGCATTGTGTTCCCTAAAACAAGTAAACAACAGAGCTACAGAGCCAAGGGCACTTCCAGTCTAGGGAATATACCTTGGGAAAACTGAAAATCAATAAGACAGAGCCACCTGAAAATTTAGGGCTGCACTGCTTACAAGGACCTCAACTTGGGTACACCTTAAATATCCCAGGAAATATAAAAATGGTTCAAAAAATTGTGGTACTTACGTACGATGGAATATCCCTCAGCCATGAAATCAATGTCATAAGACCAGTAGCAGCAAAATGGCTGGATTCAGGTACGATGATTCTAAGTGAAATAAGTGACACAGAAAAAGAAACTTATCATAAGATATCACTTATGAAGATCCTGTAAACATGGCTACACTTGAACTGAGTTAGGAAAGAGAAGAGTGTCTCACATTTAGAAAACACTCTTATGCCTGCTTAAGGGGGAAGGAGAGGTGGGGTGATGCATAAAACCAGAGTTTGATATAAGCACAGGTACCGTTCCAAAAACCAACTATGGAATAGACAAGATCTAAACCTTCCTCAGTGAAAGGGACTCAAAACCCCATATTTCCCGCAGAGGAATATATCTGACTAGTAAGAATCTTAAAACCTATGTATTGATATGTCTCCGTAAGGGAATCAAGTGTGTCTAGACTGGCATAAACATGGCAGCGAGAATCAGCTCAAACCCACTATAAAAAGGAATTTCAAAAACAAAACAAAAAAACTGGGAAATTCTTTACAATTCCTTCAGGGTCACTGATGAAACCGGGAATGACCCTATGTACAATGACAGCTGTTTGAGGCATAAGGCTGGACACTTGGGACTGAGAGGATTGGTGAGATTGGGTGAACAAATGCAGACCCTCTAAAGCACAAATGCCTGGCACACATTCCATGTGTCCCAACTCTACAGGTTAAAGGGTATATTACTACACCTATAACATGTACGGGAAACCTAGAGAACGGACACACTGTGAATACGAAAGGTTTCTAAAACTCAACGAATAGTCCCTCTCCTGGTGCTCGTGTTTGACTTTCCATCTGCTTTACTATCAACCTCCCAACTTGGAGAGACAGACCCTTTAACCTCCCGGTTCGCACAGGTTGCCAATTTGGCAGAGGATGAAAGGGAAGAGGGAGAACCAATGAGAGAGTAGCTGTTAGGCATTTGGACGGGCACATATCACTCTAATTTCCCGGCAGGAAGAAGAATTAACCAAAGTCTCAGCCACCCACCGGGAACCAGTATAGGTCCTGAACCAAAATTTTCCACTTGCGGTCAGCTCACAGAAAATGAGTTGAAAAATGGAGCTCAGGGGCACAGCAATTCACAAACTGGCCGAGTAATAAAGGACAACTATCGTCCAAAAATCTGTTGAGGGAAGGCAACGAGGCGGACTTGAAAGTGAGGCAGAATAGCAGGAAACAGATTTCAACAGGTACGTTGGAATCGCCTTTAAAGCACAGGAAGAGGGGCACAACTTTGACAATGATGCACTTGGCCAAAAAAGGCGTATGTGTTTTCTCCTGAATATAGTCAGGAGAAAACGCATACGCCCTTTTCGGCCATGCAAGCAAGCGGGCAATGCAAATCTGCACTACAAAGTAGTATCACTTCCCACCGGTCAAAAGGTACATCCACAAAATGTGTAAAAACCAGAAAGGCAAGAAAAGCCCTGGAGAACAGGGAGCCTTGTTATGCTGATGGGCGGGATGTAAATTGCCAACTGCCTCTCTGGAGGAGTGCATTGTGTTCCTTAAAACAAATAAACAACAGAGTTACAGAGCCAAGGGCACTTCCAGTCTAGGGAATATACCTTGGGAAAACTGAAAATCAATAAGACAGAGCCACCCCAAAATTTAGGGCTGCACTGCTTACAAGGACCTCAACTTGGGTACACCTTAAATATCCCAGGAAATATAAAAATGGTTCAAAAAATTGTGGTACTTACGTACGATGGAATATCCCTCAGCCATGAAATCAATGTCATAAGACCAGTAGCAGCAAAATGGCTGGATTCAGGTACGATGATTCTAAGTGAAATAAGTGACACAGAAAAAGAAACTTATCATAAGATATCACTTATGAAGATCCTGTAAACATGGCTACACTTGAACTGAGTTAGGAAAGAGAACAGTGTCTCACATTTAGAAAACACTCTTATGCCTGCTTAAGGGGGAAGGAGAGGTGGGGTGATGCATAAAACCAGAGTTTGATATAAGCACAGGTACCGTTCCAAAAACCAACTATGGAATAGACAAGACCTAAACCTTCCTCAGTGAAAGGGACTCAAAACCCCATATTTCCCGCAGAGGAATATATCTGACTAGTAAGAATCTTAAAACCTATGTATTGATATGTCTCCGTAAGGGAATCAAGTGTGTCTAGACTGGCATAAACATGGCAGTGAGAATCAGCTCAAACCCACTATAAAAAGGAATTTCAAAAACAAAACAAAAAAACTGGGAAATTCTTTAAAATTCCTTCAGGGTCACTGATGAAACCTGGAATGACCCTATGTACAACGACAGCTGTTTGAGGCATAAGGCTGGACACTTGGGACTGAGAAGATTGGTGAGATTGGGTGAACAAATGCATACCCTTTAAAGCACAAATGCCTGGCACACATTCCATGTGTCCCAACTCTCCAGGTTAAAGGGTATATTACTACACCTATAACATGTACGGGAAACCTAGAGAACGGACACACTGTGAATACGAAAGGTTTCTAAAACTCAACGAATAGTCCCTCTCCTGGTGCTCCAGTTTGACTTTCCATCTGCTTTACTATCAACCTCCCAACTTGGAGAGACAGCCCCTTTAACCTCCTGGTTCGCACAGGTTGCCAATTTGGCAGAGGATGAAATGGAAGAAGGAGAACCAATGAGAGAGTAGCTGTTAGGCATTTGGACGGGCACATATCACTGTAATTTCCCGGCAGGAAGAAGAATTAACCAAAGTCTCAGCCACCCACCGGGAACCAGTATAGGTCCTGAACCAAAATTTTGGACTTGCGGTTAACTCACCGAAAACGAGTTGAAAAATGGAGCTCAGGGGCACAGCAATTCACAAACTGTCCGAGTAATTAAGGACAACTATCATCCAAAAACCTGTTGAGGGAAGGCAACGAGGCGGACTTGAAAGCGAGGCAGAATAGCAGGAAACAGATTTCAAGAGGTACGTTGGAATCGCCTTTAAAGCACAGGAAGAGGGGCACAACTTCGACAATGATGCACTTGGCCAAAAAGGGCGTATGCGTTTTCTCCTGAATATATTCAGGAGAAAACGCATACGCCCTTTTTGGCCAAGCAAGCAAGCGGGCAATGCAAATCTGCACTACAAAGAAGTATCACTTCCCACCGGTCAAAAGGTACATCCACAAAATGTGTAAAAACCAGAAAGGCAAGACAGGCCCTGGAGAACAGGGAGCCTTGTTATGCTGATGGGCGGGATGTAAATTGCCAACTGCCTCTCTGGAGGAGTGCATTGTGTTCCCTAAAACAAGTAAACAACAGAGCTACAGAGCCAAGGGCACTTCCAGTCTAGGGAATATTCCTTGGGAAAACTGAAAATTAATAAGACAGAGCCACCCCAAAATTTAGGGCTGCACTGCTTACAAGAACCTCAACTTGGGTACACCTTAAATATCCCAGGAAATATAAAAATGGTTCAAAAAATTGTGGTACTTACGTACGATGGAATATCCCTCAGCCATGAAATCAATGTCATAAGACCAGTAGCAGCAAAATGGGTGGATTCAGGTACGATGATTCTAAGTGAAATAAGTCACACAGAAAAAGCAACTTATCATAAGATATCACTTATGAAGATCCTGTAAACATGGCTACACTTGAACTGAGTTAGGAAAGAGAACAGTGTCTCACATTTAGAAAACACTCTTATGCCTGCTTAAGCGGGAAGGAGAAGTGGGGTGATGCATAAAACCAGAGTTTGATATAAGCACAGGTACCGTTCCAAAAACCAACTATGGAATAGACAAGCCCTACACCTTCCTCAGTGAAAGGGACTCAAAACCCCATATTTCCCGCAGAGGAATATATCTGACTAGTAAGAATCTTAAAACCTATGTATTGATATGTCTCCGTAAGGGAATCAATTGTGTCTAGACTGGCATAAACATGGCAGCGAGAATCAGCTCAAACACACTATAAAAAGGAATTTCAAAAGCAAAACAAAAAAACTGGGAAATTCTTTACAATTCATTCAGGGTCACTGATGAAACCTGGAATGACCCTATGTACAACGACAGCTGGATGATGCATAAGGCTGGACACTTGGGACTGAGAGGATTGGTGGGATTGGGGGAACAAATGTAGCCCCTGTAAAGCACAAATGCCTGGCACCCACTCCATGGGTCCCAACTCTCCAGGTTAAAGGGAATATTACTACAGCTATAACATGTACTGGAAACCTAGAGAACGGACACACTGTGAATACGAAAGGTTTCTAAAACTCAACGAATAGTCCCTCTCCTGGTGCTCGTGTTTGACTTTCCATCTGCTTTACTATCAACCTCCCAACTTGGAGAGACAGCCCCTTTAACCTCCTGGTTCGCACAGGTTGCCAATTTGGCAGAGGATGAAAGGGAAGAGGGAGAACCAATGAGAGAGTAGCTGTTAGGCATTTGGACGTGCACATATCACTCTAATTTCCCGGCAGGAAGAAGAATTAACCAAAGTCTCAGCCACCCACCGGGAACCAGTATAGGTCCTGAGCCAAAATTTTCCACTTGCGGTCAGCTCACAGAAAATGAGTTGAAAAATGGAGCTCAGGGGCACAGCAATTCACAAACTGGCCGAGTAATAAAGGTCAACTATCGTCCAAAAATCTGTTGAGGGAAGGCAACGAGGCGGACTTGAAAGTGAGGCAGAATAGCAGGAAACAGATTTCAACAGGTACGTTGGAATCGCCTTTAAAGCACAGGAAGAGGGGCACAACTTTGACAATGATGCACTTGGCCAAAAAGGGCGTATGTGTTTTCTCCTGAATATATTCAGGAGAAAACGCATACGCTCTTTTCGGCCATGCAAGCAAGCGGGCAATGCAAATCTGCACTACAAAGAAGTATCACTTCCCACCGGTCAAAAGGGACATCCACAAAATGTGTAAAAACCAGAAAGGCAAGACAGGCCCTGGAGAACAGGGAGCCTTGTTATGCTGATGGGCGGGATGTAAATTGCCAACTGCCTCTCTGGAGGAGTGCATTGTGTTCCCTAAAACAAGTAAACAACAGAGCTACAGAGCCAAGGGCACTTCCAGTCTAGGGAATATACCTTGGGAAAACTGAAAATCAATAAGACAGAGCCACCCCAAAATTTAGGGCTGCACTGCTTACAAGGACCTCAACTTGGGTACACCTTAAATATCCCAGGAAATATAAAAATGGTTCAAAAAATTGTGGTACTTACGTACGATGGAATATCCCTCAGCCATGAAATCAATCTCATAATACCAGTAGCAGCAAAATGGGTAGATTCAGGTACGATGATTCTAAGTGAAATAAGTCACAGAGAAAGAAACTTATCATAAGATATCACTTATGAAGATCCTGTAAACATGGCTACACTTGAACTGAGTTAGGAAAGAGAACAGTGTCTCACATTTAGAAAACACTCTTATGCTTGCTTAAGGGGGAAGGAGAGGTGGGGTGATGCATAAACCCAGAGTTTGATATAAGCACAGGTACCGTTCCAAACACCAACTATGGAATAGACATGACCTACACCTTCCTCAGTGAAAGGGACTGAAAACCCCATATTTCCCGCAGAGGAATATATCTGACTAGTAAGAATCTTAAAACCTATGTATTGATATGTGTCCGTAAGGGAATCAAGTGTGTCTAGACTGGCATAAACATGGCAGCGAGAATCAGCTCAAACCCACTATAAAAAGGAATTTCAAAAACAAAACAAAAAAACTGGGAAATTCTTTACAATTCCTTCAGGGTCTCTGATGAAACCTGGAATGACACTATTTACAACGACAGCTGGATGTTGCATAAGGCTGGACACTTGGGACTGAGAGGATTGGTGAGATTGGGTGAGCAAATGCAGACCCTTTAAAGCAATAATGCATGGCACCCATTCCATGGTTCCCAACTCTCCAGGTTGAAGGTAATATTACTACAGTTATAACATGTACCGGAATCCTAGAGAACTGACACACTGTGAATACGAAAGGTTTCTAAAACTAAACGAATAGTCCCTCTCCTGGTGCTCCGGTTTGACTTGCCATCTGCTTTACTATCAACCTCCCAACTTGGAGAGACAGCCCCTTTAACCTCCTGGTTCGCACAGGTTGCCAATTTGGCAGAGGATGAAAGGGAAGAGGGAGAACCAATGAGAGAGTAGCTGTTAGGCATTTGGACGGGCACATATCACTGTAATTTACGGCAGTAAGAAGAATTAACCAAAGTCTCAGCCACCCACCGGGAACCAGTATAGGTCCTGAACCAAAATTTTGGACTTGCGGTCAACTCACCAAAAACGAGTTGAAAAATGGAGCTCAGGGGCACAGCAATTCACAAACTGGCCAAGTAATAAAGGACAACTATCGTCCAAAAATCTGTTGAGGGAAGGCAACGAGGCGGACTTGAAAGCGAGGCAGAATAGCAGGAAACAGATTTCAAGAGGTACGTTGGAATCGCCTTTAAAGCACAGGAAGAGGGACACAACTTCGACAATGATGCACTTGGCCAAAAAGGGCGTATGTGTTTTCTCCTGAATATATTCAGGAGAAAACGCATACACACTTTTTGGCCAAGCAAGCAAGCGGTCAATGCAAATCTGCACTACAAAGAAGTATCACTTCCCACCGGTCAAAAGGGACATCCACAAAATGTGTAAAATCCAGAAAGGCAAGACAGGCCATGGAGAACAGGGAGCCTTGTTATGCTGATGGGCGGGATGTAAATTGCCAACTGCCTCTCTGGAGGAGTGCATTGTGTTCCCTAAAACAAGTAAACAACAGAGCTACAGAGCCAAGGGCACTTCCAGTCTAGGGAATATACCTTGGGAAAACTAAAAATCAATAAGAGAGAGCCACCCCAAAATTTAGGGCTGCACTGCTTACAAGGACCTCAACTTGGGTACACCTTAAATATCCCAGGAAATATAAAAATGGTTCAAAAAATTGTGGTACTTACGTACGATGGAATATCCCTCAGCCATGAAATCAATGTCATAAGACCAGTAGCAGTAAAATGGGTAGATTCAGCTACGATGATTCTAAGTGAAATAAGTCACAGAGAAAAAGAAACTTATCATAAGATATCACTTATGAAGATCCTGTAAACATGGCTACACTTGAAATGAGTTAGGAAAGAGAACAGTGTCTCACATTTAGAAAACACTCTTATGCCTGCTTAAGGGGGAAGGAGAGGTGGGGTGATGCATAAAACCAGAGTTTGATATAAGCACATGTACCGTTCCAAAAACCAACTATGGAATAGACAAGACCTACACCTTCCTCAGTGAAAGGGACTCAAAACCCCATATTTCCCGCAGAGGAATATATCTGACTAGTAAGAATCTTAAAACCTATGTATTGATATGTCTCCGTAAGGGAATCAAGTGTGTCTAGACTGGCATAAACATGGCAGCGAGAATAAGCTCAAACCCACTATAAAAAGGAATTTCAAAAACAAAACAAAAAAACTCGGAAATTCTTTACAATTCCTTCAGGGTCTCTGATGAAACCTGGAATGACCCTATCTACAACGACAGCTGGATGTGGCATAAGACTGGACACTTGGGACTGAGAGGATTGGTGAGATTGGGTGAGCAAATGCAGACCCTTTAAAGCAATAATGCATGGCACCAATTCCATGGTTCCCAACTGTCCAGGTTGAAGGGAATATTACTACAGTTATAACATGTACGGGAAACCTAGAGAACGGACACACTGTGAATACGAAAGGTTTCTAAAACTCAACGAATAGTCCCTCTCCTGGTGCTCCGGTTTGACTTTCCATCTGCTTTACTATCAACCTCCCAACTTGGAGAGACAGCCCCTTTAACCTCCTGGTTCGCACAGGTTGCCAATTTGGCAGAGGATGAAAGGGAAGAAGGAGAACCAATGAGAGAGTAGCTGTTAGGCATTTGGACGGGCACATATCACTGTAATTTCCCGGCAGGAAGAAGAATTAACCAAAGTCTCAGCCACCCACCGGGAACCAGTATAGGTCCTGAACCAAAATTTTGGACTTGCGGTCAGCTCACCGAAAACGAGTTGAAAAATGGAGCTCAGGGGCACAGCAATTCACAAACTGTCCGAGTAATAAAGGACAACTATCGTCCAAAAACCTGTTGAGGGAAGGCAACGAGGCGGACTTGAAAGCGAGGCAGAATAGCAGGAAACAGATTTAAAGAGGTACGTTGGAATCGCCTTTAAAGCACAGGAAGAGGGGCACAACTTCGACAATGATGCACTTGGCCAAAAAGGGCGTATGCGTTTTCTCCTGAATATATTCAGGAGAAAACGCATACGCCCTTTTTGGCCAAGCAAGCAAGCGGGCAATGCAAATCTGCACTACAAAGAAGTATCACTTCCCACCGGTCAAAAGGTACATCCACAAAATGTGTAAAAACCAGAAAGGCAAGACAGGCCCTGGAGAACAGGGAGCCTTGTTATGCTGATGGGCGGGATGTAAATTGCCAACTGCCTCTCTGGATGAGTGCATTGTGTTCCCTAAAACAAGTAAACAACAGAGCTACAGAGCCAAGGGCACTTCCAGTCTAGGGAATATTCCTTGGGAAACTGAATATTAATAAGACAGAGCCACCCCAAAATTTAGGGCTGCACTGCTTACAAGAACATCAACTTGGGTACACCTTAAATATCCCAGGAAATATAAAAATGGTTCAAAAAATTGTGGTACTTACGTACGATGGAATATCCCTCAGCCATGAAATCAATGTCATAAGACCAGTAGCAGCAAAATGGGTGGATTCAGGTACGATGATTCTAAGTGAAATAAGTCACACAGAAAAAGAAACTTAACAAAAGATATCACTTATGAAGATCCTGTAAACATGGCTACACTTGAACTGAGTTAGGAAAGAGAACAGTGTCTCACATTTAGAAAACACTCTTATGCCTGCTTAAGCGGGTAGGAGAAGTGGGGTGATGCATAAAACCAGAGTTTGATATAAGCACAGGTACCGTTCCAAAAACCAACTATGGAATAGACAAGACCTACACCTTCCTCAGTGAAAGGGACTCAAAACCCCATATTTCCCGCAGAGGAATATATCTGACTAGTAAGAATCTTAAAACCTATGTATTGATATGTCTCCGTAAGGGAATCAAGTGTGTCTAGACTGGCATAAACATGGCAGCGAGAATCAGCTGAAACCCACTATAAAAAGGAATTTCAAAAGCAAAACAAAAAAACTGGGAAATTCTTTACAATTCATTCAGGGTCACTGATGAAACCTGGAATGACCCTATGTACAACGCCAGCTGGATGATGCATAAGGCTGGACACTTGGGACTGAGAGGATTGGTGGGATTGGGGGAGCAAATGTAGCCCCTGTAAAGCACAAATGCCTGGCACCCACTCCATGGGTCCCAACTCTCCAGGTTAAAGGGAATATTACTACAGCTATAACATGTACTGGAAACCTAGAGAACGGACACACTCTGAATACGAAAGGTTTCTAAAACTCAACGAATAGTCCCTCTCCTGGTGCTCGTGTTTGACTTTCCATCTGCTTTACTATCAACCTCCCAACTTGGAGAGACAGACCCTTTAACCTCCTGGTTCGCACACGTTGCCAATTTGGCAGAGGATGAAAGGGAAGAGGGAGAACCAATGAGAGAGTAGCTGTTAGGCATTTGGACGGGCACATATCACTCTAATTTCCCGGCAGGAAGAAGAATTAACCAAAGTCTCAGCCACCCACCGGGAACCAGTATAGGTCCTGAACCAAAATTTTCCACTTGCGGTCAGCTCACAGAAAATGAGTTGAAAAATGGAGCTCAGGGGCACAGCAATTCACAAACTGGCCGAGTAATAAAGGTCAACTATCGTCCAAAAATCTGTTGAGGGAAGGCAACGAGGCGGACTTGAAAGTGAGGCAGAATAGCAGGAAACAGATTTCAACAGGTACGTTGGAATCGCCATTAAAGCACAGGAAGAGGGGCACAACTTCGACAATGATGCACTTGGCCAAAAAGGGTGTATGTGTTTTCTCCTGAATATAGTCAGGAGAAAATGCATACGCCCTTTTCGGCCATGCAAGCAAGCGGGCAATGCAAATCTGCACTACAAAGTAGTATCACTTCCCACCGGTCAAAAGGTACATCCACAAAATGTGTAAAAACCAGAAAGGCAAGAAAAGCCCTGGAGAACAGGGAGCCTTGTTATGCTGATGGGCGGGATGTAAATTGCCAACTGCCTCTCTGGAGGAGTGCATTGTGTTCCTTAAAACAAATAAACAACAGAGCTACAGAGCCAAGGGCACTTCCAGTCTAGGGAATATACCTTGGGAAAACTGAAAATCAATAAGACAGAGCCACCCCAAAATTTAGGGCTGCACTGCTTACAAGGACCTCAACTTGGGTACACCTTAAATATCCCAGGAAATATAAAAATGGTTCAAAAAATTGTGGTACTTACGTACGATGGAATATCCCTCAGCCATGAAATCAATGTCATAAGACCAGTAGCAGCAAAATGGGTGGATTCAGGTACGATGATTCTAAGTGAAATAAGTGACACAGAAAAAGAAACTTATCATAAGATAGCACTTATGAAGATCCTGTAAACATGGCTACACTTGAACTGAGTTAGGAAAGAGAACAGTGTCTCACATTTAGAAAACACTCTTATGCCTGCTTAAGGGGGAAGGAGAGGTGGGGTGATGCATAAAATCAGAGTTTGATATAAGAACAGGTACCGTTCCAAAAACCAACTATGGAATAGACAAGACCTACACCTTCCTCAGTGAAAGGGAATCAAAACCCCATATTTCCCACAGAGGAATATATCTGACTAGTAAGAATCTTAAAACCTATGTATTGATATGTCTCCGTAAGGGAATCAAGTGTGTCTAGACTGGCATAAACATGGCAGCGAGAATCACCTCAAACCCACTATAAAAAGGTATTTCAAAAACAAAACAAAAAAACTGGGAAATTCTTTACAATTCCTTCAGGGTCTCTGATTAAACCTGGAATGACCCTATCTACAATGACAGCTCGATGTGGCATAAGGAGGGACACTTGGGACTGAGAGGATTGGTGAGATTGGGTGAGCAAATGCAGACCCTTTAAAGCACAAATCCCTGGCACCCATTCCATGGGTCCCAACTCTCCAGGTTAAAGGGAATATTACTACAGTTATAACATGTACGGTAAACCTAGAGAACGGACACACTGTGAATACGAAAGGTTTCTAAAACTCAACGAATAGTCCCTCTCCTGGTGCTCCGGTTTGACTTTCCATCTGCTTTACTATCAACCTCCCAACTGGGAGAGACAGCCCCTTTAACCTCCTGGTTCGCAAAGGTTGCCAATTTGGCAGAGGATGAAAGGGAAGAGGGAGAACCAATGAGAGAGTAGCTGTTAGGCATTTGGACGGGCACATATCACTCTAATTTCCCGGCAGGAAGAATAATTAACCAACGTCTCAGCCACCCACCGGGAACCAGTATAGGTCCTGAACCACAATTTTGGACTTGAGGTCAGCTCACAAAAAACGAGTTGAAAAATGGAGCTCAGGGGCACAGCAATTCACCAACTGGCCGAGTAATAAAGGACAACTATCGTCCAAAAATCTGTTGAGGGAAGGCAACGAGGCGGACTTGAATGCGAGGCAGAATAGCAGGAAACAGATTTCAAGAGGTACGTTGGAATCACCTTTAAAGCACAGGAAGAGGGGCACAACTTCGACAATGATGCACTTGGCCAAAAAGGGCGTATGCGTTTTCTCCTGAATATATTCAGGAGAAAACGCATACGCCCTTTTTGGCCAAGCAAGCAAGCGGGCAATGCAAATCTGCACTACAAAGAAGTATCACTTCCCACCGGTCAAAAGGTACATCCACAAAATGTGTAAAAACCAGAAAGGCAAGACAGGCCCTGGAGAAGAGGGAGCCTTGTTATGCTGATGGGCGGGATGTAAATTGCCAACTGCCTCTCTGGAGGAGTGCATTGTGTTCCCTAAAACAAGTAAACAACAGAGCTACAGAGCCAAGGGCACTTCCAGTCTAGGGAATATACCTTGGGAAAACTGAAAATCAATAAGACAGAGCCACCCGAAAATTTAGGGCTGCACTGCTTACAAGGACCTCAACTTGGGTACACCTTAAATATCCCAGGAAATATAAAAATGGTTCAAAAAATTGTGGTACTTACGTACGATGGAATATCCCTCAGCCATGAAATCAATGTCATAAGACCAGTAGCAGCAAAATGGGTGGATTCAGGTACGATGATTCTAAGTGAAATAAGTGACACAGAAAAAGAAACTTATCATAAGATAGCACTTATGAAGATCCTGTAAACATGGCTACACTTGAACTGAGTTAGGAAAGAGAACAGTGTCTCACATTTAGAAAACACTCTTATGCCTGCTTAAGGGGGAAGGAGAGGTGGGGTGATGCATAAAATCAGAGTTTGATATAAGAACAGGTACCGTTCCAAAAACCAACTATGGAATAGACAAGACCTACACCTTCCTCAGTGAAAGGGAATCAAAACCCCATATTTCCCACAGAGGAATATATCTGACTAGTAAGAATCTTAAAACCTATGTATTGATATGTCTCCGTAAGGGAATCAAGTGTGTCTAGACTGGCATAAACATGGCAGCGAGAATCACCTCAAACCCACTATAAAAAGGTATTTCAAAAACAAAACAAAAAAACTGGGAAATTCTTTACAATTCCTTCAGGGTCTCTGATTAAACCTGGAATGACCCTATCTACAATGACAGCTGGATGTGGCATAAGGAGGGACACTTGGGACTGAGAGGATTGGTGAGATTGGGTGAGCAAATGCAGACCCTTTAAAGCACAAATCCCTGGCACCCATTCCATGGGTCCCAACTCTCCAGGTTAAAGGGAATATTACTACAGTTATAACATGTACGGTAAACCTAGAGAACGGACACACTGTGAATACGAAAGGTTTCTAAAACTCAACGAATAGTCCCTCTCCTGGTGCTCCGGTTTGACTTTCCATCTGCTTTACTATCAACCTCCCAACTGGGAGAGACAGCCCCTTTAACCTCCTGGTTCGCAAAGGTTGCCAATTTGGCAGAGGATGAAAGGGAAGAGGGAGAACCAATGAGAGAGTAGCTGTTAGGCATTTGGACGGGCACATATCACTCTAATTTCCCGGCAGGAAGAATAATTAACCAACGTCTCAGCCACCCACCGGGAACCAGTATAGGTCCTGAACCACAATTTTGGACTTGCGGTCAGCTCACAAAAAACGAGTTGAAAAATGGAGCTCAGGGGCACAGCAATTCACCAACTGGCCGAGTAATAAAGGACAACTATCGTCCAAAAATCTGTTGAGGGAAGGCAACGAGGCGGACTTGAATGCGAGGCAGAATAGCAGGAAACAGATTTCAAGAGGTACGTTGGAATCACCTTTAAAGCACAGGAAGAGGGGCACAACTTCGACAATGATGCACTTGGCCAAAAAGGGCGTATGCGTTTTCTCCTGAATATATTCAGGAGAAAACGCATACGCCCTTTTTGGCCAAGCAAGCAAGCGGGCAATGCAAATCTACACTACAAAGAAGTATCACTTCCCACCGGTCAAAAGGGACATCCACAAAATGTGTAAAAACCAGAAAGGCAAGACAGGCCCTGGAGAAGAGGGAGCCTTGTTATGCTGATGGGCGGGATGTAAATTGCCAACTGCCTCTCTGGAGGAGTGCATTGTGTTCCCTAAAACAAGTAAACAACAGAGCTACAGAGCCAAGGGCACTTCCAGTCTAGGGAATATTCCTTGGGAAAACTGAAAATTAATAAGACAGAGCCACCCCAAAATTTAGGGCTGCACTGCTTACAAGAACCTCAACTTGGGTACACCTTAAATATCCCAGGAAATATAAAAATGGTTCAAAAAATTGTGGTACTTACGTACGATGGAATATCCCTCAGCCATGAAATCAATGTCATAAGACCAGTAGCAGCAAAATGGGTGGATTCAGGTACGATGATTCTAAGTGAAATAAGTCACACAGAAAAAGCAACTTATCATAAGATATCACTTATGAAGATCCTGTAAACATGGCTACACTTGAACTGAGTTAGGAAAGAGAACAGTGTCTCACATTTAGAAAACACTCTTATGCCTGCTTAAGCGGGAAGGAGAAGTGGGGTGATGCATAAAACCAGAGTTTGATATAAGCACAGGTACCGTTCCAAAAACCAACTATGGAATAGACAAGCCCTACACCTTCCTCAGTGAAAGGGACTCAAAACCCCATATTTCCCGCAGAGGAATATATCTGACTAGTAAGAATCTTAAAACCTATGTATTGATATGTCTCCGTAAGGGAATCAATTGTGTCTAGACTGGCATAAACATGGCAGCGAGAATCAGCTCAAACACACTATAAAAAGGAATTTCAAAAGCAAAACAAAAAAACTGGGAAATTCTTTACAATTCATTCAGGGTCACTGATGAAACCTGGAATGACCCTATGTACAACGACAGCTGGATGATGCATAAGGCTGGACACTTGGGACTGAGAGGATTGGTGGGATTGGGGGAACAAATGTAGCCCCTGTAAAGCACAAATGCCTGGCACCCACTCCATGGGTCCCAACTCTCCAGGTTAAAGGGAATATTACTACAGCTATAACATGTACTGGAAACCTAGAGAACGGACACACTGTGAATACGAAAGGTTTCTAAAACTCAACGAATAGTCCCTCTCCTGGTGCTCGTGTTTGACTTTCCATCTGCTTTACTATCAACCTCCCAACTTGGAGAGACAGCCCCTTTAACCTCCTGGTTCGCACAGGTTGCCAATTTGGCAGAGGATGAAAGGGAAGAGGGAGAACCAATGAGAGAGTAGCTGTTAGGCATTTGGACGTGCACATATCACTCTAATTTCCCGGCAGGAAGAAGAATTAACCAAAGTCTCAGCCACCCACCGGGAACCAGTATAGGTCCTGAGCCAAAATTTTCCACTTGCGGTCAGCTCACAGAAAATGAGTTGAAAAATGGAGCTCAGGGGCACAGCAATTCACAAACTGGCCGAGTAATAAAGGTCAACTATCGTCCAAAAATCTGTTGAGGGAAGGCAACGAGGCGGACTTGAAAGTGAGGCAGAATAGCAGGAAACAGATTTCAACAGGTACGTTGGAATCGCCTTTAAAGCACAGGAAGAGGGGCACAACTTTGACAATGATGCACTTGGCCAAAAAGGGCGTATGTGTTTTCTCCTGAATATATTCAGGAGAAAACGCATACGCTCTTTTCGGCCATGCAAGCAAGCGGGCAATGCAAATCTGCACTACAAAGAAGTATCACTTCCCACCGGTCAAAAGGGACATCCACAAAATGTGTAAAAACCAGAAAGGCAAGACAGGCCCTGGAGAACAGGGAGCCTTGTTATGCTGATGGGCGGGATGTAAATTGCCAACTGCCTCTCTGGAGGAGTGCATTGTGTTCCCTAAAACAAGTAAACAACAGAGCTACAGAGCCAAGGGCACTTCCAGTCTAGGGAATATACCTTGGGAAAACTGAAAATCAATAAGACAGAGCCACCCCAAAATTTAGGGCTGCACTGCTTACAAGGACCTCAACTTGGGTACACCTTAAATATCCCAGGAAATATAAAAATGGTTCAAAAAATTGTGGTACTTACGTACGATGGAATATCCCTCAGCCATGAAATCAATCTCATAATACCAGTAGCAGCAAAATGGGTAGATTCAGGTACGATGATTCTAAGTGAAATAAGTCACAGAGAAAGAAACTTATCATAAGATATCACTTATGAAGATCCTGTAAACATGGCTACACTTGAACTGAGTTAGGAAAGAGAACAGTGTCTCACATTTAGAAAACACTCTTATGCTTGCTTAAGGGGGAAGGAGAGGTGGGGTGATGCATAAACCCAGAGTTTGATATAAGCACAGGTACCGTTCCAAACACCAACTATGGAATAGACATGACCTACACCTTCCTCAGTGAAAGGGACTGAAAACCCCATATTTCCCGCAGAGGAATATATCTGACTAGTAAGAATCTTAAAACCTATGTATTGATATGTGTCCGTAAGGGAATCAAGTGTGTCTAGACTGGCATAAACATGGCAGCGAGAATCAGCTCAAACCCACTATAAAAAGGAATTTCAAAAACAAAACAAAAAAACTGGGAAATTCTTTACAATTCCTTCAGGGTCTCTGATGAAACCTGGAATGACACTATTTACAACGACAGCTGGATGTTGCATAAGGCTGGACACTTGGGACTGAGAGGATTGGTGAGATTGGGTGAGCAAATGCAGACCCTTTAAAGCAATAATGCATGGCACCCATTCCATGGTTCCCAACTCTCCAGGTTGAAGGTAATATTACTACAGTTATAACATGTACCGGAATCCTAGAGAACTGACACACTGTGAATACGAAAGGTTTCTAAAAGTAAACGAATAGTCCCTCTCCTGGTGCTCCGGTTTGACTTGCCATCTGCTTTACTATCAACCTCCCAACTTGGAGAGACAGCCCCTTTAACCTCCTGGTTCGCACAGGTTGCCAATTTGGCAGAGGATGAAAGGGAAGAGGGAGAACCAATGAGAGAGTAGCTGTTAGGCATTTGGACGGGCACATATCACTGTAATTTACGGCAGTAAGAAGAATTAACCAAAGTCTCAGCCACCCACCGGGAACCAGTATAGGTCCTGAACCAAAATTTTGGACTTGCGGTCAACTCACCAAAAACGAGTTGAAAAATGGAGCTCAGGGGCACAGCAATTCACAAACTGGCCAAGTAATAAAGGACAACTATCGTCCAAAAATCTGTTGAGGGAAGGCAACGAGGCGGACTTGAAAGCGAGGCAGAATAGCAGGAAACAGATTTCAAGAGGTACGTTGGAATCGCCTTTAAAGCACAGGAAGAGGGACACAACTTCGACAATGATGCACTTGGCCAAAAAGGGCGTATGTGTTTTCTCCTGAATATATTCAGGAGAAAACGCATACACACTTTTTGGCCAAGCAAGCAAGCGGTCAATGCAAATCTGCACTACAAAGAAGTATCACTTCCCACCGGTCAAAAGGGACATCCACAAAATGTGTAAAATCCAGAAAGGCAAGACAGGCCATGGAGAACAGGGAGCCTTGTTATGCTGATGGGCGGGATGTAAATTGCCAACTGCCTCTCTGGAGGAGTGCATTGTGTTCCCTAAAACAAGTAAACAACAGAGCTACAGAGCCAAGGGCACTTCCAGTCTAGGGAATATACGTTGGGAAAACTAAAAATCAATAAGAGAGAGCCACCCCAAAATTTAGGGCTGCACTGCTTACAAGGACCTCAACTTGGGTACACCTTAAATATCCCAGGAAATATAAAAATGGTTCAAAAAATTGTGGTACTTACGTACGATGGAATATCCCTCAGCCATGAAATCAATGTCATAAGACCAGTAGCAGTAAAATGGGTAGATTCAGCTACGATGATTCTAAGTGAAATAAGTCACAGAGAAAAAGAAACTTATCATAAGATATCACTTATGAAGATCCTGTAAACATGGCTACACTTGAAATGAGTTAGGAAAGAGAACAGTGTCTCACATTTAGAAAACACTCTTATGCCTGCTTAAGGGGGAAGGAGAGGTGGGGTGATGCATAAAACCAGAGTTTGATATAAGCACATGTACCGTTCCAAAAACCAACTATGGAATAGACAAGACCTACACCTTCCTCAGTGAAAGGGACTCAAAACCCCATATTTCCCGCAGAGGAATATATCTGACTAGTAAGAATCTTAAAACCTATGTATTGATATGTCTCCGTAAGGGAATCAAGTGTGTCTAGACTGGCATAAACATGGCAGCGAGAATAAGCTCAAACACACTATAAAAAGGAATTTCAAAAACAAAACAAAAAAACTCGGAAATTCTTTACAATTCCTTCAGGGTCTCTGATGAAACCTGGAATGACCCTATCTACAACGACAGCTGGATGTGGCATAAGACTGGACACTTGGGACTGAGAGGATTGGTGAGATTGGGTGAGCAAATGCAGACCCTTTAAAGCAATAATGCATGGCACCAATTCCATGGTTCCCAACTGTCCAGGTTGAAGGGAATATTACTACAGTTATAACATGTACGGGAAACCTAGAGAACGGACACACTGTGAATACGAAAGGTTTCTAAAACTCAACGAATAGTCCCTCTCCTGGTGCTCCGGTTTGACTTTCCATCTGCTTTACTATCAACCTCCCAACTTGGAGAGACAGCCCCTTTAACCTCCTGGTTCGCACAGGTTGCCAATTTGGCAGAGGATGAAAGGGAAGAAGGAGAACCAATGAGAGAGTAGCTGTTAGGCATTTGGACGGGCACATATCACTGTAATTTCCCGGCAGGAAGAAGAATTAACCAAAGTCTCAGCCACCCACCGGGAACCAGTATAGGTCCTGAACCAAAATTTTGGACTTGCGGTCAGCTCACCGAAAACGAGTTGAAAAATGGAGCTCAGGGGCACAGCAATTCACAAACTGTCCGAGTAATAAAGGACAACTATCGTCCAAAAACCTGTTGAGGGAAGGCAACGAGGCGGACTTGAAAGCGAGGCAGAATAGCAGGAAACAGATTTAAAGAGGTACGTTGGAATCGCCTTTAAAGCACAGGAAGAGGGGCACAACTTCGACAATGATGCACTTGGCCAAAAAGGGCGTATGCGTTTTCTCCTGAATATATTCAGGAGAAAACGCATACGCCCTTTTTGGCCAAGCAAGCAAGCGGGCAATGCAAATCTGCACTACAAAGAAGTATCACTTCCCACCGGTCAAAAGGTACATCCACAAAATGTGTAAAAACCAGAAAGGCAAGACAGGCCCTGGAGAACAGGGAGCCTTGTTATGCTGATGGGCGGGATGTAAATTGCCAACTGCCTCTCTGGATGAGTGCATTGTGTTCCCTAAAACAAGTAAACAACAGAGCTACAGAGCCAAGGGCACTTCCAGTCTAGGGAATATTCCTTGGGAAACTGAATATTAATAAGACAGAGCCACCCCAAAATTTAGGGCTGCACTGCTTACAAGAACATCAACTTGGGTACACCTTAAATATCCCAGGAAATATAAAAATGGTTCAAAAAATTGTGGTACTTACGTACGATGGAATATCCCTCAGCCATGAAATCAATGTCATAAGACCAGTAGCAGCAAAATGGGTGGATTCAGGTACGATGATTCTAAGTGAAATAAGTCACACAGAAAAAGAAACTTAACAAAAGATATCACTTATGAAGATCCTGTAAACATGGCTACACTTGAACTGAGTTAGGAAAGAGAACAGTGTCTCACATTTAGAAAACACTCTTATGCCTGCTTAAGCGGGTAGGAGAAGTGGGGTGATGCATAAAACCAGAGTTTGATATAAGCACAGGTACCGTTCCAAAAACCAACTATGGAATAGACAAGACCTACACCTTCCTCAGTGAAAGGGACTCAAAACCCCATATTTCCCGCAGAGGAATATATCTGACTAGTAAGAATCTTAAAACCTATGTATTGATATGTCTCCGTAAGGGAATCAAGTGTGTCTAGACTGGCATAAACATGGCAGCGAGAATCAGCTGAAACCCACTATAAAAAGGAATTTCAAAAGCAAAACAAAAAAACTGGGAAATTCTTTACAATTCATTCAGGGTCACTGATGAAACCTGGAATGACCCTATGTACAACGCCAGCTGGATGATGCATAAGGCTGGACACTTGGGACTGAGAGGATTGGTGGGATTGGGGGAGCAAATGTAGCCCCTGTAAAGCACAAATGCCTGGCACCCACTCCATGGGTCCCAACTCTCCAGGTTAAAGGGAATATTACTACAGCTATAACATGTACTGGAAACCTAGAGAACGGACACACTCTGAATACGAAAGGTTTCTAAAACTCAACGAATAGTCCCTCTCCTGGTGCTCGTGTTTGACTTTCCATCTGCTTTACTATCAACCTCCCAACTTGGAGAGACAGACCCTTTAACCTCCTGGTTCGCACACGTTGCCAATTTGGCAGAGGATGAAAGGGAAGAGGGAGAACCAATGAGAGAGTAGCTGTTAGGCATTTGGACGGGCACATATCACTCTAATTTCCCGGCAGGAAGAAGAATTAACCAAAGTCTCAGCCACCCACCGGGAACCAGTATAGGTCCTGAACCAAAATTTTCCACTTGCGGTCAGCTCACAGAAAATGAGTTGAAAAATGGAGCTCAGGGGCACAGCAATTCACAAACTGGCCGAGTAATAAAGGTCAACTATCGTCCAAAAATCTGTTGAGGGAAGGCAACGAGGCGGACTTGAAAGTGAGGCAGAATAGCAGGAAACAGATTTCAACAGGTACGTTGGAATCGCCATTAAAGCACAGGAAGAGGGGCACAACTTCGACAATGATGCACTTGGCCAAAAAGGGCGTATGTGTTTTCTCCTGAATATAGTCAGGAGAAAATGCATACGCCCTTTTCGGCCATGCAAGCAAGCGGGCAATGCAAATCTGCACTACAAAGTAGTATCACTTCCCACCGGTCAAAAGGTACATCCACAAAATGTGTAAAAACCAGAAAGGCAAGAAAAGCCCTGGAGAACAGGGAGCCTTGTTATGCTGATGGGCGGGATGTAAATTGCCAACTGCCTCTCTGGAGGAGTGCATTGTGTTCCTTAAAACAAATAAACAACAGAGCTACAGAGCCAAGGGCACTTCCAGTCTAGGGAATATACCTTGGGAAAACTGAAAATCAATAAGACAGAGCCACCCCAAAATTTAGGGCTGCACTGCTTACAAGGACCTCAACTTGGGTACACCTTAAATATCCCAGGAAATATAAAAATGGTTCAAAAAATTGTGGTACTTACGTACGATGGAATATCCCTCAGCCATGAAATCAATGTCATAAGACCAGTAGCAGCAAAATGGGTGGATTCAGGTACGATGATTCTAAGTGAAATAAGTGACACAGAAAAAGAAACTTATCATAAGATAGCACTTATGAAGATCCTGTAAACATGGCTACACTTGAACTGAGTTAGGAAAGAGAACAGTGTCTCACATTTAGAAAACACTCTTATGCCTGCTTAAGGGGGAAGGAGAGGTGGGGTGATGCATAAAATCAGAGTTTGATATAAGAACAGGTACCGTTCCAAAAACCAACTATGGAATAGACAAGACCTGCACCTTCCTCAGTGAAAGGGACTCAAAACCCCATATTTCCCGCAGAGGAATATATCTGACTAGTAAGAATCTTAAAACCTATGTATTGATATGTGTCAGTAAGGGAATCAAGTGTGTCTAGACTGGCATAAACATGGCAGCGAGAATCAGCTCAAACCCACTATAAAAAGGAATTTCAAAAAGAAAACAAAAAAACTGGGAAATTCTTTACAATTCCTTCAGGGTCTCTGATGAACCCTGGAATGACCCTATCTACAACGACAGCTGGATGTGGCATAAGGCTGGACACTTGGGACTGAGAAGATTGGTGAGATTTGGTGAGCAAATGCAGACCCTTTAAAGTAATAATGCATGGCACCCATTCCATGGGTCCCAACTCTCCAGGTTGAAGGGAATATTACTACAGTTATAACAGGTACCGGAAAACTAGAGAACGGACACACTGTGAATACAAAAGGTTTCTAAACCTCAACGAATAGTCCCTCTCCTGGTGCTCCGGTTTCACTTTCCATCTGCTTTACTATCAACGTCCCAACTTGGAGAGACAGCCCCTTTAACCTCCTGGTTCGCACAGGTTGCCAATTTGGCAGAGGATGAAAGGGAAGAGGGAGAACCAATGAGAGAGTAGCTGTTAGGCATTTGGACGGGCACATATCACTGTAATTTCCCGGCAGGAAAAAGAATTAACCAAAGTCTCAGCCACCCACCGGGAACCAGTATAGGTCCTGAACCAAAATTTTGGACTTGCGGTCAGCTCACCAAAAACGAGTTGAAAAATGGAGCTCAGGGGCACAGCAATTCACCAACGGGCCGAGTAATAAAGGACAACTATCGTCCAAAAATCTGTTGAGGGAAGGCAACGAGGCGGACTTGAAAGCGAGGCAGAATAGCAGGAAACAGATTTCAAGAGGTATGTTGGAATCACCTTTAAAGCACAGGAAGAGGGGCACAACTTCGACAATGATGCACTTGGCCGAAAAGGGCGTATGCGTTTTCTCCTGAATATATTCAGGAGAAAACGCATACGCCCTTTTCGGCCAAGCAAGCAAGCGGGCAATGCAAATCTGCACTACAGAGAAGTAGCACTTCCCACAGGTCAAAAGGGACATCCACAAAATGTGTAAAAACCAGAAAGGCAAGACAGGCCCCGGAGAACAGGGAGCCTTGTTATGCTGATGGGCGGGATGTAAATTGCCAACTGCCTCTCTGGAGGAGTGCATTGTGTTCCCTAAAACAAGTAAACAACAGAGCTATAGAGCCAAGGGCACTTCCAGTCTAGGGAATATACCTTGGGAAAACTGAAAATCAATAAGACAGAGCCACCCCAAAATTTAGGGCTGCACTGCTTACAAGGACCTCAACTTGGGTACACCTTAAATATCCCAGGAAATATAAAAATGGTTCAAAAAATTGTGGTACTTACGTACGATGGAATATCCCTCAGCCATGAAATCAATGTCATAAGACCAGTAGCAGCAAAATGGGTGGATTCAGGTACGATGATTCTAAGTGAAATAAGTCACACAGAAAAAGAAACTTATCATAAGATATCACTTATGAAGATCCTGTAAACATGGCTACACTTGAACTGAGTTAGGAAAGAGAACAGTGTCTCACATTTAGAAAACACTCTTATGCCTGCTTAAGGGGGAAGGAGAGGTGGTTTGATGCATAAAACCAGAGTTTGATATAAGCACAGGTACCGTTCCAAAAACCAACTAAGGAATAGACAAGACCTACACCTTCCTCAGTGAAAGGGACTCAAAACCCCATATTTCCCGCAGAGGAATATATCTGACTAGTAAGAATCTTAAAACCTATGTATTGATATGTCTCCGTAAGGGAATCAAGTGTGTCTAGACTGGCATAAACATGGCAGCGCGAATCAGCTCAAACCCACTATAAAAATGAATTTCAAAAACAAAACAAAAAAACTGGGAAATTCTTTCCAATTCTTCAGGGTCTCTGATGAAACCTGGAATGACCCTATCTACAACGACAGCTGGATGTGGCATAAGGCTGGGCACTTGGGACTGAGACGATTGGTGAGATTGGGTGAGCAAATGCAGACCCTTTAAAGCAATAATGCATGGCACCCATTCCATGGGTCCCAACTCTCCAGGTTGAAGGGAATATTACTACAGTTATAACATGTACGAGAAACCTAGAGAACGGACACACTGTGAATATGAAAGGTTTCTAAAACTCAACGAATAGTCCCTCTCCTGGTGCTCCGGTTTGACTTTCCATCTGCTTTACTATCAATCTCCTATCTTGAGAGACAGCCCCTTCAACATCCTGGTTCACACAGGTTTCCAATTTGGCAGAGGATGAAAGGGAAGAGGGAGAACCAATGAGAGAGTAGCTGTTAGGTATTTGGTCGGGCACATATCACTCTAACTTCCCGGCAGGAAGAAGTATTAACCAAAGCCTCAGCCCCCCACCGGGAACCAGTATAGGTCCTGAACCAAAATTTTGGACTTGCGGTCAGCTCACCAAAAACGAGTTGAAAAATGGAGCTCAGGGGCACAGCAATTCACAAACTGGCCGAGTAATAAAGGACAACTATCATCCAAAAATCTGTTGAGGGAAGGCAACGAGGCGGACTTGAAAGCGAGGCAGAATAGCAGGAAACAGATTTCAAGAGGTACGTTGGAATCGCCTTTAAAGCACAGGAAGAGGGGCACAACTTCGACAATGATGCACTTGGCCAAAAAGGGCGTATGTGTTTTCTCCTGAATATATTCAGGAGAAAACACATACGCCCTTTTTGGCCAAGCAAGCAAGCGGGCAATGCAAATCTGCACTCCAAAGAAGTATCACTTCCCACCGGTCAAAAGGGACATCCACAAAATGTGTAAAAACCAGAAAGGCAAGACAGGCCCTTGAGAACAGGGAGCCTTGTTATGCTGATGGGCGGGATGTAAATTGCCAACTGCCTCTCTGGAGGAGTGCATTGTGTTCCCTAAAACAAGTAAACAACAGAGCTACAGAGCCAAGGGCACTTCCAGTCTAGGGAATATACCTTGGGAAAACTGAAAATCAATAAGACAGAGCCACCCGAAAATTTAGGGCTGCACTGCTTACAAGGACCTCAACTTGGGTACACCTTAAATATCCCAGGAAATATAAAAATGGTTCAAAAAATTGTGGTACTTACGTACGATGGAATATCCCTCAGCCATGAAATCAATCTCATAATACCAGTAGCAGCAAAATGGGTAGATTCAGGTACGATGATTCTAAGTGAAATAAGTCACAGAGAAAGAAACTTATCATAAGATATCACTTATGAAGATCCTGTAAACATGGCTACACTTGAACTGAGTTAGGAAAGAGAACAGTGTCTCACATTTAGAAAACACTCTTATGCTTGCTTAAGGGGGAAGGAGAGGTGGGGTGATGCATAAACCCAGAGTTTGATATAAGCACAGGTACCGTTCCAAACACCAACTATGGAATAGACATGACCTACACCTTCCTCAGTGAAAGGGACTGAAAACCCCATATTTCCCGCAGAGGAATATATCTGACTAGTAAGAATCTTAAAACCTATGTATTGATATGTGTCCGTAAGGGAATCAAGTGTGTCTAGACTGGCATAAACATGGCAGCGAGAATCAGCTCAAACCCACTATAAAAAGGAATTTCAAAAACAAAACAAAAAAACTGGGAAATTCTTTACAATTCCTTCAGGGTCTCTGATGAAACCTGGAATGACACTATTTACAACGACAGCTGGATGTTGCATAAGGCTGGACACTTGGGACTGAGAGGATTGGTGAGATTGGGTGAGCAAATGCAGACCCTTTAAAGCAATAATGCATGGCACCCATTCCATGGTTCCCAACTCTCCAGGTTGAAGGTAATATTACTACAGTTATAACATGTACCGGAATCCTAGAGAACTGACACACTGTGAATACGAAAGGTTTCTAAAACTAAACGAATAGTCCCTCTCCTGGTGCTCCGGTTTGACTTGCCATCTGCTTTACTATCAACCTCCCAACTTGGAGAGACAGCCCCTTTAACCTCCTGGTTCGCACAGGTTGCCAATTTGGCAGAGGATGAAAGGGAAGAGGGAGAACCAATGAGAGAGTAGCTGTTAGGCATTTGGACGGGCACATATCACTGTAATTTCCGGTAGGAAGAAGAATTAACCAAAGTCTCAGCCACCCACCGGGAACCAGTATAGGTCCTGAACCAAAATTTTGGACTTGCGGTCAACTCACCAAAAACGAGTTGAAAAATGGAGCTCAGGGGCACAGCAATTCACAAACTGGCCAAGTAATAAAGGACAACTATCGTCCAAAAATCTGTTGAGGGAAGGCAACGAGGCGGACTTGAAAGCGAGGCAGAATAGCAGGAAACAGATTTCAAGAGGTACATTGGAATCGCCTTTAAAGCACAGGAAGAGGGACACAACTTCGACAATGATGCACTTGGCCAAAAAGGGCGTATGTGTTTTCTCCTGAATATATTCAGGAGAAAACGCATACACACTTTTTGGCCAAGCAAGCAAGCGGTCAATGCAAATCTGCACTACAAAGAAGTATCACTTCCCACCGGTCAAAAGGGACATCCACAAAATGTGTAAAATCCAGAAAGGCAAGACAGGCCATGGAGAACAGGGAGCCTTGTTATGCTGATGGGCGGGATGTAAATTGCCAACTGCCTCTCTGGAGGAGTGCATTGTGTTCCCTAAAACAAGTAAACAACAGAGCTACAGAGCCAAGGGCACTTCCAGTCTAGGGAATATACCTTGGGAAAACTAAAAATCAATAAGAGAGAGCCACCCCAAAATTTAGGGCTGCACTGCTTACAAGGACCTCAACTTGGGTACACCTTAAATATCCCAGGAAATATAAAAATGGTTCAAAAAATTGTGGTACTTACGTACGATGGAATATCCCTCAGCCATGAAATCAATGTCATAAGACCAGTAGCAGTAAAATGGGTAGATTCAGCTACGATGATTCTAAGTGAAATAAGTCACAGAGAAAAAGAAACTTATCATAAGATATCACTTATGAAGATCCTGTAAACATGGCTACACTTGAAATGAGTTAGGAAAGAGAACAGTGTCTCACATTTAGAAAACACTCTTATGCCTGCTTAAGGGGGAAGGAGAGGTGGGGTGATGCATAAAACCAGAGTTTGATATAAGCACATGTACCGTTCCAAAAACCAACTATGCAATAGACAAGACCTACACCTTCCTCAGTGAAAGGGACTCAAAACACCATATTTCCCGCAGAGGAATATATCTGACTAGTAAGAATCTTAAAACCTATGTATTGATATGTCTCCGTAAGGGAATCAAGTGTGTCTAGACTGGCATAAACATGGCAGCGAGAATAAGCTCAAACCCACTATAAAAAGGAATTTCAAAAACAAAACAAAAAAACTCGGAAATTCTTTACAATTCCTTCAGGGTCTCTGATGAAACCTGGAATGACCCTATCTACAACGACAGCTGGATGTGGCATAAGACTGGACACTTGGGACTGAGAGGATTGGTGAGATTTGGTGAGCAAATGCAGACCCTTTAAAGCAATAATGCATGGCACCAATTCCATGGTTCCCAACTGTCCAGGTTGAAGGGAATATTACTACAGTTATAACATGTACGGGAAACCTAGAGAACGGACACACTGTGAATACGAAAGGTTTCTAAAACTCAACGAATAGTCCCTCTCCTGGTGCTCCGGTTTGACTTTCCATCTGCTTTACTATCAACCTCCCAACTTGGAGAGACAGCCCCTTTAACCTCCTGGTTCGCACAGGTTGCCAATTTGGCAGAGGATGAAAGGGAAGAAGGAGAACCAATGAGAGAGTAGCTGTTAGGCATTTGGACGGGCACATATCACTGTAATTTCCCGGCAGGAAGAAGAATTAACCAAAGTCTCAGCCACCCACCGGGAACCAGTATAGGTCCTGAACCAAAATTTTGGACTTGCGGTCAGCTCACCGAAAACGAGTTGAAAAATGGAGCTCAGGGGCACAGCAATTCACAAACTGTCCGAGTAATAAAGGACAACTATCGTCCAAAAACCTGTTGAGGGAAGGCAACGAGGCGGACTTGAAAGCGAGGCAGAATAGCAGGAAACAGATTTAAAGAGGTACGTTGGAATCGCCTTTAAAGCACAGGAAGAGGGGCACAACTTCGACAATGATGCACTTGGCCAAAAAGGGCGTATGCGTTTTCTCCTGAATATATTCAGGAGAAAACGCATACGCCCTTTTTGGCCAAGCAAGCAAGCGGGCAATGCAAATCTGCACTACAAAGAAGTATCACTTCCCACCGGTCAAAAGGTACATCCACAAAATGTGTAAAAACCAGAAAGGCAAGACAGGCCCTGGAGAACAGGGAGCCTTGTTATGCTGATGGGCGGGATGTAAATTGCCAACTGCCTCTCTGGATGAGTGCATTGTGTTCCCTAAAACAAGTAAACAACAGAGCTACAGAGCCAAGGGCACTTCCATTCTAGGGAATATTCCTTGGGAAACTGAATATTAATAAGACAGAGCCACCCCAAAATTTAGGGCTGCACTGCTTACAAGAACATCAACTTGGGTACACCTTAAATATCCCAGGAAATATAAAAATGGTTCAAAAAATTGTGGTACTTACGTACGATGGAATATCCCTCAGCCATGAAATCAATGTCATAAGACCAGTAGCAGCAAAATGGGTGGATTCAGGTACGATGATTCTAAGTGAAATAAGTCACACAGAAAAAGAAACTTAACAAAAGATATCACTTATGAAGATCCTGTAAACATGGCTACACTTGAACTGAGTTAGGAAAAAGAACAGTGTCTCACATTTAGAAAACACTCTTATGCCTGCTTAAGCGGGTAGGAGAAGTGGGGTGATGCATAAAACCAGAGTTTGATATAAGCACAGGTACCGTTCCAAAAACCAACTATGTAATAGACAAGACCTACACCTTCCTCAGTGAAAGGGACTCAAAACCCCATATTTCCCGCAGAGGAATATATCTGACTAGTAAGAATCTTAAAACCTATGTATTGATATGTCTCCGTAAGGGAATCAAGTGTGTCTAGACTGGCATAAACATGGCAGCGAGAATCAGCTGAAACCCACTATAAAAAGGAATTTCAAAAGCAAAACAAAAAAACTGGGAAATTCTTTACAATTCATTCAGGGTCACTGATGAAACCTGGAATGACCCTATGTACAACGCCAGCTGGATGATGCATAAGGCTGGACACTTGGGACTGAGAGGATTGGTGGGATTGGGGGAGCAAATGTAGCCCCTGTAAAGCACAAATGCCTGGCACCCACTCCATGGGTCCCAACTCTCCAGGTTAAAGGGAATATTACTACAGCTATAACATGTACTGGAAACCTAGAGAACGGACACACTCTGAATACGAAAGGTTTCTAAAACTCAACGAATAGTCCCTCTCCTGGTGCTCGTGTTTGACTTTCCATCTGCTTTACTATCAACCTCCCAACTTGGAGAGACAGACCCTTTAACCTCCTGGTTCGCACAGGTTGCCAATTTGGCAGAGGATGAAAGGGAAGAGGGAGAACCAATGAGAGAGTAGCTGTTAGGCATTTGGACGGGCACATATCACTCTAATTTCCCGGCAGGAAGAAGAATTAACCAAAGTCTCAGCCACCCACCGGGAACCAGTATAGGTCCTGAACCAAAATTTTCCACTTGCGGTCAGCTCACAGAAAATGAGTTGAAAAATGGAGCTCAGGGGCACAGCAATTCACAAACTGGCCGAGTAATAAAGGTCAACTATCGTCCAAAAATCTGTTGAGGGAAGGCAACGAGGCGGACTTGAAAGTGAGGCAGAATAGCAGGAAACAGATTTCAACAGGTACGTTGGAATCGCCATTAAAGCACAGGAAGAGGGGCACAACTTCGACAATGATGCACTTGGCCAAAAAGAGCGTATGTGTTTTCTCCTGAATATAGTCAGGAGAAAATGCATACGCCCTTTTCGGCCATGCAAGCAAGCGGGCAATGCAAATCTGCACTACAAAGTAGTATCACTTCCCACCGGTCAAAAGGTACATCCACAAAATGTGTAAAAACCAGAAAGGCAAGAAAAGCCCTGGAGAACAGGGAGCCTTGTTATGCTGATGGGCGGGATGTAAATTGCCAACTGCCTCTCTGGAGGAGTGCATTGTGTTCCCTAAAACAAATAAACAACAGAGCTACAGAGCCAAGGGCACTTCCAGTCTAGGGAATATACCTTGGGAAAACTGAAAATCAATAAGACAGAGCCACCCCAAAATTTAGGGCTGCACTGCTTACAAGGACCTCAACTTGGGTACACCTTAAATATCCCAGGAAATATAAAAATGGTTCAAAAAATTGTGGTACTTACGTACGATGGAATATCCCTCAGCCATGAAATCAATGTCATAAGACCAGTAGCAGCAAAATGGGTGGATTCAGGTACGATGATTCTAAGTGAAATAAGTGACACAGAAAAAGAAACTTATCATAAGATAGCACTTATGAAGATCCTGTAAACATGGCTACACTTGAACTGAGTTAGGAAAGAGAACAGTGTCTCACATTTAGAAAACACTCTTATGCCTGCTTAAGGGGGAAGGAGAGGTGGGGTGATGCATAAAATCAGAGTTTGATATAAGAACAGGTACCGTTCCAAAAACCAACTATGGAATAGACAAGACCTACACCTTCCTCAGTGAAAGGGCATCAAAACCCCATATTTCCCACAGAGGAATATATCTGACTAGTAAGAATCTTAAAACCTATGTATTGATATGTCTCCGTAAGGGAATCAAGTGTGTCTAGACTGGCATAAACATGGCAGCGAGAATCACCTCAAACCCACTATAAAAAGGTATTTCAAAAACAAAACAAAAAAACTGGGAAATTCTTTACAATTCCTTCAGGGTCTCTGATTAAACCTGGAATGACCCTATCTACAATGACAGCTGGATGTGGCATAAGGAGGGACACTTGGGACTGAGAGGATTGGTGAGATTGGGTGAGCAAATGCAGACCCTTTAAAGCACAAATCCCTGGCACCCATTCCATGGGTCCCAACTCTCCAGGTTAAAGGGAATATTACTACAGTTATAACATGTACGGTAAACCTAGAGAACGGACACACTGTGAATACGAAAGGTTTCTAAAACTCAACGAATAGTCCCTCTCCTGGTGCTCCGGTTTGACTTTCCATCTGCTTTACTATCAACCTCCCAACTTGGAGAGACAGCCCCTTTAACCTCCTGGTTCGCACAGGTTGCCAATTTGGCAGAGGATGAAAGGGAAGAAGGAGAACCAATGAGAGAGTAGCTGTTAGGCATTTGGACGGGCACATATCACTGTAATTTCCCGGCAGGAAGAAGAATTAACCAAAGTCTCAGCCACCCACCGGGAACCAGTATAGGTCCTGAACCAAAATTTTCCACTTGCGGTCAGCTCACAGAAAATGAGTTGAAAAATGGAGCTCAGGGGCACAGCAATTCACAAACTGGCCGAGTAATAAAGGTCAACTATCGTCCAAAAATCTGTTGAGGGAAGGCAACGAGGCGGACTTGAAAGTGAGGCAGAATAGCAGGAAACAGATTTCAACAGGTACGTTGGAATCGCCATTAAAGCACAGGAAGAGGGGCACAACTTCGACAATGATGCACTTGGCCAAAAAGGGCGTATGTGTTTTCTCCTGAATATAGTCAGGAGAAAATGCATACGCCCTTTTCGGCCATGCAAGCAAGCGGGCAATGCAAATCTGCACTACAAAGTAGTATCACTTCCCACCGGTCAAAAGGTACATCCACAGGGGCTTCCCTGGTGGCGTAGTGGTTGAGAGTCCGCCTGCCGATGCAGGGGACACGGGTTCGTGTCCCTGTCCAGGAAGACCCCACATGCCGCGGAGCGGCTGGGCCCGTGAGCCATGGCTGCTGGGCCTGCGCGTCCGGAGTCTGTGCTCCGCAACGGGAGAGGCCACAACAATGAGAGGCCCACGTACCACCAAAAAAAAAAAAAAAAAAAAAAAAAAAAAAAAAAAAAAAAAAAAAAAAAAAAAAAAAGGTACATCCACAAAATGTGTAAAAACCAGAAAGGCAAGAAAAGCCCTGGAGAACAGGGAGCCTTGTTATGCTGATGGGCGGGATGTAAATTGCCAACTGCCTCTCTGGAGGAGTGCATTGTGTTCCCTAAAACAAATAAACAACAGAGCTACAGAGCCAAGGGCACTTCCAGTCTAGGGAATATACCTTGGGAAAACTGAAAATCAATAAGACAGAGCCACCCCAAAATTTAGGGCTGCACTGCTTACAAGGACCTCAACTTGGGTACACCTTAAATATCCCAGGAAATATAAAAATGGTTCAAAAAATTGTGGTACTTACGTACGATGGAATATCCCTCAGCCATGAAATCAATGTCATAAGACCAGTAGCAGCAAAATGGGTGGATTCAGGTACGATGATTCTAAGTGAAATAAGTGACACAGAAAAAGAAACTTATCATAAGATAGCACTTATGAAGATCCTGTAAACATGGCTACACTTGAACTGAGTTAGGAAAGAGAACAGTGTCTCACATTTAGAAAACACTCTTATGCCTGCTTAAGGGGGAAGGAGAGGTGGGGTGATGCATAAAATCAGAGTTTGATATAAGAACAGGTACCGTTCCAAAAACCAACTATGGAATAGACAAGACCTACACCTTCCTCAGTGAAAGGGAATCAACACCCCATATTTCCCACAGAGGAATATATCTGACTAGTAAGAATCTTAAAACCTATGTATTGATATGTCTCCGTAAGGGAATCAAGTGTGTCTAGACTGGCATAAACATGGCAGCGAGAATCACCTCAAACCCACTATAAAAAGGTATTTCAAAAACAAAACAAAAAAACTGGGAAATTCTTTACAATTCCTTCAGGGTCTCTGATTAAACCTGGAATGACCCTATCTACAATGACAGCTGGATGTGGCATAAGGAGGGACACTTGGGACTGAGAGGATTGGTGAGATTGGGTGAGCAAATGCAGACCCTTTAAAGCACAAATCCCTGGCACCCATTCCATGGGTCCCAACTCTCCAGGTTAAAGGGAATATTACTACAGTTATAACATGTACGGTAACCCTAGAGAACGGACACACTGTGAATACGAAAGGTTTCTAAAACTCAACGAATAGTCCCTCTCCTGGTGCTCCGGTTTGACTTTCCATCTGCTTTACTATCAACCTCCCAACTTGGAGAGACAGCCCCTTTAACCTCCTGGTTCGCACAGGTTGCCAATTTGGCAGAGGATGAAAGGGAAGAGGGAGAACCAATGAGAGAGTAGCTGTTAGGTATTTGGACGGGCACATATCACTCTAATTTCCCGGCAGGAAGAATAATTAACCAACGTCTCAGCCACCCACCGGGAACCAGTATAGGTCCTGAACCACAATTTTGGACTTGCGGTCAGCTCACAAAAAACGAGTTGAAAAATGGAGCTCAGGGGCACAGCAATTCACCAACTGGCCGAGTAATAAAGGACAACTATCGTCCAAAAATCTGTTGAGGGAAGGCAACGAGGCGGACTTGAATGCGAGGCAGAATAGCAGGAAACAGATTTCAAGAGGTACGTTGGAATCACCTTTAAAGCACAGGAAGAGGGGCACAACTTCGACAATGATGCACTTGGCCAAAAAGGGCGTATGCGTTTTCTCCTGAATATATTCAGGAGAAAACGCATACGCCCTTTTTGGCCAAGCAAGCAAGCGGGCAATGCAAATCTACACTACAAAGAAGTATCACTTCCCACCGGTCAAAAGGGACATGCACAAAATGTGTAAAAACCAGAAAGGCAAGACAGGCCCTGGAGAACAGGGAGCCTTGTTATGCTGATGGGCGGGATGTAAATTGCCAACTGCCTCTCTGGAGGAGTGCATTGTGTTCCCTAAAACAAGTAAACAACAGAGCTACAGAGCCAAGGGCACTTCCAGTCTAGGGAATATACCTTGGGAAAACTGAAAATCAATAAGACAGAGCCACCTGAAAATTTAGGGCTGCACTGCTTACAAGGACCTCAACTTGGGTACACCTTAAATATCCCAGGAAATATAAAAATGGTTCAAAAAATTGTGGTACTTACGTACGATGGAATATCCCTCAGCCATGAAATCAATGTCATAAGACCAGTAGCAGCAAAATGGCTGGATTCAGGTACGATGATTCTAAGTGAAATAAGTGACACAGAAAAAGAAACTTATCATAAGATAGCACTTATGAAGATCCTGTAAACATGGCTACACTTGAACTGAGTTAGGAAAGAGAACAGTGTCTCACATTTAGAAAACACTCTTATGCCTGCTTAAGGGGGAAGGAGAGGTGGGGTGATGCATAAACCCAGAGTTTGATATAAGCACAGGTACCGTTCCAAAAACAAACTATGGAATAGACAAGACCTACACCTTCCTCAGTGAAATGGAATCAAAACCCCATATTTCCCGCAGAGGAATATATCTGACTAGTAAGAATCTTAAAACCTATGTATTGATATGTCTCCGTAAGGGAATCAAGTGTGTCTAGACTGGCATAAACATGGCAGCGAGAATCAGCTCAAACCCACTATAAAAAGGAATTTCAAAAACAAAACAAAAAAACTGGGAAATTCTTTACAATTCCTTCAGGGTCTCTGATTAAACCTGGAATGACCCTATTTACAACGACAGCTGGATATGGCATAAGGCTGGACACTTGGGACTGAGAGGATTGGTGAGATTGGGTGAGCAAATGCAGACCCTTTAAAGCAATAATGCATGGCACCCAGTCCATGGGTCCCAACTCTCCAGGTTGAAGGGAATATTACTACAGTTATAACATGTATCGGAATCCTAGAGAACGGACACACTGTGAATACGAAAGGTTTCTAAAACTCAACGAATAGTCCCTCTCCTGGAGCTCCGGTTTAACTTTCCATCTGCTTTACTATCAACCTCCCAACTTGGAGAGACAGCCCCTTTAACCTCCTGGTTCGCACAGGTTGCCAATTTGGCAGAGGATGAAAGGGAAGAGGGAGAACCAATGAGAGAGTAGCTGTTAGGCATTTGGACGGGCACATATCACTGTAATTTCCCGGCAGGAAGAAGAATTAACCAAAGTCTCAGCCACCCACCGGGAACCAGTATAGGTCCTGAACCAAAATTTTGGACTTGCGGTCAGCTCACCAAAAACGAGTTGAAAAATGGAGCTCAGGGGCACAGCAATTCACAAACTGGCCGAGTAATAAAGGACAACTATCGTCCAAAAATCTGTTGAGGGAAGGCAACGAGGCGGACTTGAAAGCGAGGCAGAATAGCAGGAAACAGATTTCAAGAGGTACGTTGGAATCGCCTTTAAAGCACAGGAAGAGGGGCACAACTTCGACAATGATGCACTTGGCCAAAAAGGGCGTATGCGTTTTCTCCTGAATATATTCAAGAGAAAACGCATACGCCCTTTTTGGCCAAGCAAGCAAGCGGGCAATGCAAATCTGCACTACAAAGAAGTATCACTTCCCACCGGTCAAAAGGGACATCCACAAAATGTGTAAAAACCAGAAAGGCAAGACAGGCCCTGGAGAACAGGGAGCCTTGTTATGCTGATGGGCGGGATGTAAATTGCCAACTGCCTCTCTGGAGGAGTGCATTGTGTTCCCTAAAACAAGTAAAGAACAGAGCTACAGAGCCAAGGGCACTTCCAGTCTAGGGAATATTCCTTGGGAAAACTGAAAATCAATAAGACAGAGCCACCCCAAAATTTAGGGCTGCACTGCTTACAAGGACCTCAACTTGGGTACACCTTAAATATCCCAGGAAATATAAAAATGGTTCAAAAAATTGTGGTACTTACATACGATGGAATATCCCTCAGCCATGAAATCAATGTCATAAGACCAGTAGCAGCAAAATGGGTGGATAAAGGTTCGATGATTCTAAGTGAAATAAGTCACAGAGAAAAAGAAACTTATCATAAGATATCACTTATGAAGATCCTTTAAACATGGCTACACTTGAACTGAGTTAGGAAAGAGAACAGTGTCTCACAATTAGAAAACACTCTTATGCCTGCTTAAGGGGGAAGGAGAGGTGGGGTGATGCATAAAACCAGAGTTTGATATAAGCACAGGTACCGTTCCAAAAACCAACTATGGAATAGACAAGACCTACACCTTCCTCAGTGAAAGGGACTCAAAACCCCATATTTCCCGCAGAGGAATATATCTGACTAGTAAGAATCTTAAAACCTATAGATTGATATGTCTCCGTAGGGAATCAAGTGTGTTTAGACTGGCATAAACATGGCAGCGAGAATCAGCTCAAACCCACTATAAAAAGGAATTTCAAAAACAAAACAAAAAAACTGGGAAATTCTTTACAATTCCTTCAGGGTCTCTGATGAAACCTGGAATGACCCTATTTACAACGACAGCTGGATATGGCATAAGGCTGGAAACTTGGGACTGAGAGGATTGGTGAGATTGGGTGAGCAAATGCAGACCCTTTAAAGCAATAATGCATGGCACCCAGTCCATGGGTCCCAACTCTCCAGGTTGAAGGGAATATTACTACAGTTATAACATGTATCAGAATCCTAGAGAACGGACACACTGTGAATACGAAAGGTTTCTAAAACTCAACGAATAGTCCCTCTCCTGGTGCTCCGGTTTAACATTCCATCTGCTTTACTATCAACCTCCCAACTTGGAGAGACAGCCCCTTTAACCTCCTGGTTCGCACAGGTTGCCAATTTGGCAGAGTATGAAAGGGAAGAGGGAGAACCAATGAGAGAGTAGTTGTTAGGCATTTGGACGGGCACATATCACTGTAATTTCCCGGCAGGAAGAAGAATTAACCAAAGTCTCAGCCACCCACCGGGAACCAATATAGGTCCTGAACCAAAATTTTGGACTTGCGGTCAGCTCACCAAAAACGAGTTGAAAAATGGAGCTCAGGGGCACAGCAATTCACAAACTGGCCGAGTAATAAAGGACAACTATCGTCCAAAAATCTGTTGAGGGAAGGCAAGGATGCGGACTTGAAAGCGAGGCAGAATAGCAGGAAACAGATTTCAAGAGGTACGTTGGAATCACCTTTAAAGCACAGGAAGAGGGGCACAACTTCGACAATGATGCACTTGGCAAAAAAGGGCGTATGCGTTTTCTCCTGAATATATTCAGGAGAAAACGCATACGCCCTTTTTGGCCAAGCAAGCAAGCGGGCAATGCAAATCTGCACTACAGAGAAGTAGCACTTCCCACAGGTCAAAAGGGACATCCCCAAAATGTGTAAAAACCAGAAAGGCAAGACAGGCCCTGGAGAACAGGGAGCCTTGTTATGCTGATGGGCGGGATGTAAATTGCCAACTGCCTCTCTGGAGGAGTGCATTGTGTTCCCTAAAACAAGTAAACTACAGACATATAGAGCCAAGGGCACTTCCAGTCTAGGGAATATACCTTGGGAAAACTGAAAATCAATAAGACAGAGCCACCCGAAAATTTAGGGCTGCACTGCTTACAAGGACCTCAACTTGGGTACACCTTAAATATCCCAGGAAATATAAAAATGGTTCAAAAAATTGTGGTACTTACGTACGATGGAATATCCCTCAGCCATGAAATCAATGTCATAAGACCAGTAGCAGCAAAATGGCTGGATTCAGGTACGATGATTCTAAGTGAAATAAGTGACACAGAAAAAGAAACTTATCATAAGATATCACTTATGAAGATCCTGTAAACATGGCTACACTTGAACTGAGTTAGGAAAGAGAACAGTGTCTCACAATTAGAAAACACTCTTATGCCTGCTTAAGGGGGAAGGAGAGGTGGTTTGATGCATAAAACCAGAGTTTGATATAAGCACAGGTACCGTTCCAAAGACCAACTAAGGAATAGACAAGACCTACACCTTCCTCAGTGAAAGGGACTCAAAACCCCATATTTCCCGCAGAGGAATATATCTGACTAGTAAGAATCTTAAAAACTAAGTATTGATATGTGTCCGTAAGGGAATCAAGTGTGTCTAGACTGGCATAAACATGGCAGCGAGAATCAGCTCAAACCCACTATAAAAATGAATTTCAAAAACAAAACAAAAAAACTGGGAAATTCTTTACAATTCCTTCAGGGTCTCTGATGAACCCTGGAATGACCCTATCTACAATGACAGCTGGATGTGGCATAAGGCTGGACAGTTGGGACTGAGACGATTGGTGAGATTTGGTGAGCAAATGCAGACACTTTAAAGTAATAATGCATGGCACCCATTCCATGGGTCTCAACTCTCCAGGTTGAAGGGAATATTACTACAGTTATAACATGTACCGGAAAACTAGAGAACGGACACACTGTGAATACGAAAGGTCTCTAAAACTCAACGAATATTCCCTCTCCTGGTGCTCCGGTTTGACTTTCCATCTGCTTTACTATCAACCTCCCAACTTGGAGAGACAGCCCCTTTAACCTCCTGGTTCGCACAGGTTGCCAATTTGGCAGAGGATGAAAGGGAAGAGGGAGAACCAATGAGAGAGTAGCTGTTAGGCATTTGGACGGGCACCTATCACTGTAATTTCCCGGCAGGAAGAAGAATTAACCAAAGTCTCAGCCACCCACCGGGAACCAGTATAGGTCCTGAACCAAAATTTTGGACTTGCGGTCAGCTCACCAAAAACGAGTTGAAAAATGGAGCTCAGGGGCACAGCATTTCACAAACTGGCCGAGAAATAAAGGACAACTATCGTCCAAAAATCTGTTGAGGGAAGGCAACGAGGCGGACTTGAAAGCGAGGCAGAATAGCAGGAAACAGATTTCAAGAGGTACATTGGAATCGCCTTTAAAGCACAGGCAGAGGGGCACAACTTCGACAATGATGCACTTGGCCAAAAAGGGCGTATGCGTTTTCTCCTGAATATATTCAGGAGAAAACGCATACGCCCTTTTTGGCCAAGCAAGCAAGCGGGCAATGCAAATCTGAACTACAAAGAAGTATCACTTCCCACCGGTCAAAAGGGACATCCACAAAATGTGTAAAAACCAGAAAGGCAAGACAGGCCCTAGAGAACAGGGAGCCTTGTTATGCTGATGGGCGGGATGTAAATTGCCAACTGCCTCTCTGGAGGAGTGCATTGTGTTCCCTAAAACAAGTAAAGAACAGAGCTACAGAGCCAAGGGCACTTCCAGTCTAGGGAATATACCATGGGAAAACTGAAAATCAATAAGACAGAGCCACCCCAAAATTTAGGCCTGCACTGCTTACAAGGACCTCAACTTGGGTACACCTTAAATATCCCAGGAAATATAAAAATGGTTCAAAAAATTGTGGTACTTACGTACGATGGAATATCCCTCAGCCATGAAATCAATGTCATAAGACCAGTAGCAGCAAAATGGGTAGATTCAGGTACGATGACTCTAAGTGAAATAAGTCACAGAGAAAGAAACTTATCATAAGATATCACTTATGAAGATCTTGTAAACATGGCTACACTTGAACTGAGTTAGGAAAGAGAACAGTGTCTCACATTTAGAAAACACTCTTATGCCTGCTTAAGGGGGAAGGAGAGGTGGGGTGATGCATAAACCCAGAGTTTGATATAAGAACAGGTACCGTTCCAAAAACCAACTATGGAATAGACAAGACCTGCACCTTCCTCAGTGAAAGGGACTCAAAACCCCATATTTCCCGCAGAGGAATATATCTGACTAGTAAGAATCTTAAAACCTATGTATTGATATGTGTCAGTAAGGGAATCAAGTGTGTCTAGACTGGCATAAACATGGCAGCGAGAATCAGCTCAAACCCACTATAAAAAGGAATTTCAAAAAGAAAACAAAAAAACTGGGAAATTCTTTACAATTCCTTCAGGGTCTCTGATGAACCCTGGAATGACCCTATCTACAACGACAGCTGGATGTGGCATAAGGCTGGACACTTGGGACTGAGAAGATTGGTGAGATTTGGTGAGCAAATGCAGACCCTTTAAAGTAATAATGCATGGCACCCATTCCATGGGTCCCAACTCTCCAGGTTGAAGGGAATATTACTACAGTTATAACAGGTACCGGAAAACTAGAGAACGGACACACTGTGAATACAAAAGGTTTCTAAACCTCAACGAATAGTCCCTCTCCTGGTGCTCCGGTTTCACTTTCCATCTGCTTTACTATCAACGTCCCAACTTGGAGAGACAGCCCCTTTAACCTCCTGGTTCGCACAGGTTGCCAATTTGGCAGAGGATGAAAGGGAAGAGGGAGAACCAATGAGAGAGTAGCTGTTAGGCATTTGGACGGGCACATATCACTGTAATTTCCCGGCAGGAAAAAGAATTAACCAAAGTCTCAGCCACCCACCGGGAACCAGTATAGGTCCTGAACCAAAATTTTGGACTTGCGGTCAGCTCACCAAAAACGAGTTGAAAAATGGAGCTCAGGGGCACAGCAATTCACCAACGGGCCGAGTAATAAAGGACAACTATCGTCCAAAAATCTGTTGAGGGAAGGCAACGAGGCGGACTTGAAAGCGAGGCAGAATAGCATGAAACAGATTTCAAGAGGTATGTTGGAATCACCTTTAAAGCACAGGAAGAGGGGCACAACTTCGACAATGATGCACTTGGCCGAAAAGGGCGTATGCGTTTTCTCCTGAATATATTCAGGAGAAAACGCATACGCCCTTTTCGGCCAAGCAAGCAAGCGGGCAATGCAAATCTGCACTACAGAGAAGTAGCACTTCCCACAGGTCAAAAGGGACATCCACAAAATGTGTAAAAACCAGAAAGGCAAGACAGGCCCCGGAGAACAGGGAGCCTTGTTATGCTGATGGGCGGGATGTAAATTGCCAACTGCCTCTCTGGAGGAGTGCATTGTGTTCCCTAAAACAAGTAAACAACAGAGCTATAGAGCCAAGGGCACTTCCAGTCTAGGGAATATACCTTGGGAAAACTGAAAATCAATAAGACAGAGCCACCCCAAAATTTAGGGCTGCACTGCTTACAAGGACCTCAACTTGGGTACACCTTAAATATCCCAGGAAATATAAAAATGGTTCAAAAAATTGTGGTACTTACGTACGATGGAATATCCCTCAGCCATGAAATCAATGTCATAAGACCAGTAGCAGCAAAATGGGTGGATTCAGGTACGATGATTCTAAGTGAAATAAGTCACACAGAAAAAGAAACTTATCATAAGATATCACTTATGAAGATCCTGTAAACATGGCTACACTTGAACTGAGTTAGGAAAGAGAACAGTGTCTCACATTTAGAAAACACTCTTATGCCTGCTTAAGGGGGAAGGAGAGGTGGTTTGATGCATAAAACCAGAGTTTGATATAAGCACAGGTACCGTTCCAAAAACCAACTAAGGAATAGACAAGACCTACACCTTCCTCAGTGAAAGGGACTCAAAACCCCATATTTCCCGCAGAGGAATATATCTGACTAGTAAGAATCTTAAAACCTATGTATTGATATGTCTCCGTAAGGGAATCAAGTGTGTCTAGACTGGCATAAACATGGCAGCGCGAATCAGCTCAAACCCACTATAAAAATGAATTTCAAAAACAAAACAAAAAAACTGGGAAATTCTTTACAATTCTTCAGGGTCTCTGATGAAACCTGGAATGACCCTATCTACAACGACAGCTGGATGTGGCATAAGGCTGGGCACTTGGGACTGAGACGATTGGTGAGATTGGGTGAGCAAATGCAGACCCTTTAAAGCAATAATGCATGGCACCCATTCCATGGGTCCCAACTCTCCAGGTTGAAGGGAATATTACTACAGTTATAACATGTACGAGAAACCTAGAGAACGGACACACTGTGAATATGAAAGGTTTCTAAAACTCAACGAATAGTCCCTCTCCTGGTGCTCCGGTTTGACTTTCCATCTGCTTTACTATCAATCTCCTATCTTGAGAGACAGCCCCTTCAACATCCTGGTTCACACAGGTTTCCAATTTGGCAGAGGATGAAAGGGAAGAGGGAGAACCAATGAGAGAGTAGCTGTTAGGTATTTGGTCGGGCACATATCACTCTAACTTCCCGGCAGGAAGAAGTATTAACCAAAGCCTCAGCCCCCCACCGGGAACCAGTATAGGTCCTGAACCAAAATTTTGGACTTGCGGTCAGCTCACCAAAAACGAGTTGAAAAATGGAGCTCAGGGGCACAGCAATTCACAAACTGGCCGAGTAATAAAGGACAACTATCATCCAAAAATCTGTTGAGGGAAGGCAACGAGGCGGACTTGAAAGCGAGGCAGAATAGCAGGAAACAGATTTCAAGAGGTACGTTGGAATCGCCTTTAAAGCACAGGAAGAGGGGCACAACTTCGACAATGATGCACTTGGCCAAAAAGGGCGTATGTGTTTTCTCCTGAATATATTCAGGATAAAACACATACGCCCTTTTTGGCCAAGCAAGCAAGCGGGCAATGCAAATCTGCACTCCAAAGAAGTATCACTTCCCACCGGTCAAAAGGGACATCCACAAAATGTGTAAAAACCAGAAAGGCAAGACAGGCCCTTGAGAACAGGGAGCCTTGTTATGCTGATGGGCGGGATGTAAATTGCCAACTGCCTCTCTGGAGGAGTGCATTGTGTTCCCTAAAACAAGTAAACAACAGAGCTACAGAGCCAAGGGCACTTCCAGTCTAGGGAATATACCTTGGGAAAACTGAAAATCAATAAGACAGAGCCACCCGAAAATTTAGGGCTGCACTGCTTACAAGGACCTCAACTTGGGTACACCTTAAATATCCCAGGAAATATAAAAATGGTTCAAAAAATTGTGGTACTTACGTACGATGGAATATCCCTCAGCCATGAAATCAATCTCATAATACCAGTAGCAGCAAAATGGGTAGATTCAGGTACGATGATTCTAAGTGAAATAAGTCACAGAGAAAGAAACTTATCATAAGATATCACTTATGAAGATCCTGTAAACATGGCTACACTTGAACTGAGTTAGGAAAGAGAACAGTGTCTCACATTTAGAAAACACTCTTATGCTTGCTTAAGGGGGAAGGAGAGGTGGGGTGATGCATAAACCCAGAGTTTGATATAAGCACAGGTACCGTTCCAAACACCAACTATGGAATAGACATGACCTACACCTTCCTCAGTGAAAGGGACTGAAAACCCCATATTTCCCGCAGAGGAATATATCTGACTAGTAAGAATCTTAAAACCTATGTATTGATATGTGTCCGTAAGGGAATCAAGTGTGTCTAGACTGGCATAAACATGGCAGCGAGAATCAGCTCAAACCCACTATAAAAAGGAATTTCAAAAACAAAACAAAAAAACTGGGAAATTCTTTACAATTCCTTCAGGGTCTCTGATGAAACCTGGAATGACACTATTTACAACGACAGCTGGATGTTGCATAAGGCTGGACACTTGGGACTGAGAGGATTGGTGAGATTGGGTGAGCAAATGCAGACCCTTTAAAGCAATAATGCATGGCACCCATTCCATGGTTCCCAACTCTCCAGGTTGAAGGTAATATTACTACAGTTATAACATGTACCGGAATCCTAGAGAACTGACACACTGTGAATACGAAAGGTTTCTAAAACTAAACGAATAGTCCCTCTCCTGGTGCTCCGGTTTGACTTGCCATCTGCTTTACTATCAACCTCCCAACTTGGAGAGACAGCCCCTTTAACCTCCTGGTTCGCACAGGTTGCCAATTTGGCAGAGGATGAAAGGGAAGAGGGAGAACCAATGAGAGAGTAGCTGTTAGGCATTTGGACGGGCACATATCACTGTAATTTCCGGTAGGAAGAAGAATTAACCAAAGTCTCAGCCACCCACCGGGAACCAGTATAGGTCCTGAACCAAAATTTTGGACTTGCGGTCAACTCACCAAAAACGAGTTGAAAAATGGAGCTCAGGGGCACAGCAATTCACAAACTGGCCAAGTAATAAAGGACAACTATCGTCCAAAAATCTGTTGAGGGAAGGCAACGAGGCGGACTTGAAAGCGAGGCAGAATAGCAGGAAACAGATTTCAAGAGGTACATTGGAATCGCCTTTAAAGCACAGGAAGAGGGACACAACTTCGACAATGATGCACTTGGCCAAAAAGGGCGTATGTGTTTTCTCCTGAATATATTCAGGAGAAAACGCATACACACTTTTTGGCCAAGCAAGCAAGCGGTCAATGCAAATCTGCACTACAAAGAAGTATCACTTCCCACCGGTCAAAAGGGACATCCACAAAATGTGTAAAATCCAGAAAGGCAAGACAGGCCATGGAGAACAGGGAGCCTTGTTATGCTGATGGGCGGGATGTAAATTGCCAACTGCCTCTCTGGAGGAGTGCATTGTGTTCCCTAAAACAAGTAAACAACAGAGCTACAGAGCCAAGGGCACTTCCAGTCTAGGGAATATACCTTGGGAAAACTAAAAATCAATAAGAGAGAGCCACCCCAAAATTTAGGGCTGCACTGCTTACAAGGACCTCAACTTGGGTACACCTTAAATATCCCAGGAAATATAAAAATGGTTCAAAAAATTGTGGTACTTACGTACGATGGAATATCCCTCAGCCATGAAATCAATGTCATAAGACCAGTAGCAGTAAAATGGGTAGATTCAGCTACGATGATTCTAAGTGAAATAAGTCACAGAGAAAAAGAAACTTATCATAAGATATCACTTATGAAGATCCTGTAAACATGGCTACACTTGAAATGAGTTAGGAAAGAGAACAGTGTCTCACATTTAGAAAACACTCTTATGCCTGCTTAAGGGGGAAGGAGAGGTGGGGTGATGCATAAAACCAGAGTTTGATATAAGCACATGTACCGTTCCAAAAACCAACTATGCAATAGACAAGACCTACACCTTCCTCAGTGAAAGGGACTCAAAACACCATATTTCCCGCAGAGGAATATATCTGACTAGTAAGAATCTTAAAACCTATGTATTGATATGTCTCCGTAAGGGAATCAAGTGTGTCTAGACTGGCATAAACATGGCAGCGAGAATAAGCTCAAACCCACTATAAAAAGGAATTTCAAAAACAAAACAAAAAAACTCGGAAATTCTTTACAATTCCTTCAGGGTCTCTGATGAAACCTGGAATGACCCTATCTACAACGACAGCTGGATGTGGCATAAGACTGGACACTTGGGACTGAGAGGATTGGTGAGATTTGGTGAGCAAATGCAGACCCTTTAAAGCAATAATGCATGGCACCAATTCCATGGTTCCCAACTGTCCAGGTTGAAGGGAATATTACTACAGTTATAACATGTACGGGAAACCTAGAGAACGGACACACTGTGAATACGAAAGGTTTCTAAAACTCAACGAATAGTCCCTCTCCTGGTGCTCCGGTTTGACTTTCCATCTGCTTTACTATCAACCTCCCAACTTGGAGAGACAGCCCCTTTAACCTCCTGGTTCGCACAGGTTGCCAATTTGGCAGAGGATGAAAGGGAAGAAGGAGAACCAATGAGAGAGTAGCTGTTAGGCATTTGGACGGGCACATATCACTGTAATTTCCCGGCAGGAAGAAGAATTAACCAAAGTCTCAGCCACCCACCGGGAACCAGTATAGGTCCTGAACCAAAATTTTGGACTTGCGGTCAGCTCACCGAAAACGAGTTGAAAAATGGAGCTCAGGGGCACAGCAATTCACAAACTGTCCGAGTAATAAAGGACAACTATCGTCCAAAAACCTGTTGAGGGAAGGCAACGAGGCGGACTTGAAAGCGAGGCAGAATAGCAGGAAACAGATTTAAAGAGGTACGTTGGAATCGCCTTTAAAGCACAGGAAGAGGGGCACAACTTCGACAATGATGCACTTGGCCAAAAAGGGCGTATGCGTTTTCTCCTGAATATATTCAGGAGAAAACGCATACGCCCTTTTTGGCCAAGCAAGCAAGCGGGCAATGCAAATCTGCACTACAAAGAAGTATCACTTCCCACCGGTCAAAAGGTACATCCACAAAATGTGTAAAAACCAGAAAGGCAAGACAGGCCCTGGAGAACAGGGAGCCTTGTTATGCTGATGGGCGGGATGTAAATTGCCAACTGCCTCTCTGGATGAGTGCATTGTGTTCCCTAAAACAAGTAAACAACAGAGCTACAGAGCCAAGGGCACTTCCATTCTAGGGAATATTCCTTGGGAAACTGAATATTAATAAGACAGAGCCACCCCAAAATTTAGGGCTGCACTGCTTACAAGAACATCAACTTGGGTACACCTTAAATATCCCAGGAAATATAAAAATGGTTCAAAAAATTGTGGTACTTACGTACGATGGAATATCCCTCAGCCATGAAATCAATGTCATAAGACCAGTAGCAGCAAAATGGGTGGATTCAGGTACGATGATTCTAAGTGAAATAAGTCACACAGAAAAAGAAACTTAACAAAAGATATCACTTATGAAGATCCTGTAAACATGGCTACACTTGAACTGAGTTAGGAAAAAGAACAGTGTCTCACATTTAGAAAACACTCTTATGCCTGCTTAAGCGGGTAGGAGAAGTGGGGTGATGCATAAAACCAGAGTTTGATATAAGCACAGGTACCGTTCCAAAAACCAACTATGTAATAGACAAGACCTACACCTTCCTCAGTGAAAGGGACTCAAAACCCCATATTTCCCGCAGAGGAATATATCTGACTAGTAAGAATCTTAAAACCTATGTATTGATATGTCTCCGTAAGGGAATCAAGTGTGTCTAGACTGGCATAAACATGGCAGCGAGAATCAGCTGAAACCCACTATAAAAAGGAATTTCAAAAGCAAAACAAAAAAACTGGGAAATTCTTTACAATTCATTCAGGGTCACTGATGAAACCTGGAATGACCCTATGTACAACGCCAGCTGGATGATGCATAAGGCTGGACACTTGGGACTGAGAGGATTGGTGGGATTGCGGGAGCAAATGTAGCCCCTGTAAAGCACAAATGCCTGGCACCCACTCCATGGGTCCCAACTCTCCAGGTTAAAGGGAATATTACTACAGCTATAACATGTACTGGAAACCTAGAGAACGGACACACTCTGAATACGAAAGGTTTCTAAAACTCAACGAATAGTCCCTCTCCTGGTGCTCGTGTTTGACTTTCCATCTGCTTTACTATCAACCTCCCAACTTGGAGAGACAGACCCTTTAACCTCCTGGTTCGCACAGGTTGCCAATTTGGCAGAGGATGAAAGGGAAGAGGGAGAACCAATGAGAGAGTAGCTGTTAGGCATTTGGACGGGCACATATCACTCTAATTTCCCGGCAGGAAGAAGAATTAACCAAAGTCTCAGCCACCCACCGGGAACCAGTATAGGTCCTGAACCAAAATTTTCCACTTGCGGTCAGCTCACAGAAAATGAGTTGAAAAATGGAGCTCAGGGGCACAGCAATTCACAAACTGGCCGAGTAATAAAGGTCAACTATCGTCCAAAAATCTGTTGAGGGAAGGCAACGAGGCGGACTTGAAAGTGAGGCAGAATAGCAGGAAACAGATTTCAACAGGTACGTTGGAATCGCCATTAAAGCACAGGAAGAGGGGCACAACTTCGACAATGATGCACTTGGCCAAAAAGAGCGTATGTGTTTTCTCCTGAATATAGTCAGGAGAAAATGCATACGCCCTTTTCGGCCATGCAAGCAAGCGGGCAATGCAAATCTGCACTACAAAGTAGTATCACTTCCCACCGGTCAAAAGGTACATCCACAAAATGTGTAAAAACCAGAAAGGCAAGAAAAGCCCTGGAGAACAGGGAGCCTTGTTATGCTGATGGGCGGGATGTAAATTGCCAACTGCCTCTCTGGAGGAGTGCATTGTGTTCCCTAAAACAAATAAACAACAGAGCTACAGAGCCAAGGGCACTTCCAGTCTAGGGAATATACCTTGGGAAAACTGAAAATCAATAAGACAGAGCCACCCCAAAATTTAGGGCTGCACTGCTTACAAGGACCTCAAATTGGGTACACCTTAAATATCCCAGGAAATATAAAAATGGTTCAAAAAATTGTGGTACTTACGTACGATGGAATATCCCTCAGCCATGAAATCAATGTCATAAGACCAGTAGCAGCAAAATGGGTGGATTCAGGTACGATGATTCTAAGTGAAATAAGTGACACAGAAAAAGAAACTTATCATAAGATAGCACTTATGAAGATCCTGTAAACATGGCTACACTTGAACTGAGTTAGGAAAGAGAACAGTGTCTCACATTTAGAAAACACTCTTATGCCTGCTTAAGGGGGAAGGAGAGGTGGGGTGATGCATAAAATCAGAGTTTGATATAAGAACAGGTACCGTTCCAAAAACCAACTATGGAATAGACAAGACCTACACCTTCCTCAGTGAAAGGGAATCAAAACCCCATATTTCCCACAGAGGAATATATCTGACTAGTAAGAATCTTAAAACCTATGTATTGATATGTCTCCGTAAGGGAATCAAGTGTGTCTAGACTGGCATAAACATGGCAGCGAGAATCACCTCAAACCCACTATAAAAAGGTATTTCAAAAACAAAACAAAAAAACTGGGAAATTCTTTACAATTCCTTCAGGGTCTCTGATGAAACCTGGAATGACCCTATCTACAATGACAGCTGGATGTGGCATAAGGAGGGACACTTGGGACTGAGAGGATTGGTGAGATTGGGTGAGCAAATGCAGACCCTTTAAAGCACAAATCCCTGGCACCCATTCCATGGGTCCCAACTCTCCAGGTTAAAGGGAATATTACTACAGTTATAACATGTACGGTAAACCTAGAGAACGGACACACTGTGAATACGAAAGGTTTCTAAAACTCAACGAATAGTCCCTCTCCTGGTGCTCCGGTTTGACTTTCCATCTGCTTTACTATCAACCTCCCAACTTGGAGAGACAGCCCCTTTAACCTCCTGGTTCGCACAGGTTGCCAATTTGGCAGAGGATGAAAGGGAAGAGGGAGAACCAATGAGAGAGTAGCTGTTAGGCATTTGGACGGGCACATATCACTCTAATTTCCCGGCAGGAAGAATAATTAACCAACGTCTCAGCCACCCACCGGGAACCAGTATAGGTCCTGAACCACAATTTTGGACTTGCGGTCAGCTCACAAAAAACGAGTTGAAAAATGGAGCTCAGGGGCACAGCAATTCACCAACTGGCCGAGTAATAAAGGACAACTATCGTCCAAAAATCTGTTGAGGGAAGGCAACGAGGCAGACTTGAATGCGAGGCAGAATAGCAGGAAACAGATTTCAAGAGGTACGTTGGAATCACCTTTAAAGCACAGGAAGTGGGGCACAACTTCGACAATGATGCACTTGGCCAAAAAGGGCGTATGCGTTTTCTCCTGAATATATTCAGGAGAAAACGCATACGCCCTTTTTGGCCAAGCAAGCAAGCGGGCAATGCAAATCTACACTACAAAGAAGTATCACTTCCCACCGGTCAAAAGGGACATGCACAAAATGTGTAAAAACCAGAAAGGCAAGACAGGCCCTGGAGAACAGGGAGCCTTGTTATGCTGATGGGCGGGATGTAAATTGCCAACTGCCTCTCTGGAGGAGTGCATTGTGTTCCCTAAAACAAGTAAACAACAGAGCTACAGAGCCAAGGGCACTTCCAGTCTAGGGAATATACCTTGGGAAAACTGAAAATCAATAAGACAGAGCCACCTGAAAATTTAGGGCTGCACTGCTTACAAGGACCTCAACTTGGGTACACCTTAAATATCCCAGGAAATATAAAAATGGTTCAAAAAATTGTGGTACTTACGTACGATGGAATATCCCTCAGCCATGAAATCAATGTCATAAGACCAGTAGCAGCAAAATGGCTGGATTCAGGTACGATGATTCTAAGTGAAATAAGTGACACAGAAAAAGAAACTTATCATAAGATATCACTTATGAAGATCCTGTAAACATGGCTACACTTGAACTGAGTTAGGAAAGAGAAGAGTGTCTCACATTTAGAAAACACTCTTATGCCTGCTTAAGGGGGAAGGAGAGGTGGGGTGATGCATAAAACCAGAGTTTGATATAAGCACAGGTACCGTTCCAAAAACCAACTATGGAATAGACAAGATCTAAACCTTCCTCAGTGAAAGGGACTCAAAACCCCATATTTCCCGCAGAGGAATATATCTGACTAGTAAGAATCTTAAAACCTATGTATTGATATGTCTCCGTAAGGGAATCAAGTGTGTCTAGACTGGCATAAACATGGCAGCGAGAATCAGCTCAAACCCACTATAAAAAGGAATTTCAAAAACAAAACAAAAAAACTGGGAAATTCTTTACAATTCCTTCAGGGTCACTGATGAAACCGGGAATGACCCTATGTACAATGACAGCTGTTTGAGGCATAAGGCTGGACACTTGGGACTGAGAGGATTGGTGAGATTGGGTGAACAAATGCAGACCCTCTAAAGCACAAATGCCTGGCACACATTCCATGTGTCCCAACTCTCCAGGTTAAAGGGTATATTACTACACCTATAACATGTACGGGAAACCTAGAGAACGGACACACTGTGAATACGAAAGGTTTCTAAAACTCAACGAATAGTCCCTCTCCTGGTGCTCGTGTTTGACTTTCCATCTGCTTTACTATCAACCTCCCAACTTGGAGAGACAGACCCTTTAACCTCCCGGTTCGCACAGGTTGCCAATTTGGCAGAGGATGAAAGGGAAGAGGGAGAACCAATGAGAGAGTAGCTGTTAGGCATTTGGACGGGCACATATCACTCTAATTTCCCGGCAGGAAGAAGAATTAACCAAAGTCTCAGCCACCCACCGGGAACCAGTATAGGTCCTGAACCAAAATTTTCCACTTGCGGTCAGCTCACAGAAAATGAGTTGAAAAATGGAGCTCAGGGGCACAGCAATTCACAAACTGGCCGAGTAATAAAGGACAACTATCGTCCAAAAATCTGTTGAGGGAAGGCAACGAGGCGGACTTGAAAGTGAGGCAGAATAGCAGGAAACAGATTTCAACAGGTACGTTGGAATCGCCTTTAAAGCACAGGAAGAGGGGCACAACTTTGACAATGATGCACTTGGCCAAAAAAGGCGTATGTGTTTTCTCCTGAATATAGTCAGGAGAAAACGCATACGCCCTTTTCGGCCATGCAAGCAAGCGGGCAATGCAAATCTGCACTACAAAGTAGTATCACTTCCCACCGGTCAAAAGGTACATCCACAAAATGTGTAAAAACCAGAAAGGCAAGAAAAGCCCTGGAGAACAGGGAGCCTTGTTATGCTGATGGGCGGGATGTAAATTGCCAACTGCCTCTCTGGAGGAGTGCATTGTGTTCCTTAAAACAAATAAACAACAGAGTTACAGAGCCAAGGGCACTTCCAGTCTAGGGAATATACCTTGGGAAAACTGAAAATCAATAAGACAGAGCCACCCCAAAATTTAGGGCTGCACTGCTTACAAGGACCTCAACTTGGGTACACCTTAAATATCCCAGGAAATATAAAAATGGTTCAAAAAATTGTGGTACTTACGTACGATGGAATATCCCTCAGCCATGAAATCAATGTCATAAGACCAGTAGCAGCAAAATGGCTGGATTCAGGTACGATGATTCTAAGTGAAATAAGTGACACAGAAAAAGAAACTTATCATAAGATATCACTTATGAAGATCCTGTAAACATGGCTACACTTGAACTGAGTTAGGAAAGAGAACAGTGTCTCACATTTAGAAAACACTCTTATGCCTGCTTAAGGGGGAAGGAGAGGTGGGGTGATGCATAAAACCAGAGTTTGATATAAGCACAGGTACCGTTCCAAAAACCAACTATGGAATAGACAAGACCTAAACCTTCCTCAGTGAAAGGGACTCAAAACCCCATATTTCCCGCAGAGGAATATATCTGACTAGTAAGAATCTTAAAACCTATGTATTGATATGTCTCCGTAAGGGAATCAAGTGTGTCTAGACTGGCATAAACATGGCAGTGAGAATCAGCTCAAACCCACTATAAAAAGGAATTTCAAAAACAAAACAAAAAAACTGGGAAATTCTTTAAAATTCCTTCAGGGTCACTGATGAAACCTGGAATGACCCTATGTACAACGACAGCTGTTTGAGGCATAAGGCTGGACACTTGGGACTGAGAAGATTGGTGAGATTGGGTGAACAAATGCATACCCTTTAAAGCACAAATGCCTGGCACACATTCCATGTGTCCCAACTCTCCAGGTTAAAGGGTATATTACTACACCTATAACATGTACGGGAAACCTAGAGAACGGACACACTGTGAATACGAAAGGTTTCTAAAACTCAACGAATAGTCCCTCTCCTGGTGCTCCAGTTTGACTTTCCATCTGCTTTACTATCAACCTCCCAACTTGGAGAGACAGCCCCTTTAACCTCCTGGTTCGCACAGGTTGCCAATTTGGCAGAGGATGAAATGGAAGAAGGAGAACCAATGAGAGAGTAGCTGTTAGGCATTTGGACGGGCACATATCACTGTAATTTCCCGGCAGGAAGAAGAATTAACCAAAGTCTCAGCCACCCACCGGGAACCAGTATAGGTCCTGAACCAAAATTTTGGACTTGCGGTTAACTCACCGAAAACGAGTTGAAAAATGGAGCTCAGGGGCACAGCAATTCACAAACTGTCCGAGTAATTAAGGACAACTATCATCCAAAAACCTGTTGAGGGAAGGCAACGAGGCGGACTTGAAAGCGAGGCAGAATAGCAGGAAACAGATTTCAAGAGGTACGTTGGAATCGCCTTTAAAGCACAGGAAGAGGGGCACAACTTCGACAATGATGCACTTGGCCAAAAAGGGCGTATGCGTTTTCTCCTGAATATATTCAGGAGAAAACGCATACGCCCTTTTTGGCCAAGCAAGCAAGCGGGCAATGCAAATCTGCACTACAAAGAAGTATCACTTCCCACCGGTCAAAAGGTACATCCACAAAATGTGTAAAAACCAGAAAGGCAAGACAGGCCCTGGAGAACAGGGAGCCTTGTTATGCTGATGGGCGGGATGTAAATTGCCAACTGCCTCTCTGGAGGAGTGCATTGTGTTCCCTAAAACAAGTAAACAACAGAGCTACAGAGCCAAGGGCACTTCCAGTCTAGGGAATATTCCTTGGGAAAACTGAAAATTAATAAGACAGAGCCACCCCAAAATTTAGGGCTGCACTGCTTACAAGAACCTCAACTTGGGTACACCTTAAATATCCCAGGAAATATAAAAATGGTTCAAAAAATTGTGGTACTTACGTACGATGGAATATCCCTCAGCCATGAAATCAATGTCATAAGACCAGTAGCAGCAAAATGGGTGGATTCAGGTACGATGATTCTAAGTGAAATAAGTCACACAGAAAAAGCAACTTATCATAAGATATCACTTATGAAGATCCTGTAAACATGGCTACACTTGAACTGAGTTAGGAAAGAGAACAGTGTCTCACATTTAGAAAACACTCTTATGCCTGCTTAAGCGGGAAGGAGAAGTGGGGTGATGCATAAAACCAGAGTTTGATATAAGCACAGGTACCGTTCCAAAAACCAACTATGGAATAGACAAGCCCTACACCTTCCTCAGTGAAAGGGACTCAAAACCCCATATTTCCCGCAGAGGAATATATCTGACTAGTAAGAATCTTAAAACCTATGTATTGATATGTCTCCGTAAGGGAATCAATTGTGTCTAGACTGGCATAAACATGGCAGCGAGAATCAGCTCAAACACACTATAAAAAGGAATTTCAAAAGCAAAACAAAAAAACTGGGAAATTCTTTACAATTCATTCAGGGTCACTGATGAAACCTGGAATGACCCTATGTACAACGACAGCTGGATGATGCATAAGGCTGGACACTTGGGACTGAGAGGATTGGTGGGATTGGGGGAACAAATGTAGCCCCTGTAAAGCACAAATGCCTGGCACCCACTCCATGGGTCCCAACTCTCCAGGTTAAAGGGAATATTACTACAGCTATAACATGTACTGGAAACCTAGAGAACGGACACACTGTGAATACGAAAGGTTTCTAAAACTCAACGAATAGTCCCTCTCCTGGTGCTCGTGTTTGACTTTCCATCTGCTTTACTATCAACCTCCCAACTTGGAGAGACAGCCCCTTTAACCTCCTGGTTCGCACAGGTTGCCAATTTGGCAGAGGATGAAAGGGAAGAGGGAGAACCAATGAGAGAGTAGCTGTTAGGCATTTGGACGTGCACATATCACTCTAATTTCCCGGCAGGAAGAAGAATTAACCAAAGTCTCAGCCACCCACCGGGAACCAGTATAGGTCCTGAGCCAAAATTTTCCACTTGCGGTCAGCTCACAGAAAATGAGTTGAAAAATGGAGCTCAGGGGCACAGCAATTCACAAACTGGCCGAGTAATAAAGGTCAACTATCGTCCAAAAATCTGTTGAGGGAAGGCAACGAGGCGGACTTGAAAGTGAGGCAGAATAGCAGGAAACAGATTTCAACAGGTACGTTGGAATCGCCTTTAAAGCACAGGAAGAGGGGCACAACTTTGACAATGATGCACTTGGCCAAAAAGGGCGTATGTGTTTTCTCCTGAATATATTCAGGAGAAAACGCATACGCTCTTTTCGGCCATGCAAGCAAGCGGGCAATGCAAATCTGCACTACAAAGAAGTATCACTTCCCACCGGTCAAAAGGGACATCCACAAAATGTGTAAAAACCAGAAAGGCAAGACAGGCCCTGGAGAACAGGGAGCCTTGTTATGCTGATGGGCGGGATGTAAATTGCCAACTGCCTCTCTGGAGGAGTGCATTGTGTTCCCTAAAACAAGTAAACAACAGAGCTACAGAGCCAAGGGCACTTCCAGTCTAGGGAATATACCTTGGGAAAACTGAAAATCAATAAGACAGAGCCACCCCAAAATTTAGGGCTGCACTGCTTACAAGGACCTCAACTTGGGTACACCTTAAATATCCCAGGAAATATAAAAATGGTTCAAAAAATTGTGGTACTTACGTACGATGGAATATCCCTCAGCCATGAAATCAATCTCATAATACCAGTAGCAGCAAAATGGGTAGATTCAGGTACGATGATTCTAAGTGAAATAAGTGACACAGAAAAAGAAACTTATCATAAGATAGCACTTATGAAGATCCTGTAAACATGGCTACACTTGAACTGAGTTAGGAAAGAGAACAGTGTCTCACATTTAGAAAACACTCTTATGCCTGCTTAAGGGGGAAGGAGAGGTGGGGTGATGCATAAAATCAGAGTTTGATATAAGAACAGGTACCGTTCCAAAAACCAACTATGGAATAGACAAGACCTACACCTTCCTCAGTGAAAGGGAATCAAAACCCATATTTCCCGCAGAGGAATATATCTGACTAGTAAGAATCTTAAAACCTATGTATTGATATGTCTCCGTAAGGGAATCAGGTGTGTCTAGACTGGCATAAACATGGCAGCGAAAATCACCTCAAACCCACTATAAAAAGGTATTTTAAAAACAAAACAAAAAAACTGGGAAATTCTTTACAATTCCTTCAGGGTCTCTGATTAAACCTGGAATGACCCTATCTACAATGACAGCTGGATGTGGCATAAGGAGGGACACTTGGGACTGAGAGGATTGGTGAGATTGGGTGAGCAAATGCAGACCCTTTAAAGCACAAATCCCTGGCACCCATTCCATGGGTCCCAACTCTCCAGGTTAAAGGGAATATTACTACAGTTATAACATGTACGGTAAACCTAGAGAACGGACACACTGTGAATATGAAAGGTTTCTAAAACTCAACGAATAGTCCCTCTCCTGGTGCTCCGGTTTGACATTCCATCTGCTTTACTATCAACCTCCCAACTTGGAGAGACAGACCCTTTAACCTCCTGGTTCGCACAGGTTGCCAATTTGGCAGAGGATGAAAGGGAAGAGGGAGAACCAATGAGAGAGTAGCTGTTAGGCATTTGGACGGGCACATATCACTCTAATTTCCCGGCAGGAAGAATAATTAACCAACGTCTCAGCCACCCACTGGGAAACAGTATAGGTCCTGAACCAAAATTTTGGACTTGCGGTCAGCTCACAATAAACGAGTTGAAAAATGGAGCTCAGGGGCACAGCAATTCACCAACTGGCCGAGTAATAAAGGACAACTATCGTCCAAAAATCTGTTGAGGGAAGGCAACGAGGCGGACTTGAATGCGAGGCAGAATAGCAGGAAACAGATTTCAAGAGGTACGTTGGAATCGCCTTTAAAGCACAGGAAGAGGGGCACAACTTCGACAATGATTCACTTGGCCAAAAAGGGCGTATGCGTTTTCTCCTGAATATATTCAGGAGAAAACGCATACGCCCTTTTTGGCCAAGCAAGCAAGCGGGCAATGCAAATCTACAATACAAAGAAGTATCACTTCCCACCGGTCAAAAGGGACATCCACAAAATGTGTAAAAACCAGAAAGGCAAGACAGGCCTTGGAGAACAGGGAGCCTTGTTATGCTGATGGGCGGGATGTAAATTGCCAACTGCCTCTCTGGAGGAGTGCATTGTGTTCCCTAAAACAAGTAAACAACAGAGCTACAGAGCCAAGGGCACTTCCAGTCTAGGGAATATACCTTGGGAAAACTGAAAATCAATAAGACAGAGCCACCCGAAAATTTAGGGCTGCACTGCTTACAAGGACCTCAACTTGGGTACACCTTAAATATCCCAGGAAATATAAAAATGGTTCAAAAAATTGTGGTACTTACGTACGATGGAATATCCCTCAGCCATGAAATCAATGTCATAAGACCAGTAGCAGCAAAATGGGTGGATTCAGGTACGATGATTCTAAGTGAAATAAGTCACACAGAAAAAGAAACTTATCATAAGATATCACTTATGAAGATCCTGTAAACATGGCTACACTTGAACTGAGTTAGGAAAGAGAACAGTGTCTCACATTTAGAAAACACTCTTATGCCTGCTTAAGGGGGAAGGAGAGGTGGGGTGATGCATAAAACCAGAGTTTGATATAAGCACAGGTACCGTTCCAAAAACCAACTATGGAATAGACAAGACCTAAACCTTCCTCAGTGAAAGGGACTCAAAACCCCATATTTCCCGCAGAGGAATATATCTGACTAGTAAGAATCTTAAAACCTATGTATTGATATGTCTCCATAAGGGAATCAAGTGTGTCTAGACTGGCATAAACATGGCAGTGAGAATCAGCTCAAACCCACTATAAAATGGAATTTCAAAAACAAAACAAAAAAACTGGGAAATTCTTTACAATTCCTTCAGGCTCACTAATGAAACCTGGAATGACCCTATGTACAACGACAGCTGTTTGAGGCATAAGGCTGGACACTTGGGACTGAGAGGATTGGTGAGATTGGGTGAACAAATGCAGACCCTTTAAAGCACAAATGCCTGGCACACATTCCATGTGTCCCAACTCTCCAGGTTAAAGGGTATATTACTACACCTATAACATGTACGGGAAACCTAGAGAACGGACACACTGTGAATACGAAAGGTTTCTAAAACTCAACGAATAGTCCCTCTCCTGGTGCTCCGGTTTGACTTTCCATCTGCTTTACTATCAGCCTCCCATCTTAGAGAGACAGCCCCTTTAACCTCCTGGTTCGCACAGGCTGCCAATTTGGCAGAGGATGAAAGGGAAGAGGGAGAACCAATGAGAGAGTAGCTGTTAGGCATTTGGACGGGAACATATCACTCTAATTTCCTGGCAGGAAGAACAATTAACCAAAGTCTCAGCCACCCCCCGGGGACCAGTATAGGTCCTGAACCAAAATTATGGACTTGCGGTCAGCTCACAGAACACGAGTTGAAAAATGGAGCTCAGGGGCACAGCAATTCACAAACTGGCCGAGTAATAAAGGACAACTATCGTCCAAAAATCTGTTGAGGGAAGGCAACGAGGCGGACTTGAAAGCGAGGCAGAATAGCAGGAAACAGATTTCAAGAGGTACGTTGGAATCGCCTTTAAAGCACAGGAAGAGGGGCACAACTTCGACAATGATGCACTTGGCCAAAAAGGGCGTATGCGTTTTCTCCTGAATATATTCAGGAGAAAACGCATACGCCCTTTTTGGCCAAGCAAGCAAGCGGGCAATGCAAATCTGCACTACAAAGAAGTATCACTTCCCACCGGTCAAAAGGGACATCCACAAAATGTGTAAAAACCAGAAAGGCAAGACAGGCCCTGGAGAACAGGGAGCCTTGTTATGCTGATGGGCCGGATGTAAATTGCCAACTGCCTCTCTGGAGGAGTGTATTGTGTTCCCTAAAATAAGTAAACAACAGAGCTACAGAGCCAAGGGCACTTCCAGTCTAGGGAATATACCTTGGGAAAACTGAAAATCAATAAGACAGAGCCACCCCAAAATTTAGGGCTGCACTGCTTACAAGGACCTCAACATGGGTACACCTTAAATATCCAAGGAAATATAAAAATGGTTCAAACATTGTGGTACATACGTACGATGGAATATCCCTCAGCCATGAAATCAATGTCAAAAGACCAGTAGCAGCAAAATGGGTGGATTCAGGTACGATGATTCTAAGTGAAATAAGTCACACAGAAAAAGAAACTTATCATAAGATATCACTTATGAAGATCCTGTAAACATGGCTACACTTGAACTGAGTTAGGAAAGAGAACAGTGTCTCACATTTAGAAAACACTCTTATGCCTGCTTAAGGGGGAAGGAGAGGTGGGGTGATGCATAAAACCAGAGTTTGATATAAGCACAGGTACCGTTCCAAAAACCAACTATGGAATAGACAAGACCTACACCTTCCTCAGTGAAAGGGACTCAAAACCCCATATTTCCCGCAGAGGAATATATCTGACTAGTAAGAATCTTAAAACCTATGTATTGATATGTCTCCATAACGGAATCAAGTGTGTCTAGGCTAGCATAAACATGGCAGCGAGAATCAGCTCAAACCCACTATAAAATGGAATTTCAAAAACAAAACAAAAAAACTGGGAAATTCTTTACAATTCCTTCAGGGCCACTGATGAAACCTGGAATGACCCTATGTACAACGACAGCTGGATGAGGCATAAGGCTGGACGCTTGGGACTGAGAGGATTGGTGGGATTGGGTGAGCAAATGCAGACCCTTTAAAGCACAAATGCCTGGCACCCACTCCATGGGTCCTAACTCTCCAGGTTAAAGGGAATATTACTACAGCTATAACATGTACGGGAAACCTAGAGAACGGACACACTGTGAACACGAAAGGTTTCTAAAACTCAACGAATAGTCCCTCTCCTGGTGCTCGTGTTTGTCTTTCCATCTGCTTTACTATCAACCTCCCAACTTGGAGAGACAGCCCCTTTAACCTCCTGGTTCGCAAAGGTTGCCAATTTGGCAGAGGATGAAAGGGAAGAGGGAGAACCAATGAGAGAGTAGCTGTTAGGCATTTGGACGGGCACATATCAGTGTAATTTCCCGGCATGAAGAAGAATTAACCAAAGTCTCAGCCACCCCCCGGGAACCAGTATAGGTCCTGAACCAAAATTTTGCACTTGCGGTCAGCTCACAGAAAACGAGTTGAAAAATGGAGCTCAGGGGCACAGCAATTCACAAACTGGCCGAGTAATAAAGGTCAACTATCGTCCAAAAATCTGTTGAGGGAAGGCAACGAGGCGGACTTGAAAGCGAGGCAGAATAGCAAGAAACAGATTTCAAGAGGTACATTGGAATCGCCTTAAAAGCACAGGAAGAGGGGCACAACTTCGACAATGATGCGCTTGGCCAAAAAGGGCGTATGCGTTTTCTCCTGAATATATTCAGGAGAAAACGCATACGCCCTTTTTGGCCAAGCAAGCAATCGGGCAATGCAAATCTGCACTACAAAGAAGTATCACTTCCCACCGGTCAAAAGGGACATCCACAAAATGTGTAAAAACCAGAAAGGCAAGACAGGCCCTGGAGAACAGGGAGCCTTGTTATGCTGATGGGCGGGATGTAAATTGCCAACTGCCTCTCTGGAGGAGTGCATTGTGTTCCCTAAAACAAGTAAACAACAGAGCGACAGAGGCAAGAGCACTTCCAGTCTAGGGAATATACCTTGGGAAAACTGAAAATCAATAAGACAGAGCCACCCGAATATTTAGGGCTGCACTGCTTACAAGGACCTCAACTTGGGTACACCTTAAATATCCCAGGAAATATAAAAATGGTTCAAAAAATTGTGGTACTTACGTACGATGGAATATCCCTCAGCCATGAAATCAATGTCATAATACCAGTAGCAGCAAAATGGGTGGATTCAGGTACGATGATTCTAAGTGAAATAAGTGACACAGAAAAAGAAACTTATCATAAGATAGCACTTATGAAGATCCTGTAAACATGGCTACACTTGAACTGAGTTAGGAAAGAGAACAGTGGCTCACATTTAGAAAACACTCTTATGCCTGCTTGAGGGGGAAGGAGAGGTGGGGTGATGCATAAAACCAGAGTTTGATATAAGAACAGGTACCGTTCCAAAAACCAACTATGGAATAGACAAGACCTACACCTTCCTCAGTGAAAGGGAATCAAAACCCCATATTTCCCGCAGAGGAATATATCTGACTAGTAAGAATCTTAAAACCTATGTATTGATATGTCTCATTAAGGGAATCAAGTGTGTCTAGACTGGCAAAAACATGGCAGCGAGAATCAGCTCAAACCCACTATAAAAAGGAATTTCAAAAACAAAACAAAGAAACGGGGAAATTCCTTACAATTCCTTCAGGGTCTCTGATGAAACCTGGAATGACCCTATATACAATGACAGCTGGATGTGGCATAAGGCTGCACACTTGGGACTGAGAGGATTGGTGAGATTGGGTGAGCAAATGCATACCCTTTAAAGCACAAATCCCTGGCACCCATTCCATGGGTCCAAACTCTCCAGGTTAAGGGGAACATTACTACAGCTATAACATGTACGGGAAACCTAGAGAACAGACACACTGTGAATACGAAAGCTTTCTAAAACTCAACGAATAGTCCCTCTCCTGGTGCTCCGGTTTGACTTTCCATCTGCTTTACTATCAACCTCCCAACTTGGAGAGACAGCCCCTTTAAGCACCTGGTTCGCACAGGTTGCCAATTGGCAGAGGATGAAAGGGAAGAGGGAGAATCAATGAGAGAGTAGCTGTTAGGCATTTGGACGGGCACATATCACTCTAATTTCCCGGCAGGAAGAATAATTAACCAACGTCTCAGCCACCCACCGGGAACCAGTATAGGTCCTGAACCAAAATTTTGGACTTGCGGACAGCTCACCAAAAACGAGTTGAAAAATGGAGCTCAGGGGCACAACAATTCACAAACTGGCCGAGTAATAAAGGACAACTATCGTCCAAAAATCTGTTGAGGGAAGGCAACGAGGTGGACTTGAAAGCGAGGCAGAATAGCAGGAAACAGATTTCAAGAGGTACGTTGGAATCGCCTTTAAAGCACAGGAAGAGGGGCACAACTTCGACAATGATGCACTTGGCCAAAAAGGACGTATGCGTTTTCTCCTGAATATATTCAGGAGAAAACGCATACGCCCTTTTTTGCCAAGCAAGCAAGCGGGCAATGCAAATCTGCACTACAAAGAAGTATCACTTCCCACCAGTCAAAAGGGACATCCACAAAAGGTGCAAAAACCAGAAAGGCAAGACAGGCCCTGGAGAACAGGGAGCCTTTTTATGCTGATGGGCGGGATGTAAATTGCCAACTGCCTCTCTGGAGGAGTGCATTGTGTTCCCTAAAACAAGTAAACAACAGAGCGACAGAGCCAAGGGCACTTCCAGTCTAGGGAATATACCTTGGGAAAACTGAAAATCAATAAGACAGAGCCACCCCAAAATTTAGGGCTGCACTGCTTACAAGGACCTCATCTTGGGTATACCTTAAATATCCCAGGAAATATAAAAATGGTTCAAAAAATTGTGGTACTTACGTACGATGGAATATCCCTCAGCCGTGAAATCAATGTCATAAGACCAGTAGCAGCAAAATGGGTGGATTCAGGTACGATGATTCTAAGTGAAATAAGTCACACAGAAAAAGAAACTTATCATAAGATATCACTTATGAAGATCCTGTAAACATGGCTACACTTGAACTGAGTTAGGAAAGAGAACAGTGTCTCACATTTAGAAAACACTCTTATGCCTGCTTAAAGGGGAAGGAGAGGTGGGGTGATGCATAAAACCAGAGTTTGATATAAGCACAGGTACCGTTCCAAAAACCAACTATGGAATAGACAAGACCTACACCTTCCTCAGTGAAAGGGACTCAAAACCCCATATTTCCCGCAGAGGAATATATCTGACTAGTAAGAATCTTAAAACCTATGTATAGATATGTCTCCGTAAGGGAATCAAGTGTGTCTAGACTGGCATAAACATGGCAGCGAGAATCAGCTCAAACCCACTATAAAATGGAATTTCAAAAACAAAACAAAAAAACTGGGAAATTCTTTACAATTCCTTCAGGGTCACTGATGAAACCTGGAATGACCATATGTACAACGACAGCTGGATGAGGCATAAGGCTGGACACTTGGGACTGAGAGGATTGGTGAGATGGGGTGAACAAATGCAGAACCCTTTAAAGCACAAATGCCTGGCACCCATTCCATGGGTCCCAACTCTCCAGGTTAAAGTGAATATTAGTACAGCTATAACATGTACGGGAAACCTAGAGAACGGACACACTGTGAATACGAAAGGTTTCTAAAACTCAACGAATAGTCCCTCTCCTGGTGCTCGTGTTTGAATTTCCATCTGCTTTACTATCAACCTCCCAACTTGGAGAGACAGCCCCTTTAACCCCCTGGTTCGCCCAGGTTGCCAATTTGGCAGAGGATGAAAGGGAAGAGGGAGAACCAATGAGAGAGTAGCTGTTAGGCATTTGGACGGGCACATATCACTCTAATTTCCCGGCAGGAAGAAGAATTAACCAAAGTCTCAGCCACCCACCGGGGACCAGTATAGGTCCTGAACCAAAATTTTGGACTTGCGGTCAGCTCACAGGAAACGAGTTGAAAAATGGAGCTCAGGTGCACAGCAATTCAAAAACTGGCCGAGTAATAAAGGACAACTATCGTCCAAAAATCTGTTGAGGGAAGGCAACGAGGCGGACTTGAAAGCGAGGCAGAATAGCAGGAAACAGATTTCAAGAGGTACGTTAGAATCGCCTTTAAAGCACAGGAAGAGGGGCACAACTTCGACAATGATGCACTTGGCCAAAAAGGGCGTATGCGTTTTCTCCTGAATATATTCAGGAGAAAACGCATACGCCCTTTTTGGCCAAGCAAGCAAGCGGGCAATGCAAATCTGCACTACAAAGAAGTATCACTTCCCACCGGTCAAAAGGGACATCCACAAAAGGTGTAAAAACCAGAAAGGCAAGACAGGCCCTGGAGAACAGGGAGCCTTTTTATGGTGATGGGCGGGATGTAAATTGCCAACTGCCTCTCTGGAGGAGTGCATTGTGTTCCCTAAAACAAGTAAACAACAGAGCTACAGAGCCAAGGGCACTTCCAGTCTAGGGAATATACCTTGGGAAAACTGAAAATCAATAAGACAGAGCCACCCCAAAATTTAGGGCTGCACTGCTTACAAGGACCTCATCTTGGGTATACCTTAAATGTCCCAGGAAATATAAAAATGGTTCAAAAAATTGTGGTACTTACGTAAGATGGAATATCCCTCAGCCATGAAATCAATGTCATAAGACCAGTAGCAGCAAAATGGGTGGATTCAGGTACGATGATTCTAAGTGAAATAAGTCACACAGAAAAAGAAACTTATCATAAGATATCACTTATGAAGATCCTGTAAACATGGCTACACTTGAACTGAGTTAGGAAAGAGAACAGTGTCTCACATTTAGAAAACACTCTTATGCCTGCTTAAGGGGGAAGGAGAGGTGGGGTGATGCATAAAACCAGAGTTTGATATAAGCACAGGTACCGTTCCAAAAACCAACTATGGAATAGACAAGACCTACACCTTCCTCAGTGAAAGGGACTCAAAACCCCATATTTCCCGCAGAGGAATATATCTGACTAGTAAGAATCTTAAAACCTATGTATAGATATGTCTCCGTAAGGGAATCAAGTGTGTCTAGACTGGCATAAACATGGCAGCGAGAATCAGCTCAAACCCACTATAAAATGGAATTTCAAAAACAAAACCAAAAAACTGGGAAATTCTTTACAATTCCTTCAGGGTCACTGATGAAACCTGGAATGACCATATGTACAACGACAGCTGGATGAGGCATAAGGCTGGACACTTGGGACTGAGAGGATTGGTGAGATGGGGTGAACAAATGCAGAACCCTTTAAAGCACAAATGCCTGGCACCCATTCCATGGGTCCCAACTCTCCAGGTTAAAGTGAATATTAGTACAGCTATAACATGTACGGGAAACCTAGAGAACGGACACACTGTGAATACGAAAGGTTTCTAAAACTCAACGAATAGTCCCTCTCCTGGTGCTCGTGTTTGAATTTCCATCTGCTTTACTATCAACCTCCCAACTTGGAGAGACAGCCCCTTTAACCCCCTGGTTCGCCCAGGTTGCCAATTTGGCAGAGGATGAAAGGGAAGAGGGAGAACCAATGAGAGAGTAGCTGTTAGGCATTTGGACGGGCACATATCACTCTAATTTCCCGGCAGGAAGAAGAATTAACCAAAGTCTCAGCCACCCACCGGGGACCAGTATAGGTCCTGAACCAAAATTTTGGACTTGCGGTCAGCTCACAGGAAACGAGTTGAAAAATGGAGCTCAGGTGCACAGCAATTCAAAAACTGGCCGAGTAATAAAGGACAACTATCGTCCATAAATCTGTTGAGGGAAGGCAACGAGGCGGACTTGAAAGCGAGGCATAATAGCAGGAAACAGATTTCAAGAGGTACGTTAGAATCGCCTTTAAAGCACAGGAAGAGGGGCACAACTTCGACAATGATGCACTTGGCCAAAAAGGGCATATGCGTTTTCTCCTGAATATATTCAGGAGAAAACGCATACGCCCTTTTTGGCCAAGCAAGCAAGCGGGCAATGCAAATCTGCACTACAAAGAAGTATCACTTCCCACCGGTCAAAAGGGACATCCACAAAATGTGTAAAAACCAGAAAGGCAAGACAGGCCCTGGAGAACAGGGAGCCTTGTTATGCTGATGGGCGGGATGTAAATTGCCAACTGCCTCTCTGGAGGAGTGCATTGTGTTCCCTAAAACAAATAAACAACAGAGCTACAGAGCCAAGGGCACTTCCAGTCTAGGGAATATACCTTGGGAAAACTGAAAATCAATAAGACAGAGCCACCCCAAAATTTAGGGCTTCACTGCTTACAGGAACCTCAACTTGGGTACACCTTAAATATCCCAGGAAATATAAAAATGGTTCAAAACATTGTGGTACATACGTCCGATGGAATATCCCTCAGCCATGAAATCAATGTCATAAGACCAGTAGCAGCAAAATGGGTGGATTCAGGTACGATGATTCTAAGTGAAATAAGTCACACAGAAAAAGAAACTTATTATAAGATATCACTTATGAAGATCCTGTAAACATGGCTACACTTGAACTGAGTTAGGAAAGAGAACAGTGGCTCACATTTAGAAAACACTCTTATGCCTGCTTAAGGGGGAAGGAGAGGTGGGGTGATGCATAAACCCAGAGTTTGATATAAGCACAGGTACCGTTCCAAAAACCAACTATGGAATAGACAAGGCCTACACCTTCCTCAGTGAAAGGGACTCAAATCCCCATATTTCCCGCAGAGGAATATATCTGACTAGTAAGAATCTTAAAACCTATGTATTGATATGTCTCCGTAAGGGAATCAAGTGTGTCTAGACTGGCATAAACACGGCAGCGAGAATCAGCTCAAACCGACTATAAAAAGGAATTTCAAAAACAAAACAAAAAAACTGGGAAATTCTTTACAATTCCTTCAGAGTCTCTGATGAAACCTGGAATGACCATATGTACAACGACAGCTGGATGAGGCATAAGGCTGGACACTTGGGACTGAGAGGATTGGTGGGATTGGGTGAGCAAATGCAGACCCTTTAAAGCACAAATGCCTGGCACCCACTCCATGGGTCCTAACTCTCCAGGTTAAAGGGAATATTACTACAGCTATAACATGTACGGGAAACCTAGAGAACGGACACACTGTGAACACGAAAGGTTTCTAAAACTCAACGAATAGTCCCTCTCCTGGTGCTCGTGTTTGTCTTTCCATCTGCTTTACTATCAACCTCCCAACTGGGAGAGACAGCCCCTTTAACCTCCTGGTTCGCAAAGGTTGCCAATTTGGCAGAGGATGAAAGGGAAGAGGGAGAACCAATGAGAGAGTAGCTGTTAGGCATTTGGACGGGCACATATCACTCTAATTTCCAGGCAGGAAGAAGAAGTAACCAAAGTCTCAGCCACCCCCCGGTAACCAGTATAGGTCCTGAACCAAAATTTTGCACTTGCGGTCAGCTCACAGAAAACGAGTTGAAAAATGGAGCTCAGGGGCACAGCAATTCACAAACTGGCCGTGTAATAAAGGTCAAGTATCGTCCAAAAATCTGTTGAGGAAAGGCAACGAGGCGGACTTGAAAGCGAGGCAGAATAGCAGGAAACAGATTTCAAGAGGTACTTTGGAATCGCCTTAAAAGCACAGGAAGAGGGGCACAACTTCGACAATGATGCACTTGCCCAAAAAGTGCGTATGCGTTTTCTCCTGAATATATTCAGGAGAAAACGCATACGCCCTTTTTGGCCAAGCAAGCAAGCGGGCAATGCAAATCTGCACTACAAAGAAGTATCACTTCCCACCTGTCAAAAGGGACATCCACAAGATGTGTAAACACCAGAAAGGAAAGACAGGCCCTGGAGAACAGGGAGCCTTGTTATGCTGATGGGCGGGATGTAAATTGCCAACTGCCTCTCTGGAGGAGTGCATTGTGTTCCCTAAAACAAGTAAACAACAGAGCTACAGAGCCAAGGGCACTTCCAGTCTAGGGAATATACCTTGGGAAAACTGAAAATCAATAAGACAGAGCCACCCGAAAATTTAGGGCTGCACTGCTTACAAGGACCTCAACTTGGGTACACCTTAAATATCCCAGGAAATATAAAAATGGTTCAAAAAATTGTGGTACTTACGTACGATGGAATATCCCTCAGCCATGAAATCAATGTCATAATACCAGTAGCAGCAAAATGGGTGGATTCAGGTACGATGATTCTAAGTGAAATAAGTCACACAGAAAAAGAAACTTATCATAAGAGAGCACTTATGAAGATCCTGTAAACATGGCTACACTTGAACTGAGTTAGGAAAGAGAACAGTGGCTCACACTTAGAAAACACTCTTATGCCTGCTTGAGGGGGAAGGAGAGGTGGGGTGATGCATAAAACCAGAGTTTGATATAAGAACACGTACCGTTCCAAAAACCAACTATGGAATAGACAAGACCTACACCTTCCTCAGTGAAAGGGAATCAAAACCCCATATTTCCCGCAGAGGAATATATCTGACTAGTAAGAATCTTAAAACCTATGTATTGATATGTCTCATTAAGGGAATCAAGTGTGTCTAGACTGGCATAAACATGGCAGCGAGAATCAGCTCAAACCCACTATAAAAAGGAATTTCAAAAACAAAACAAAAAAACTGGGAAATTCCTTACAATTCCTTCAGGGTCTCTGATGAAACCTGGAATGACCCTATATACAACGACAGCTGGATGTGGCATAAGGCTGCACACTTGGGACTGAGAGGATTGGTGAGATTGGGTGAGCAAATGCATACCCTTCAAAGCACAAATCTCTGGCACCCATTCCATGGGTCCCAACTCTCCAGGTTAAGGGGAACATTACTACAGCTATAATATGTACGGGAAACCTAGAGAACAGACACACTGTGAATACGAAAGGTTTCTAAAACTCAACGAATAGTCCCTCTCCTGGTGCTCCGGTTTGACTTTCCATCTGCTTTACTATCAACCTCCCAACTTGGAGAGACAGCCCCTTTAACCTCCTGGTTCGCACAGGTTGCCAATTGGCAGAGGATGAAAGGGAAGAGGGAGAATCAATGAGAGACTAGCTGTTAGGCATTTGGACGGGCACATATCACTCTAATTTCCCGGCAGGAAGAATAATTAACCAACGTCTCAGCCACCCACCGGGAAACAGTATAGGTCCTGAACCAAAATTTTGGACTTGCGGTCAGCTCACCAAAAACGAGTTGAAAATGGAGCTCAGGGGCACAACAATTCACAAACTGGCCGAGTAATAAAGGACAACTATCGTCCAAAAATCTGTTGAGGGAAGGCAACGAGGCGGACTTGAAAGCGAGGCAGAATAGCAGGAAACAGATTTCAAGAGGTACGTTGGAATCGCCTTTAAAGCACAGGAAGAGGGGCACAACTTCGACAATGATGCACTTGGCCAAAAAGGGCGTATGCGTTTTCTCCTGAATATATTCAGGAGAAAACGCATACGCCCTTTTTTGCCAAGCAAGCAAGCGGGCAATGCAAATCTGCACTACAAAGAAGTATCACTTCCCACCGGTCAAAAGGGACATCCACAAAATGTGTAAAAACCAGAAAGGCAAGACAGGCACTGGAGAACAGGGAGCCTTTTTATGCTGATGGGCGGGATGTAAATTGCCAACTGCCTCTCTGGAGGAGTGCATTGTGTTCCCTAAAACAAGTAAACAACAGAGCGACAGAGCCAAGGGCACTTCCAGTCTAGGGAATATACCTTGGGAAAACTGAAAATCAATAAGACAGAGCCACCCCAAAATTTAGGGCTGCACTGCTTACAAGGACCTCATCTTGGGTATACCTTAAATATCCCAGGAAATATAAAAATGGTTCAAAAAATTGTGGTACTTACGTACGATGGAATATCCCTCAGCCGTGAAATCAATGTCATAAGACCAGTAGCAGCAAAATGGGTGGATTCAGGTACGATGATTCTAAGTGAAATAAGTCACACAGAAAAAGAAACTTATCATAAGATATCACTTATGAAGATCCTGTAAAAATGGCTACACTTGAACTGAGTTAGGAAAGAGAACAGTGTCTCACATTTAGAAAACACTCTTATGCCTGCTTAAGGGGGAAGGAGAGGTGGGGTGATGCATAAAACCAGAGTTTGATATAAGCACAGGTACCGTTCCAAAAACCAACTATGGAATAGACAAGACCTACACCTTCCTCAGTGAAAGGGACTCAAAACCCCATATTTCCCGCAGAGGAATATATCTGACTAGTAAGAATCTTAAAACCTATGTATTGATATGTCTCCGTAAGGGAATCAAGTGTGTCTAGACTGGCATAAACATGGCAGTGAGAATCAGCTCAAACCCACTATAAAATGGAATTTCAAAAACAAAACCAAAAAACTGGGAAATTCTTTACAATTCCTTCAGGGTCACTGATGAAACCTGGAATGACCATATGTACAACGACAGCTGGATGAGGCATAAGGCTGGACACTTGGGACTGAGAGGATTGGTGAGATGGGGTGAACAAATGCAGAACCCTTTAAAGCACAAATGCCTGGCACCCATTCCATGGGTCCCAACTCTCCAGGTTAAAGTGAATATTAGTACAGCTATAACATGTACGGGAAACCTAGAGAACGGACACACTGTGAATACGAAAGGTTTCTAAAACTCAACGAATAGTCCCTCTCCTGGTGCTCGTGTTTGAATTTCCATCTGCTTTACTATCAACCTCCCAACTTGGAGAGACAGCCCCTTTAACCCCCTGGTTCGCCCAGGTTGCCAATTTGGCAGAGGATGAAAGGGAAGAGGGAGAACCAATGAGAGAGTAGCTGTTAGGCATTTGGACGGGCACATATCACTCTAATTTCCCGGCAGGAAGAAGAATTAACCAAAGTCTCAGCCACCCACCGGGAACCAGTATAGGTCCTGAACCAAAATTTTGGACTTGCGGTCAGCTCACAGGAAACGAGTTGAAAAATGGAGCTCAGGTGCACAGCAATTCAAAAACTGGCCGAGTAATAAAGGACAACTATCGTCCAAAAATCTGTTGAGGGAAGGCAACGAGGCGGACTTGAAAGCGAGGCAGAATAGCAGGAAACAGATTTCAAGAGGTACGTTAGAATCGCCTTTAAAGCACAGGAAGAGGGGCACAACTTCGACAATGATGCACTTGGCCAAAAAGGGCGTATGCGTTTTCTCCTGAATATATTCAGGAGAAAACGCATACGCCCTTTTTGGCCAAGCAAGCAAGCGGGCAATGCAAATCTGCACTACAAAGAAGTATCACTTCCCACCGGTCAAAAGGGACATCCACAAAATGTGTAAAAACCAGAAAGGCAAGACAGGCCCTGGAGAACAGGGAGCCTTGTTATGCTGATGGGCGGGATGTAAATTGCCAACTGCCTCTCTGGAGGAGTGCATTGTGTTCCCTAAAACAAATAAACAACAGAGCGACAGAGCCAAGGGCACTTCCAGTCTAGGGAATATACCTTGGGAAAACTGAAAATCAATAAGACAGAGCCACCCCAAAATTTAGGGCTGCACTGATTACAAGGACCTCAACTTGGGTACACCTTAAATATCCCAGGAAATATAAAAATGGTTCAAAACATTGTGGTACATACGTCCGATGGAATATCCCTCAGCCATGAAATCAATGTCATAAGACCAGTAGCAGCAAAATGGGTGGATTCAGGTACGATGATTCTAAGTGAAATAAGTCACACAGAAAAAGAAACTTATTATAAGATATCACTTATGAAGATCCTGTAAACATGGCTACACTTGAACTGAGTTAGGAAAGAGAACAGTGGCTCACATTTAGAAAACACTCTTATGCCTGCTTAAGGGGGAAGGAGAGGTGGGGTGATGCATAAACCCAGAGTTTGATATAAGCACAGGTACCGTTCCAAAAACCAACTGTGGAATAGACAAGGCCTACACCTTCCTCAGTGAAAGGGACTCAAATCCCCATATTTCCCGCAGAGGAATATATCTGACTAGTAAGAATCTTAAAACCTATGTATTGATATGTCTCCGTAAGGGAATCAAGTGTGTCTAGACTGGCATAAACATGGCAGCGAGAATCAGCTCAAACCGACTATAAAAAGGAATTTCAAAAACAAAACAAAAAAACTGGGAAATTCTTTACAATTCCTTTAGGGTCTCTGATGAAACCTGGAATGACCCTATGTACAACGACAGCTGGATGAGGCATAAGGCTGGACACTTGGGACTGAGAGGATTGGTGGGATTCGGTGAGCAAATGCAGACCCTTTAAAGCACAAATGCCTGGCACCCACTCCATGGGTCCTAAATCTCCAGGTTAAAGGGAATATTACTACAGCTATAACATGTACGGGAAACCTAGAGAACGGACACACTGTGAACACGAAAGGTTTCTAAAACTCAACGAATAGTCCCTCTCCTGGTGCTCGTGTTTGTCTTTCCATCTGCTTTACTATCAACCTCCCAACTGGGAGAGACAGCCCCTTTAACCTCCTGGTTCGCAAAGGTTGCCAATTTGGCAGAGGATGAAAGGGAAGAGGGAGAACCAATGAGAGAGTAGCTGTTAGGCATTTGGACAGGCACATATCACTCTAATTTCCAGGCAGGAAGAAGAATTAACCAAAGTCTCAGCCACCCCCCGGGAACCAGTATAGGTCCTGAACCAAAATTTTGCACTTGCGGTCAGCTCACAGAAAACGAGTTGAAAAATGGAGCTCAGGGGCACAGCAATTCACAAACTGGCCGAGTAATAAAGGTCAACTATCGTCCAAAAATCTGTTGAGGGAAGGCAACGAGGCGGACTTGAAAGCGAGGCAGAATAGCAAGAAACAGATTTCAAGAGGTACATTGGAATCGCCTTAAAAGCACAGGAAGAGGGGCACAACTTCGACAATGATGCGCTTGGCCAAAAAGGGCGTATGCGTTTTCTCCTGAATATATTCAGGAGAAAACGCATACGCCCTTTTTGGCCAAGCAAGCAAGCGGGCAATGCAAATCTGCACTACAAAGAAGTATCACTTCCCACCGGTCAAAAGGGACATCCACAAAATGTGTAAAAACCAGAAAGGCAAGACAGGCCCTGGAGAACAGGGAGCCTTGTTATGCTGATGGGCGGGATGTAAATTGCCAACTGGCTCTCTGGAGGAGTGCATTGTGTTCCCTAAAACAAGTAAACAACAGAGCGACAGAGCCAAGGGCACTTCCAGTCTAGGGAATATACCTTGGGAAAACTGAAAATCAATAAGACAGAGCCACCCCAAAATTTAGGCCTGCACTGCTTACAAGGACCTCAACTTGGGTACACCTTAAATATCCCAGGAAATATAAAAATGGTTCAAAAAATTGTGGTACTTACGTATGATGGAATATCCCTCAGCCATGAAATAAATGTCATAAGACCAGTAGCAGCAAAATGGGTGGATTCAGGTACGATGATTCTAAGTGAAATAAGTCACACAGAAAAAGAAACTTATCATAACATATCACTTATGAAGATCCTGTAAACATGGCTACAGTTGAACTGAGTTAGGAAAGAGAACAGTGGCTCACATTTAGAAAACACTCTTATGCCTGCTGAAGGGGGAAGGAGAGGTGGGGTGATGCATAAAACCAGAGTTTGATATAAGAACAGGTACCGTTCCAAAAACCAACTATGGAATAGACAAGACCTACACCTTCCTCAGTGAAAGGGTATCAAAACCCCATATTTCCCGCAGAGGAATATATCTGACTAGTAAGAATCTTTTTTTTTTTTTTTTTTTTTTTTGCGGTATGCGGGCCTCTCACTGCTGTGGCCACTCCCGCTGCAGAGCACAGGCTCCGGACGCACAGGCTCAGCGGCCACGGCCCACGGGCCCAGTCGCTCCGCGGCATGTGGGATCCTCCCAGACCGGGGCACGAACCCGTATCCCCTGCATCGGCAGGCGGACTCTCAACCACTGCACCACCAGGGAAGCCCTAGTAAGAATCTTAAAACCTATGTATTGATATGTCTCCGTAAGGGAATCAAGTGTGTCTAGACTGGCATAAACATGGCAGCGAGAATCAGCTCAAACCCACTATAAAAAGGAATTTCAAAAACAAAACAAAAAAACTGGGAAATTCTTTACAATTCCTTCAGGGCCACTGATGAAACCTGGAATGACCCTAAGTACAACGACAGCTGGATGTGACATAAGGCTGGACGCTTGGGTCTGAGAGCATTGGTGGGATTGGGTGAGCAAATGCAGACCCTTTAAAGAACAAATGCCTGGCACCCACTCCATGGGTCCTAACTCTCCAGGTTAAAGGGAATATTACTACAGCTATAACATGTACGGGAAACCTAGAGAACGGACACACTGTGAACACGAAAGGTTTCTAAAACTCAACGAATAGTCCCTCTCCTGGTGCTCGTGTTTGTCTTTCCATCTGCTTTACTATCAACCTCCCAACTTGGAGAGACAGCCCCTTTAACCTCCTGGTTCGCAAAGGTTGCCAATTTGGCAGAGGATGAAAGGGAAGAGGGAGAACCAATGAGAGAGTAGCTGTTAGGCATTTGGACGGGCACATATCAGTTTAATTTCCCGGCATGAAGAAGAATTAACCAAAGTCTCAGCCACCCCCCGGGAACCAGTATAGGTCCTGAACCAAAATTTTGCACTTGCGGTCAGCTCACAGAAAACGAGTTGAAAAATGGAGCTAGGGGCACAGCAATTCACAAACTGGCCGAGTAATAAAGGTCAACTAACGTCCAAAAATCTGTTGAGGGAAGGCAACGAGGCGGACTTGAAAGCGAGGCAGAATAGCAAGAAACAGATTTCAAGAGGTACATTGGAATCACCTTAAAAGCACAGGAAGAGGGGCACAACTTCGACAATGATGCACTTGGCCAAAAAGGGCGTATGCGTTTTCTCCTGAATATATTCAGGAGAAAACGCATACGCCCTTTTTGGCCAAGCAAGCAAGCGGGCAATGCAAATCTGCACTACAAAGAAGTATCACTTCCCACCGGTCAAAAGGGACATCCACAAAATGTGTAAAAACCAGAAAGGCAAGACAGGCCCTGGAGAACAGGGAGCCTTGTTATGCTGATGGGCGGGATGTAAATTGCCAACTGGCTCTCTGGAGGAGTGCATTGTGTTCCCTAAAACAAGTAAACAACAGAGCGACAGAGCCAAGGGCACTTCCAGTCTAGGGAATATACCTTGGGAAAACTGAAAATCAATAAGACAGAGCCACCCGAAAATTTAGGGCTGCACTGCTTACAAGGACCTCAACTTGGGTACACCTTAAATATCCCAGGAAATATAAAAATGGTTCAAAAAATTGTGGTACTTACGTATGATGGAATATCCCTCAGCCATGAAATAAATGTCATAAGACCAGTAGCAGCAAAATGGGTGGATTCAGGTACGATGATTCTAAGTGAAATAAGTCACACAGAAAAAGAAACTTATCATAAGATATCACTTATGAAGATCCTGTAAACATGGCTACAGTTGAACTGAGTTAGGAAAGAGAACAGTGGCTCACATTTAGAAAACACTCTTATGCCTGCTGAAGGGGGAAGGAGAGGTGGGGTGATGCATAAAACCAGAGTTTGATATAAGAACAGGTACCGTTCCAAAAACCAACTATGGAATAGACAAGACCTACACCTTCCTCAGTGAAAGGGTATCAAAACCCCATATTTCCCGCAGAGGAATATATCTGACTAGTAAGAATCTTTTTTTTTTTTTTTTTTTTTTTTTTTTTTGCGGTATGCGGGCCTCTCACTGCTGTGGCCACTCCCGCTGCAGAGCACAGTCTCCGGACGCGCAGGCTCAGCGGCCACGACCCACGGGTCCAGCCGCTCCGCGGCATGTGGGATCCTCCCAGACCGGGGCACGAACCCATATCCCCTGCATCGGCAGGCGGACTCTCAACCGCTGCACCACCAGGGAAGCCCTAGTAAGAATCTTAAAACCTATGTATTGATATGTCTCCGTAAGGGAATCAAGTGTGTCTAGACTGGCATAAACATGGCAGCGAGAATCAGCTCAAACCCACTATAAAAAGGAATTTCAAAAACAAAACAAAAAAACTGGGAAATTCTTTACAATTCCTTCAGGGCCACTGATGAAACCTGGAATGACCCTATGTACAACGACAGCTGGATGAGGCCTAAGGCTGGACACTTGGGACTGAGAGGATTGGTGGGATTGGGTGAGCAAATGCAGACCCTTTAAAGCACAAATGCCTGGCACCCACTCCATGGGTCCTAACTCTCCAGGTTAAAGGGAATATTACTACAGCTATAACATGTACGGGAAACCTAGAGAACGGACACACTGTGAACACGAAAGGTTTCTAAAACTCAACGAATAGTCCCTCTCCTGGTGCTCGTGTTTGTCTTTCCATCTGCTTTACTATCAACCTCCCAACTGGGAGAGACAGCCCCTTTAACCTCCTGGTTCGCAAAGGTTGCCAATTTGGCAGAGGATGAAAGGGAAGAGGGAGAACCAATGAGAGAGTAGCTGTTAGGCATTTGGACGGGCACATATCACTCTAATTTCCAGGCAGGTAGAAGAATTAACCAAAGTCTCAGCCACACCCCGGGAACCAGTATAGGTCCTGAACCAAAATTTTGCACTTGCGGTCAGCTCACAGAAAACGAGTTGAAAAATGGAGCTCAGGGGCACAGCAATTCACAAACTGGCCGAGTAATAAAGGTCAACTATCGTCCAAAAATCTGTTGAGGGAAGGCAACGAGGCGGACTTGAAAGCCAGGCAGAATAGCAGGAAACAGATTTCAAGAGGTACGTTAGAATCGCCTTTAAAGCACAGGAAGAGGGGCACAACTTCGACAATGATGCACTTGGCCAAAAAGGGCGTATGCGTTTTCTCCTGAATATATTCAGGAGAAAACGCATACGCCCTTTTTGGCCAAGCAAGCAAGCGGGCAATGCAAATCTGCACTACAAAGAAGTATCACTTCCCACCGGTCAAAAGGGACATCCACAAAATGTGTAAAAACCAGAAAGGCAAGACAGGCCCTGGAGAACAGGGAGCCTTGTTATGCTGATGGGCGGGATGTAAATTGCCAACTGCCTCTCTGGAGGAGTGCATTGTGTTCCCTAAAACAAATAAACAACAGAGCGACAGAGCCAAGGGCACTTCCAGTCTAGGGAATATACCTTGGGAAAACTGAAAATCAATAAGACAGAGCCACCCCAAAATTTAGGGCTGCACTGATTACAAGGACCTCAACTTGGGTACACCTTAAATATCCCAGGAAATATAAAAATGGTTCAAAACATTGTGGTACATACGTCCGATGGAATATCCCTCAGCCATGAAATCAATGTCATAAGACCAGTAGCAGCAAAATGGGTGGATTCAGGTACGATGATTCTAAGTGAAATAAGTCACACAGAAAAAGAAACTTATTATAAGATATCACTTATGAAGATCCTGTAAACATGGCTACACTTGAACTGAGTTAGGAAAGAGAACAGTGGCTCACATTTAGAAAACACTCTTATGCCTGCTTAAGGGGGAAGGAGAGGTGGGGTGATGCATAAACCCAGAGTTTGATATAAGCACAGGTACCGTTCCAAAAACCAACTGTGGAATAGACAAGGCCTACACCTTCCTCAGTGAAAGGGACTCAAATCCCCATATTTCCCGCAGAGGAATATATCTGACTAGTAAGAATCTTAAAACCTATGTATTGATATGTCTCCGTAAGGGAATCAAGTGTGTCTAGACTGGCATAAACACGGCAGCGAGAATCAGCTCAAACCCACTATAAAAAGGAATTTCAAAAACAAAACAAAAAAACTGGGAAATTCTTTACAATTCCTTCAGGGTCTCTGATGAAACCTGGAATGACCCTATGTACAACGACAGCTGGATGAGGCATAAGGCTGGACACTTGGGACTGAGAGGATTGGTGGGATTGGGTGAGCAAATGCAGACCCTTTAAAGCACAAATGCCTGGCACCCACTCCATGGGTCCTAACTCTCCAGGTTAAAGGGAATATTACTACAGCTATAACATGTACGGGAAACCTAGAGAACGGACACACTGTGAACACGAAAGGTTTCTAAAACTCAACGACTAGTCCCTCTCCTGGTGCTCGTGTTTGTCTTTCCATCTGCTTTACTATCAACCTCCCAACTGGGAGAGACAGCCCCTTTAACCTCCTGGTTCGCAAAGGTTGCCAATTGGCAGAGGATGAAAGGGAAGAGGGAGAACCAATGAGAGAGTAGCTGTTAGGCATTTGGACAGGCACATATCACTCTAATTTCCAGGCAGGAAGAAGAATTAACCAAAGTCTCAGCCACCCCCCGGGAACCAGTATAGGTCCTGAACCAAAATTTTGCACTTGCGGTCAGCTCACAGAAAACGAGTTGAAAAATGGAGCTCAGGGGCACAGCAATTCCCAAACTGGCCGAGTAATATAGGTCAACTATCGTCCAAAAATCTGTTGAGGGAAGGCAACGAGGCGGACTTGAAAGCCAGGCAGAATAGCAGGAAACAGATTTCAAGAGGTACATTGGAATCGCCTTAAAAGCACAGGAAGAGGGGCACAACTTCGACAATGATGCACTTGGCCAAAAAGGGCGTATGCGTTTTCTCCTGAATATATTCAGGAGAAAACGCATACGCCCTTTTTGGCCAAGCAAGCAAGCGGGCAATGCAAATCTGCACTACAAAGAAGTATCACTTCCCACCGGTCAAAAGGGACATCCACAAAATATGTAAAAACCAGAAAGGCAAGACAGGCCCTGGAGAACAGGGAGCCTTGTTATGCTGATGGGCGGGATGTAAATTGCCAACTGCCTCTCTGGAGCAGTGCATTGTGTTCCCTAAAACAAGTAAACAACAGAGCGACAGAGCCAAGGGCACTTCCAGTCTAGGGAATATACCTTGGGAAAACTGAAAATCAATAAGACAGAGCCACCCCAAAATTTAGGGCTGCACTGCTTATAAGGACCTCAACTTGGGTACACCTTAAATATCCCAGGAAATATAAAAATGGTTCAAAAAATTGTGGTACTTACGTACGATGGAATATCCCTCAGCCATGAAATAAATGTCATAAGACCAGTAGCAGCAAAATGGGTGGATTCAGGTACGATGATTCTAAGTGAAATAAGTCACACAGAAAAAGAAACTTATCATAAGATAGCACTTATGAAGATCCTGTAAACATGGCTACACTTGAACTGAGTTAGGAAAGAGAACAGTGGCTCACATTTAGAAAACACTCTTATGCCTGCTTAAGGGGGAAGGAGAGGTGGGGTGATGCATAAAACCAGAGTTTGATATAAGCACAGGTACCGTTCCAAAAACCAACTATGTAATAGACAAGACCTACACCTTCCTCAGTGAAAGGGAATCAAAACCCCATATTTCCCGCAGAGGAATATATCTGACTAGTAAGAATCTTAAAACCTATGTATTGATATGTCTCATTAAGGGAATCAAGTGTGTCTAGACTGGCATAAACATGGCAGCGAGAATCAGCTCAAACCCACTATAAAAAGGAATTTCAAAAACAAAACAAAAAAACTGGGAAATTCCTTACAATTCCTTCAGGGTCTCTGATGAAACCTGGAATGACCCTATATAAAACGACAGCTGGATGTGGCATAAGGCTGCACACTTGGGACTGAGAGGATTGGTGAGATTGGGTGAGCAAATGCAGACCCTTTAAAGCACAAATCCCTGGCACCCATTCCATGGGTCCCAACTCTCCAGGTTAAGGGGAACATTACTACAGCTATAACATGTACGGGAAACCTAGAGAACAGACACACTGTGAATACGAAAGGTTTCTAAAACTCAACGAATAGTCCCTCTCCTGGTGCTCCGGTTTGACTTTCCATCTGCTTTACTATCAACCTCCCAACTTGGAGAGACAGCCCCTTTAACCTCCTGGTTCGCACAGGTTGCCAATTGGCAGAGGATGAAAGGGAAGAGGGAGAATCAATGAGAGAGTAGCTGTTAGGCATTTGGACGGGCACATATCACTCTAATTTCCCGGCAGGAAGAATAATTCACCAACGTCTCAGCCACCCACCGGGAACCAGTATAGGTCCTGAACCAAAATTTTGGACTTGCGGTCAGCTCACCAAAAACGAGTTGAAAAATGGAGCTCAGGGGCACAACAATTCACAAACTGGCCGAGTAATAAAGGACAACTATCGTCCAAAAATCTGTTGAGGGAAGACAACGAGGCGGACTTGAAAGCGAGGCAGAATAGCAGGAAACAGATTTCAAGAGGTACGTTGGAATCGCCTTTAAAGCACAGGAAGAGGGGCACAACTTCGACAATGATGCACTTGGCCAAAAAGGGCGTATGCGTTTTCTCCTGAATATATTCAGGAGAAAACGCATACGCCCTTTTTTGCCAAGCAAGCAAGCGGGCAATGCAAATCTGCACTACAAAGAAGTATCACTTCCCACTGGTCAAAAGGGACATCCACAAAAGGTGTAAAAACCAGAAAGGGAAGACAGGCCCTGGAGAACAGGGAGCCTTTTTATGCTGATGGGCGGGATGTAAATTGCCAACTGCCTCTCTGGAGGAGTGCATTGTGTTCCCTAAAACAAGTAAACAACAGAGCGACAGAGCCAAGGGCACTTCCAGTCTAGGGAATATACCTTGGGAAAACTGAAAATCAATAAGACAGAGCCACCCCAAAATTTAGGGCTGCACTGCTTACAAGGACCTCATCTTGGGTATACCTTAAATATCCCAGGAAATATAAAAATGGTTCAAAAAATTGTGGTACTTACGTACGATGGAATATCCCTCAGCCATGAAATCAATGTCATAAGACCAGTAGCAGCAAAATGGGTGGATTCAGGTACGATGATTCTAAGTGAAATAAGTCACACAGAAAAAGAAACTTATCATAAGATATCACTTATGAAGATCCTGTAAACATGGCTACACTTGAACTGAGTTAGGAAAGAGAACAGTGTCTCACATTTAGAAAACACTCTTATGCCTGCTTAAGGGGGAAGGAGAGGTGGGGTGATGCATAAAACCAGAGTTTGATATAAGCACAGGTACCGTTCCAAAAACCAACTATGGAATAGACAAGACCTACACCTTCCTCAGTGAAAGGGACTCAAAACCCCATATTTCCCACAGAGGAATATATCTGACTAGTAAGAATCTTAAAACCTATGTATAGATATGTCTCCATAAGGGAATCAAGTGTGTCTAGACTGGCATAAACATGGCAGCGAGAATCAGCTCAAACCCACTATAAAATGGAATTTCAAAAACAAAAACATAAAACTGGGAAATTCTTTACAATTCCTTCAGGGTCACTGATGAAACCTGGAATGACCATATGTACAACGACAGCTGGATGAGGCATAAGGCTGGACACTTGGGACTGAGAGGATTGGTGAGATGGGGTGAACAAATGCAGAACCCTTTAAAGCACAAATGCCTGGCACCCATTCCATGGGTCCCAACTCTCCAGGTTAAAGTGAATATTAGTACAGCTATAACATGTACGGGAAACCTAGAGAACGGACACACTGTGAATACGAAAGGTTTCTAAAACTCAACGAATAGTCCCTCTCCTGGTGCTCGTGTTTGAATTTCCATCTGCTTTACTATCAACCTCCCAACTTGGAGAGACAGCCCCTTTAACCCCCTGGTTCGCCCAGGTTGCCAATTTGGCAGAGGATGAAAGGGAAGAGGGAGAACCAATGAGAGAGTAGCTGTTAGGCATTTGAACGGGCACATATCACTCTAATTTCCCGGCAGGAAGAAGAATTAACCAAAGTCTCAGCCACCCACCGGGGACCAGTATAGGTCCTGAACCAAAATTTTGGACTTGCGGTCAGCTCACAGGAAACGAGTTGAAAAATGGAGTTCAGGTGCACAGCAATTCAAAAACTGGCCGAGTAATAAAGGACAACTATCGTCCAAAAATCTGTTGAGGGAAGGCAACGAGGCGGACTTGAAAGCGAGGCAGAATAGCAGGAAACAGATTTCAAGAGGTACGTTAGAATCGCCTTTAAAGCACAGGAAGAGGGGCACAACTTCGACAATGATGCACTTGGCCAAAAAGGGCGTATGCGTTTTCTCCTGAATATATTCAGGAGAAAACGCATACGCCCTTTTTGGCCAAGCAAGCAAGCGGGCAATGCAAATCTGCACTACAAAGAAGTATCACTTCCCACCGGTCAAAAGGGACATCCACAAAATGTGTAAAAACCAGAAAGGCAAGACAGGCCCTGGAGAACAGGGAGCCTTGTTATGCTGATGGGCGGGATGTAAATTGCCAACTGCCTCTCTGGAGGAGTGCATTGTGTTCCCTAAAACAAATAAACAACAGAGCGACAGAGCCAAGGGCACTTCCAGTCTAGGGAATATACCTTGGTAAAACTGAAAATCAATAAGACAGAGCCACCCCAAAATTTAGGACTTCATGCTTACAGGAACCTCAACTTGGGTACACCTTAAATATCCCAGGAAATATAAAAATGGTTCAAAACATTGTGGTACATACGTCCGATGGAATATCCCTCAGCCATGAAATCAATGTCATAAGACCAGTAGCAGCAAAATGGGTGGATTCAGGTACGATGATTCTAAGTGAAATAAGTCACACAGAAAAAGAAACTTATTATAAGATATCACTTATGAAGATCCTGTAAACATGGCTACACTTGAACTGAGTTATGAAAGAGAACAGTGGCTCACATTTAGAAAACACTCTTATGCCTGCTTAAGGGGGAAGGAGAGGTGGGGTGATGCATAAAACCAGAGTTTGATATAAGCACAGGTACCGTTCCAAAAACCAACTATGGAATAGACAAGGCCTACACCTTCCTCAGTGAAAGGGACTCAAATCCCCATATTTCCCGCAGAGGAATATATCTGACTAGTAAGAATCTTAAAACCTATGTGTTGATATGTCTCCGTAAGGGAATCAAGTGTGTCTAGACTGGCATAAACACGGCAGCGAGAATCAGCTCAAACCGACTATAAAAAGGAATTTCAAAAACAAAACAAAAAAACTGGGAAATTCTTTACAATTCCTTCAGGGTCTCTGATGAAACCTGGAATGACCCTATGTACAACGACAGCTGGATGAGGCATAAGGCTGGACACTTGGGACTGAGAGGATTGGTGAGATTGGGTGAGCAAATGCAGACCCTTTAAAGCACAAATGCCTGGCACCCATTCCATGGGTCCCAACTCTCCAGGTGGAAGGGAATATTACTACAGCTATAACATGTACCGGAAACCTAGAGAACGGACACACTGTGAATATGAAAGGTTTCTAAAACTCAACGAATAGTCCCTCTCCTGGTGCTCCGGTTTGACTTTCCATCTGCTTTACTATCATCCTCCCAACTTGGAGAGAGAGCCCCTTTAACCTCCTGATTCGCACAGGTTGCCAATTTGGCAGAGGATGAAAGGGATGAGGGAGAACCAATGTGAGAGTATCTGTTAGGCATTTGGGTGGGCACATATCACTGTAATTTCCCGAAAGGAAGAAGAATTAACCAAAGTCTCAGCCCCCCACCGGGAACCAGCATAGGTCCTGAACCAAAATTTTGGACTTGCGGTCAGCTCACCAAAAAGGAGTTGAAAAATGGAGCTCAGGGGCACAGCAATTCACAAACTGGCCGAGTAATAAAGGACAACTATCGTCCAAAAATCTGTTGAGGGAAGGCAACGAGGCGGACTTGAAAGCGAGGCAGAATAGCAGGAAACAGATTTCAAGAGGTACGTTGGAAACACCTTTAAAGCACAGGAAGAGGGGCACAACTTCGACAATGATGCACTTGGCCAAAAAGGGCGTATGCGTTTTCTCCTGAATATATTCAGGAGAAAACGCATACGCCCTTTTTGGCCAAGCAAGCAAGCGGGCAATGCAAATCTGCACTACAAAGAAGTATCACTTCCCACCTGTCAAAAGGGACATCCACAATATGTGTAAAAACCAGAAAGGCAAGACAGGCCCTGGAGAACAGGGAGCCTTGTTATGCTGATGGGCGGGATGTAAATTGTCAACTGCCTCTCTGGAGGAGTGCATTGTGTTCCCTAAAACAAGTAAAGAACACAGCTACTGAGCCAAGGGCACTTCCAGTCTAGGGAATATACCTTGGGAAAACTGAAAATCAATAAGACAGAGCCACTCCAAAATTTAGGGCTACAAGGCTTACAAGGACCTCAACTTGGGTACACCTTAAATATCCCAGGAAATATAAAAATGGTTCAAAAAATTGTGGTATTTACGTACGATGGAATATCCCACAGCCATGAAATCAATGTCATAAGACCAGTAGCAGCAAAATGGGTGGATTCAGGTACGGTGATTCTTAGTGAAATAAGTCACACAGAAAAAGAAACTTATCATAGGATATCACTTATGAAGATCCTGTAAACATGGCTACACTTGAACTGAGTTAGGAAAGAGAACAGTGTCTCACATTTAGAAAACACTCTTATGCCTGCTTAAGGGGGAAGGAGAGGTGGGGTGATGCATAAAACCAGAGTTTGATATAAGCACAGGTACCGTTCAAAAAACCAACTATGGAATAGACAAGACCTACAACTTCCTCAGTGAAAGGGATTCAAAACCCCATATTTCCCGCAGAGGAATATATCTGACTAGTAAGAATCTTAAAACCTATGTATTGATATGTCTCCGTAAGGGAATCAAGTGTGTCTAGACTGGCATAAACATGGCAGCGAGAATCAGCTCAAAACCACTATAAAAAGGAATTTCAAAAACAAAACAAAAAAACTGGGAAATTCTTTACAATTCTTTCAGGGTCTATGATGAAACCTGGAATGACCCTATCTACAATGACAGCTGGATGTGGCATAAGGCTGGACACTTGGGACTGAGAGGATTGGTGAGTTTGGGTGAGCAAATGCAGACCCTTTAAAGCAATAATGCATGGCACCCATTCCATGGGTCCCAACTCGCAATTTGATGGGAATATTACTACAGTTATAACATGTACGGGAAATCTAGAGAACGGACACACTGTGAATACGAAAGTTTTCTAAAACTCAACGAATAGTCCCTCTCCTGGTGCTCCGGTTTGACTTTCCATCTGCTTTACTATCAGTCTCCCAACCTGGAGAGACAGCCCCTTTAACCTCCTGGTTCGCACAGGATTCCAATTTGGCAGAGGATGAAAGGGAAGAGGGAGAACCAATGAGAGAGTAGCTGTTAGGAATTTGTATGGGCACATATCACTCTAACTTCCCGGCAGGAAGAAGAATTAAGCAAAGTCTCAGACCCCCACCGGGAACCAGTATAGGTCCTGAACCAAAATTTTGGACTTGCGGTCAGCTCACAAAAAACGAGTTGAAAAATGGAGCTCAGGGGCACAGCAATTCAAAAACTGGCCGAGTAATAAAGGACAACTATCGTCCAACAATCTGTTGAGGGAAGGCAACGAGGCGGACTTGAAAGCGAGGCAAAATAGCAGGAAACAGATTTCACGAGGTACGTTGGAATCGCCTTTAAATACAGGAAGAGGGGCACAACTTCGACAATGATGCACTTGGTCAAAAAGGGCATATGCGTTTTCTCCTGAATATATTCAGGAGAAAATGCATACACCCTTTTTGGCCAAGCAAGCAAGCGGGCAATGTAAATCTGCACTACAAAGAAGTATCACTTCCCACCAGTCAAAAGGGACATCCACAAAATGTGTAAAAACCAGAAAGGAAAGACAGGCCCTGGAGAACAGGGAGCCTTGTTATCCTGATGGGGGGGATGTAAATTGCCAACTGCCTCTCTGGAGGAGTACATTGTGTTCCGTAAAACAAGAAAAGAACAGAGCTACAGAGCCAAGGGCACTTCCAGTCTAGGGAATATTCCTTGGGAAAACTGAAAATCAATAAGACAGAGCCACCCCAAAATTTAGGGCTGCACTGCTAACAAGGAACTCAACTTGGGTACACCTTAAATATCCCAGGAAATATAAAAATGGTTCAAAAAATTGTGGTACCTACGTATGATGGAGTATCCCTCAGCCATGAAATCAATGTCATAAGACCAGTAGCAGCAAAATGGGTGGATTCAGGTACGATGATTCTAAGTGAAATAAGTCACACAGAAAAAGAAACTTATCATAAGATATCACTTATGAAGATCCTGTAAACATGGTTACACTTGAACTGAGTTAGGAAAGAGAACAGTGTCTCACATTTAGAAAACACACTTATGCCTGCTTCAGGGGGAAGGAGAGGTGGGGTGATGCATAAAACCAGAGTTTGATATAAGCACAGGTACCGTTCCAAAAACCAACTATGAAATAGACAAGACCTACACCTTCCTCAGTGAAAGGGAATCAAAACCCCATATTTCCCGCAGAGGAATATATCTGACTAGTAAGAATCTTAAAACCTATGTATTGATATGTCTCCGTAAGGGAATCAAGTGTGTCTAGACTGGCATAAACACGGCAGCGAGAATCAGCTCAAACCCACTATAAAAAGGAATTTCAAAAACAAAACAAAAAAACTGGGAAATTCTTTACAATTCCTTCAGGGTCTCTGATGAAACCTGGAATGACCCTATCTACAACGACAGCTGGATGTGGCATAAGGAGGGACACTTGGGACTGAGACGATTGGTGAGATTGGGTGAGCAAATGCAGACCCTTTAAAGCAATAATGCATGGCACCCATTCCATGGGTCCCAACTCTCCAGTTTGAAGGGAATATTACTACAGTTATAACATGTACAGGAAACCTAGAGAAGAGACACACTGTGAATACGAAAGGTTTCTAAAACTCAACGAATAGTCCCTCTCCTGGTGCTCCGGTTTGACTTTCCATCTGCTTTACTATCAACCTCCCAACTTGGAGAGACAGCCCATTTAACCTCCTGGTTCGCACAGGTTGCCAATTTGGCAGAGGATGAAAGGGAAGAGGGCAACCAATGAGAGAGTAGCTGTTAGACCTTTGGACGGGCACATATCACGGTAATTTCCCGGCAGGAAGACGAATTAACCAAAGTCTCAGCCACCCAACGGGAACCAGCATAGGTCCTGAACCAAAATGTTGGACATGCGGTCAGCTCACCAAAAACGAGTTGAAAAATGGAGCTCAGGGGCACAGCAATTCACAAACTGGCCGAGTAATAAAGGAAAACTATCGTCCAAAAATCTGTTGAGGGAAGGGAACGAGGCGGACTTGAAAGCGAGGCAGAATAGCAGGAAACAGATTTCAAGAGGTACGTTGGAATCACCTTTAAAGCACAGGAAGAGGGGCACAACTTCGACAATGATGCAGTTTGCTAGAAAGGGCGTATTCGTTTTCTCCTGAATATATTCAGGAGAAAACGCATACGACCTTTTTGGCCAAGCAAGCAAGCGGGCAATGCAAATCTGCACTACAAAGTAGTATCACTTCCCAATGGTCAAAAGGGACATCCACAAAATGTGTAAAAACCAGAAAGGCAAGACAGGCCCTGGAGAACAGGGAGCCTTGTTATGCTGATGGGCGGGATGTAAATTGCCAACTGCCTCTCTGGAGGAGTGCATTGTGTTCCCTAAAACAAGTAAACAACAGAGCTACAGAGCCAAGGGCACTTCCAGTCTAGGGAATATACCTTGGGAAAACTAAAAATGAATAAGACAGAGCCAACCGAAAATTTAGGGCTGCAATGCTTACAAGGACCTCAACTTGGGTACACCTTAAATATCCCAGGAAATATAAAAATGGTTGAAAAAATTGTGGTGCTTACGTACGATGGAATATCCCTCAGCCATGAAATCAATGTCATAATACCAGTAGCAGCAAAATGGGTGGATTCAGGTACGATGATTCTAAGTGAAATATGTCACGCAGAAAAAGAAACTTATCATAAGATATCACTTATGAAGATCCTGTAAACATGGCTACACTTGAACTGAGTTAGGAAAGAGAACAGTGTCTCACATTTAGAAAACACTCTTATGCCTGCTTAAGGGGGAAGGAGAGGTGGGGTGATGCATAAAACCAGAGTTTGATATAAGCACAGGTACCGTTCCAAAAACCAACTATGGAATAGACAAGACCTACACCTTCCTCAGTCAAAGGGACTCAAAACCCCATATTTGCCGCAGAGGAATATATCTGACTAGTAAGAATCTTAAAACCTATGTATTGATATGTCTCCGTAAGGGAATCAAGTGTGTCTAGACTAGCATAAACATGGCAGCGAAAATCAGCTCAAACCCACTATAAAAAGGAATTTCAAAAACAAAACAAAAAAACTGGGAAATTCTTTACAATTCCTTCAGGGTCTCTAATGAAACCTGGAATGACCCTATCTACAACGACAGCTGGATGTGGCATAAGGAGGGACACTTGGGACTGAGAGGATTGGTGAGATTGGGTGAGCAAATGCAGACCCTTTAAAGCACAAATGCCTGGCACCCATTCCATGGGTCCCAACTCTCCAGGTTGAAGGGAATATTACCACAGCTATAACATGTACGGGAAACCTAGAGGACGGACACACTGTGAATACGAACGGTTTCTAAAACTCAACGAATAGTCCCTCTCCTGGTGCTCCGGTTTGACTTTCCATCTGCTTTACAATCAACCTCCCAAATTGGAGAGACAGCCCCTTTAACCTCCTGGTACGCACAGGTTTCCAATTTGGCAGAGGATGAAAGGGAAGAGGGAGAACCAATGAGAGAGTAGCTGTTAGGCATTTGGACGGGCACATATCACTCTAACTTCCCGGCAGGAAGAAGAATTAACCAAAGTCTCAGCCCCCCACCGGCAACCAGCATAGGTCCTGAACCAAAATGTTGGACTTGCAGTCAGCTCACAAAAAACGAGTTGAAAAATGGAGCTCAGGGGCACAGCATTTCACAAATTGGCCGAGTAATAAAGGACAACTATCGTCCATAAATCTGTTGAGGGAAGGCAATGAGGCGGACTTGAAAGCGAGGCAGAATAGCAGGAAGCAGATTTCAAGAGGTACGTTGGAATCGCCTTTAAAGCACAGGAAGAGGGGCACAACTTCGACAATGATGCACTTGGCCAAAAAGGGCGTATGCGTTTTCTCCTGAATATATTCAGGAGAAAACGCATACGCCCTTTTTAGCCAAGCAAGCAAGCGGGCAATGCAAATCTGCACTACAAAGAAGTATCACTTCCCACCGGTCAAAAGGGACATCCACAAAATGTGTAAAAACCAGATAGGCAAGACAGGCCCTGGAGAACAGGGAGCCTTGTTATGCTGATGGGCGGGATGTAAATTGCCAACTGCCTCTCTGGAGGAGTGCATTGTGTTCCGTAAAACAAGTAAAGAAGAGAGCTACAGAGCCAAGGGCACTTCCAGTCTAGGGAATATACCTTGGGAAAACTGAAAATCAATAAGACAGAGCCACCCCAAAATTTAGGGCTGCACTTCTTACAAGGACCTCAACTTGGGTACACCTTAAATATCCCAGGAAATATAAAATTGGTTCAAAAAATTGTGGTACTTACGTACGATGGAATATCCCTCAGCCATGAAATCAATGTCATAAGACCAGTAGCAGCAAAATGGGTGGATTCAGGTACGATGATTCTAAGTGAAATAAGTCACAGAGAAAAAGAAACTTATCATAAGATATCACTTATGAATATCCTGTAAACATGGCTACACTTGAACTGAGTTAGGAAAGAGAACAGTGTCCCATATTTAGAAAACGCCCTTATGCCTGCTTAAGGGGGAAGGAGAGGTGGGGTGATGCATAAAACCAGAGTTTGATATAAGCACAGGTACCGTTCCAAAAACCAACTATGGAATAGACAAGACCTACACCTTCCTTAGTCAAAGGGACTCAAAACCCCATATTTCCTGCAGAGGAATATATCTGACTAGTAAGGATCTTAAAACCTATGTATTGATATGTCTCCATAAGGGAATCAAGTGTGTCTAGACTGGCATAAACATGGCAGCGAGTATCAGCTCAAACCCACTATAAAAAGGAATTTCAAAAACAATACCAAAAAACTGGGAAATTCTTTACAATTCCTTCAGGGTCTCTGATGAAATCTGGAATGACCCTATCTAAAACGACAGCTGGATGTGGCATAAGGCTGGACACTTGGGACTGAGAGGACAGGTGAGATTGGGTGAGCAAATGCAGACCCTTTAAAGCAATAATGCCTGGCACCCATTCCATGGGTCCCAACTCTCCAGGTTGAAGGGAATATTAGTATAGCTATAACATGTCCGGGAAACCTAGAGAACGGACACACAGTGAATACGAAAGGTTTCTAAAACTCAACGAATAGTCCCTCTCCTGGTGCTCCGGTTTGACTTTCCATCTGCTTTACTATCAACCTCCCAACTTGGAGAGACAGCCCCTTTAACCTCCTGGATAGAACAGTTTGCCAATTTGGCAGAGGATGAAAGGGTGGAGGGAGAACCAATGAGAGAGTAGCTGTTAGGCATTTGGACGGGCACATATCACTGTAATTTCCCGGCATGAAGTAGATTTAACCAAAGTCTCAGCCACCCACCGGGAAACAGCATAGGACCTGAAGCAAAATTTTGGACTAGCGGTCAGCTCACCAAAAACGAGTTGAAAAATGGAGCTCAGGGGCACAGCAATTCACAAACTGGCCGAGTAATAAAGGACAACTATCGTCCAAAAATCTGTTGAGGGAAGGCAACGAGGCGGAATTGAAAACGAGGCAGAATAGCAGGAAACAGATTTCAAGAGGTACGTTGGAATCGCCTTTAAAGCACAGGAAGAGGGGCACAACTTCGACAATGATGCACTTGGCCAAAAAGGGCGTATGCGTTTTCTCCTGAATATATTCAGGAGAAAACGCATACGCCCTTTTTAGCCAAGCAAGCAAGCGGGCAATGCAAATCTGCACTACAAAGAAGTATCACTTCCCACCGGTCAAATGGGACATCCACAAAATGTGTAAAAACCAGAAAGGCAGGACAGGCCCTGGAGAACAGGGAGGCTTTTTATGCTGATGGGCGGGATGTAAATTGCCAACTGCCTCTCTGGAGGAGTACATTGTGTTCCCTAAAACAAGTAAGCAACAGAGCTACAGAGCCAAGGGCACTTCCAGTCTAGGGAATATACCTTGGGATAACTGAAAATCAATAAGACAGGGCCACCCCAAAATTTAGGGCTGCACTGCTTACAAGGACCTCAACTTGGGTACACCTTAAATATCCCAGGAAATATAAAAATGGTTCAAAAAATTGTGGTACTTACGTACGATGGAATATCCCTCAGCCATGAAATCAATGTCATAAGACCAGTAGCAGCAAAATGGGTGGATTCAGGTACGATGATTCTAAGTGAAATAAGTCACACAGAAAAAGAGACTTATCATAAGATATCACTTATGAAGATCCTGTAAACATGGCTACACTTGAACTGAGTTAGGAAAGAGAACAGTGTCTCACATTTAGAAAACACTCTTATGTCTGCTTAAGGGGGAAGGAGAGGTGGTGTGATGCATAAAACCAGAGTTTGATATAAGCACAGGTACCGTTCCAAAAACCAACTATGGAATAGACAAGACCTACACCTTCCTCAGTGAAAGGGACTTAAAACGCCATATTTCCCGCAGAGGAATATATCTGACTAGTAAGAATCTTAAAACCTATGTATTGATATGTCTCCGTAAGGGAATCAAGTGTGTCTAGACTGGCATAAACATGGCAGCGAGAATCAGCTCGAACCCACTATAAAAAGGAATTTCAAAAACAAAACAAAAAAAACTGGGAAATTCTTTACAATTCCGTCAGGGTCTCTGATGAAACCTGGAATGACCCTATCTACAACGACAGCTGGATGTGGCATAAGGCTGGACACTTGGGACTGAGAGCATTGGTGAGATTGGGTGAGCAAATGCAGACCCCTAAAAGCACAAATGCCTGGCACCCATTCCATATGTCCCAACTCTCCAGGTTGAAGGGAATATTACTACAGCTATAACATGTACGGGAAACCTAGAGAATGGACACACTGTGAATACGAAAGGTTTCTAAAACTCAACGAATAGAACCTCTCCTGGTGTTCCGGTTTGACTTTCCATCTGCTTTACTATCAACCTCCCAACTTGGAGAGACAGCCCCTTTAACCTCCTGGATCGAACAGGTTGCCAATTTGGCAGAGGATGAAAGGGAGGAGGGAGAACCAATGAGAGAGTAGCTGTTAGGCATTTGGACGGGCATATATCACTCTAACTTCCCGGCAGGAAGAAGAATTAACCAAAGTCTCAGCCCCCCACCGGGAACAAGCATATGTCCTGATCCAAAATGTTGGACTTGCGGTCATTTCACAAAAAACGAGTTGAAAAATGGAGCTCAGGGCCACAGCAATTCACAAACCGGCCGAGTAATAAAGGACAACTATCGTCCAAAAATCTGTTGAGGGAAGGCAACGAGGCGAACTTGAAAGCGAGGTAGAATAGCAGGAAACAGATTTCAAGAGGTACGTTGGAATCGCCTTTAAAGCACAGGAAGAGGGGCACAACTTCGACAATGATGCACTTGGCCAAAAAGGGCTTATGCGTTTTCTCCTGAATATATTCAGGAGAAAACGCATAAGCCCTTTTTGGCCAAGCAAGCAAGGGGGCAATGCAAATCAGCAGTACAAAGAAGTATCACTTCCCACCGGTCAAAAGGGACATCCACAAAATGTGTAAAAACCAGAAAGGCAAGACAAGCCCTGGAGAACAGGGAGCCTTGTTATGCTGATGGGCGGGATGTAAATTGCCAACTGCCTCTCTGGAGGAGTACATTGTGTTCCCTAAAACAAGTAAAGAACAGAGCTACAGAGCCAAGGGCACTTCCAGTCTAGGGAATATTCCTTGGGAAAACTGAAAATCAATAAGACAGAGCCACCCCAAAATTTAGGGCTGCACTGCTTACAAGTACCTCAACTTGGGTACACCTTAATTATCCCAGGAAATATAAAAATGGTTCAAAAAATTGTGGTACTTACGTACGATGGAATATCCCTCAGCCATGAAATCAATGTCATAAGACGAGTAGCAGCAAAATGGGTGGATTCAGGTACGATGATTCTAAGTGAAATAAGTCACACAGAAAAAGAAACTTATCATAAGATATCACTTATGAAGATCCTGTAAACATGGCTACACTTGAACTGAGTTAGGAAAGAGAACAGTGTCTCACATTTAGAAAAGATTCTTATGCCTGCTTAAGGGTTAAGGAGAGGTGGGGTGACGCATAAAACCAGAGTTTGATATAAGCACAGGTACCGTTCCAAAAACCAACTATGGAATAGACAAGACCTACACCTTCGTCAGTGAAAGGGAATCAAAACCCCATATTTCCCGCAGAGGAATATATCTGACTAGTAAGAATCTTAAAACCTATGTATTGATATGTCTCCGTAAGGGAATCAAGTGTGTCTAGACTGGCATAAACATGGCAGCGAGAATCAGCTCAAACCCACTATAAAAAGGAATTTCAAAAACAAAACAAAAAAAACTGGGAAATTCTTTACAATTCCTTCAGGGTCTCTGATGAAACCTGGAATGACCCTATCTACAAGAACAGCTGGATGTGGCATAAGGCTGGACACTTGGGACTGAGAGGACCGGTGAGATTGGGTGAGCAAATGCAGACCCTTTAAAGCAATAATGCATGGCACCCATTCCATGGGTCCCAACTCTCCAGTTTGAAGGGAATATTACTACAGTTATATCATGTACGGGAAACATAGAGAACGGACACACTGTGAATACGAAAGGTTTCTAAAACTCAACGAATAGTCCCTCTCCTGGTGCTCCGGTTTGACTTTCCATCTGCTTTACTATCAACCTCCCAACTTGGAGAGACAGCCCATTTAACCTCCTGGTTCGCACAGGTTGCCAATTTGGCAGAGGATGAAAGGGAAGAGGGAGAACCAATGAGAGAGTAGCTGTTAGGCATTTGGAAGGGCACATATCACTCTAACTTCCCGGCAGGAAGAAGAATTAACCAAAGTCTCAGCCCCCCACCGGGAACCAGCATAGGTCATGAACCAAAATTTTGGACTTGCGGTCAGCTCACAAAAAACTAGTTGAATAATGGAGCTAAGGGGCACAGCAATTCACAAACTGGCCGAGTAATAAAGGACAACTATCGTCCAAAAATCTGTTGAGGGAAGGCAACGAGGCGGACTTGAAAGCGAGGCAGAATAGCAGGAAACAGATTTCAAGAGGTACGTTGGAATCGCCTTTAAAGCACAGGAAGAGGGGCACAACTTCGACAATGATGCACTTGGCCAAAAAGGGCGTATGCGTTTTCTACTGAATATATTCAGGAGAAAACGCATACGCCCTTTTTGTCCAAGCAAGAAAGTGGGCAATACAAATCTGCACTACAAAGAAGTATCACTTCCCACCGGTCAAAAGGGACATCCACAAAATGTGTAAAAACCAGAAAGGCAAGACAGGTCCTGGAGAACAGGGAGCCTTGTTATGCTGATGGGCGGGATGTAAATTGCCAACTGCCTCTCTGGAGGAGTACATTGTGTTCCCGAAAACAAGTAAACAACAGAGCTACTGAGCCATGGGCACTTCCAGTCTAGGGAATATACCTTGGGAAAACTGAAAATCAATAAGTCAGAGCCAACCCAAAATTTAGGGCTGCACTGCTTACAAGGACCTCAACTTGGGTACACCTTAAATATCCCAGGAAATATAAAAATGGTTCAAAAAATTGTGGTACTTACGTACGATGGAATATCCCTCAGCCATGAAATCAATGTCGTAAGACCAGTAGCAGCAAAATGGGTGGTTTCAGGTACGATGATTCTAAGTGAAATAAGTCACACAGAAAAAGAAACTTATCATAAGATATCACTTATGAAGATCCTGTAAACAAGGCTACATTGAACTGAGTTAGGAAAGAGAACAGTGTCTCACATTTAGAAAACACTCTTATGCCTGCTTAAGGGGGAAGGAGAGGTGGGGAGATGCATGAAACCAGAGTTTGATATAAGCACAGGTACCGTTCCAAAAACCAACTATGGAATAGACAAGACCTACACCTTCCTCAGTGAAAGGGACTCAAAACCCCATATTTCCCGCAGAGGAATATATCTGACTAGTAAGAATCTTAAAACCTATGTATTGATATGTATCCGTAAGGGAATCAAGTGTGTCTAGACTGGCATAAACATGGCAGCAAGAATCAGCTCAAACCCACTATAAAAAGGAATTTCAAAAACAAAACAAAAAAACTGGGAAATTCTTTACAATTCCTTCAGGGTCTCTGATGAAACCTGGAATGATCCTATCTACAACGACAGCTGGATATGGCATAAGGCTGGACACTTGAGACTGAGAGGATTGGTGAGATTGGGTGAGCAAATGCAGAGCCTTTAAAGCAATAATGCATGGCACCCATTCAATGGGTCCCATCTCTCCACGTTGAAGGGAATATTTCTACATTTATAACATGTACGGGAAACCAAGAAAACGGACACACTGTGAATACGAAAGGTTTCTAAAACTCAACGAATAGTCCCTCTCCTGGTGCCCCGGTTTGACTGTCCACCTGCTTTACTATCAATCTCCCAAATTGGAGAGACAGCCCCTTTAACCTCCTGGTTCGCACAGGTTTCCAATTTGGCAGAGGATGAAAGGGAAGAGGGAGAACCAATGAGAGAGTAGCTGTTAGGCAGTTGAACGGGCATATATCACTCTAACTTCCCGGCAGGAAGTAGAATTAACCAAAGTCTCAGCCACCCACCGAGAACCAGCATAGGTCCTTAACCAAAATTTTGGACTTGCGGTCAGCTCACCAAAAACTAGTTGAAAAATGGAGCTCAGGGGTACAGAAATTCACAAACTGGCCGAGTAATAAAGGACAACTATCGTCCAAAAATCTGTTGGGGGAAGGCAACGAGGCGGACTTGAAAGCGAGGCAGAATAGCAGGAAACAGATTTCAAGAGGTACGTTGGAATCGCCTTTAAAGCACAGGAAGAGGGGCACAACTTCGACAATGATGCACTTGGCCAAAAAGGGCATATGTGTTTTCTCCTGAATATATTCAGGAGAAAACGCATACGCCCTTTTTGGCCAAGCAAGCAAGCGGGCAATGCAAATCTGCACTACAAAGAAGTATCACTTCCCACCGGTCAAAAGGGACATCCACAAAATGTGTAAAAACCAGAAAGGCAAGACAGGCCCTGGAGAACAGGGAGCCTTGTTATGCTGATGGGCGGGATGTAAATTGCCAACTGCCTCTCTGGAGGAGTGCATTGTGTTCCCTAAAACAAGTAAACAACAGAGCTACAGAGCCAAGGGCACTTCCAGTCTAGGGAATATACCTTGGGAAAACTGAAAATCAAAAAGACACAGCCACCCCAAAATTTAGGGCTGCACTGCTTACAAGGACCTCAACTTGGGTACACCTTAAATATCCCAGGAAATATAAAAATGGTTCAAAAAATTGTGGTACTTACGTACGATGGAATATCCCTCAGCCATGAAATCAATGTCATAAGACCAGTAGCAGCAAAATGGGTGGATTCAGGTACGATGATTCTAAGTGAAATAAGTGACACAGAAAAAGAAACTTATCATAAGATAGCACTTATGAAGATCCTGTAAACATGGCTACACTTGAACTGAGTTAGGAAAGAGAACAGTGTCTCACATTTAGAAAACACTCTTATGCCTGCTTAAGGGGGAAGGAGAGGTGGGGTGATGCATAAAACCAGAGTTTGATATAAGCACAGGTACCGTTCCAAAAACCAACTATGGAATAGACAAGACCTACACCTTCCTCAGTGAAAGGGACTCAAAACCCCATATTTCCCGCAGAGGAATATATCTGACTAGTAAGAATCTTAAAACCTATGTATTGATATGTCTCCGTAAGGGAATCAAGTGTGTCTAGACTGGGATAAATATGGCAGCGAGAATCAGCTCAAACCCACTATAAAAAGGAATTTCAAAAATAAAACAAAAAAACTGGGAAATTCTTTACAATTCCTTCAGGGTCTCTGATGAAACCTGGAATGACCCTATCTACAACGACAGCTGGATGTGGCATAAGGCTGGACACTTGGGACTGAGAGGACCGGTGAGATTGGGTGAGCAAATGCAGACCCTTTAAAGCAATAATGCCTGGCACCCATTCCATGGGTCCCAACTCTCCAGGTTGAAGGGAATATTACTATAGCTATAACATGTCCAGGAAACCTAGAGAACGGACACACTGTGAATAAGAAAGGTTTCTAAAACTCAACGAATAGTCCCTCTCCTGGTGCTCCAGTTTGACTTTCCATGTACTTTACTATCAACCTCCCAACTTGGAGAGACAGCCCCTTTAACCTCCTGGATAGAACAGGTTGCCAATTTGGCAGAGGATGAAAGGGTGGAGGGAGAACCAATGAGAGAGTAGCTGTTAGGCATTTGGACGGGCACATATCACTGTAATTTCCCGGCATGAAGTAGAATTAACCAATGTCTCAGCCACCTACCGGGAACCAGCATAGGACCTGAAGCAAAATTTTGGACTAGCGGTCAGCTCACCAAAAACGAGTTGAAAAATGGATCTCAGGGGCACAGCAATTCACAAACTGGCCGAGTAATAAAGGACAACTATCGTCCAAAAATCTGTTGAGGGAAGGCAACGAGGCGGACTTGAAAGCGAGGCAGAATAGCAGGAAACAGATTTCAAGAGGTACGTTGGAATCGCCTTTAAAGCACAGGAAGAGGGGCACAACTTCGACAATGATGCACTTGGGCAAAAAGTGTGTATGCGTTTTCTCCTGAATATATTCAGGGGAAAACACATACGCCCTTTTTGGCCAAGCATACAAGTGGGCAATGCAAATCTGCACTACAAATAAGTATCACTTCCCACCGGTCAAAAGGGAAACCCACAAAATGTGTAAAAACCAGAAAGGCAAGACAGGCCCTGGAGAACAGGGAGCCTTGTTATGGTGATGGGCAGGGTGTAAATTGCCAACTGCCTCTCTGGAGGAGTGCATTGTGTTCCCTAAAACAAGTAAACAAAAGAGCTACAGAGCCAAGAGCACTTCCAGTCTAGGGAATATACCTTGGGAAAACTGAAAACCAATAAGACAGGGCCACCCCAAAATTTAGGGCTGCACTGCTTACAAGGTCCTCAACTTGGGTACACGTTAAATATCCCAGGAAATATAAAAATGGTTCAAAAAATTGTGGTACTTACGTACGATGGAATATCCCTCAGCCATGAAATCAATGTCATAAGACCAGTAGCAGCAAAATGGGTGGATTCAGGTACGATGATTCTATGTGAAATAAGTCACAGAGAAAAAGAAACTTATCATAAGATATCACTTATGAAGATCCTGTAAACATGGCTACACTTGAACTGAGTTAGGAAAGAGAAGAGTGTCTCACATTGAGAAAACACTCTTATGCCTGCTTAAGGGGGAAGGAGAGGTGGGGTGATGCATAAAACCAGAGTTTGATATAAGCACAGGTACCGTTCCAAAAACCAACTATGGAATAGACAAGACCTACACCTTCCTCAGTGAAAGGGACCCAAAACCCCATATTTCCCGCAGAGGAATATATCTGACTAGTAAGAATCTTAAAACCTTTGTACTGATATGTCTCCGTAAAGGAATCAAGTGTGTCTAGACTGGCATAAACATGGCAGCGAGAATCAGCTCAAACCCACTATAAAAAGGAATTTCAAAAACAAAACAAAAATACTGGGAAATTCTTTACAATTCCTTCAGGGTCTCTGATGAAACCTGGAATGATCCTATCTACAACGACAGCTGGATGTGGCATAAGGCTGGACACTTGGGACTGAGAGGATTGGTGAGATTGGGTGAGCAAATGCAGACCCTTTAAAGCACAAATGCCTGGCAACCATTCCATGGGTCCCAACTCTCCAGGTTGAAGGGAATATTACTACAGTTATAACATGTATGGGAAACCTAGAGAACGGACACACTGTGAATACGAAAGGTTTCTAAAACTCAACGAATAGTCCCTCTCCTGGTGCTCGTGTTTGAATTTCCATCTGCTTTACTATCAACCTCCCAACTTTGAGAGACAGCCCCTTTAACCTCCTGGTTCGCACAGGTTGCCAAATTGCCAGAGGATGAAAGGGAAGAGGGAGAACCAATGAGAGAGTAGCTGTTAGGCATTTGGACGGGCACATATCACTGTAATTTCCCGGCAGGAAGAAGAATTAACCAAAGTCTCAGCTACCCACCGGGAACCAGTATAGGTCCTGAACCAAAATTTTGGACTTGCGGTCAGCTCACTAAACACGGGTTGAAAAATGGAGCTCAGGGGCACAGCAATTCACAAACTGGCCGAGTAATAAAGGACAACTATCGTCCAAAAATCTGTTGAGGGAAGGCAATGAGTAGGACTTGAAAGCGAGGCAGAATAGCAGGAAACAGATTTCAAGAGGTACATTGGAAACGCCTTTAAAGCACAGGAAGAGGGGCACAACTTCGACAGTGATGCACTTGACCATAAAGGGCGTGTGCGTTTTCTCCTGAATATATTCAGGAGAAAACGCACACGCCCTTTTTGGCCAAGCAAGCAAGCGGGCAATGCAAATCTGAACTACAAAGAAGTATCACTTCCCACCGGTCAAAAGGGACATCCACAAAATGTGTAAAAACCAGAAAGGCAAGACAGGCCCTGGAGAACAGGGAGGCTTGTTATGCTGATGGGCGGGATGTAAATTGCCAAATGCCTCTCTGGAGGAGTGCATTGTGTTCCCTAAAACAAGTAAACAACAGAGCTACAGAGCCAAGGGCCCTTCCAGTCTAGGGAATATACCTTGGGAAAACTGAAAATCAAAAAGACACAGCCACCCCAAAATTTAGGGCTGCACTGCTTACAAGGACCTCAACTTGGGTACACCTTAAATATCCCAGGAAATATAAAAATGGTTCAAAAAATTGTGGTACTTACGTACGATGGAATATCCCTCAGCCATGAAATCAATGTCATAAGACCAGTAGCAGCAAAATGGGTGGATTCAGGTACGATGATTCTAAGTGAAATAAGTCACACAGAAAAAGAAACTTATCATAAGATATCACTTATGAAGATCCTGTAAACATGGCTACACTTGAACTGAGTTAGGAAAGAGAACAGTGTCTCACATTTAGAAAACACTCTTATGCCTGCTTAAGGGGGAAGGAGAGGTGGGGTGATGCATAAAACCAGAGTTTGATATAAGCACAGGTACCGTTCCAAAAACCAACTATGGAATAGACAAGACCTACACCTTCCTCAGTGAAAGGGACTCAAAACCCCATATTTCCCGCAGAGGAATATATCTGACTAGTAAGAATCTTAAAACCTATGTATTGATATGTCTCCGTAAGGGAATCAAGTGTGTCTAGACTGGCATAAACATGGCAGCGAGAATCAGCTCAAACCCACTATAAAAAGGAATTTAAAAAACAAAACCAAAAAACTGGGAAATTCTTTACATTTCCTTCAGGGTCTCTGATGAAACCTGGAATGACCCTATCTACAACGACAGCTGGATGTGGCATAAGGCTGGACACTTGGGACTGAGAGGATTGGTGAGATTGGGTGAACAAATGCAGACCATTTAAAGCAATAATGCATGGCACACATTCCATGGGTCCCAACTCTCCAGGTTGAATGGAATATTACTACAGTTATACCATGTACGGGAAACCTAGAGAACGGACACACTGTGAATACGAAAGGTTTCTAAAACTCAACGAATAGTCCCTCTCCTGGTGCGCCGGTTTGACTTCCCATCTGCTTTACTATCAACCTCCCAACTTGGAGAGACAGCCCCTTTAACCTCCTGGTTCGCACAAGTTAACAATTTGGCAGAGGATGAAAGGGAAGAGGGAGAACCAATGAGAGAGTAGCTGTTAGGCATTTGGACGGGCACATATCACTGTAATTTCCCAGCAGGAAGTAGAATTAACCAAAGTCACAGCCACCCACCAGGAACCAGTATAGGTCCTGAACCAAAATTTTGGACTTGCGGTCAGCTCACCTAAAACGAGTTGAAAAATGGAGCTCAGGGGCACAGCAATTCACAAACTGGCCGAGTAATAAAGGACAACTATCGTCCAAAAATCTGTTGAGGGAAGGCAACGAGGCGGACTTGAAAGCGAGGCAGAATAGCAGGAAACAGATTTCAAGAGGTACGTTGGAATCGCCTTTAAAGCACAGGAAGAGGGGCACAACTTCGACAATGATGCACTTGGCCAAAAAGGGCGTATGCGTTTTCTCCTGAATATATTCAGGAGAAAACGCATACGCCCTTTTTGGCCAAGCAAGCAAGCGGGCAATGCAAATCTGCACTACAAAGAAGTATCACTTCCCACCGGTCAAAAGGGACATCCACAAAATGTGTAAAAACCAGAAAGGCAAGACAGGCCCTGGAGAACAGGGAGCCCTGTTATGCTGATGGGCGGGATGTAAATTGCCAACTGTCTCTCTGGAGGAGTGCATTGTGTTCCCTAAAACAAGTAAACAACAGAGCTACAGAGCCAAGGGCACTTCCAGTCTAGGGAATATACCTTGGGAAAACTGAAAATCAAAAAGACACAGCCACCCCAAAATTTAGGGCTGCACTGCTTACAAGGACCTCAACTTGGGTACACCTTAAATATCCCAGGAAATATAAAAATGGTTCAAAAAATTGTGGTACTTACGTACGATGGAATATCCCTCAGCCATGAAATCAATGTCATAAGACCAGTAGCAGCAAAATGGGTGGATTCAGGTATGATGATTCTAAGTGAAATAAGTCACAGAGAAAAAGAAACTTATCATAAGATATCACTTATGAAGATCCTGTAAACATGGCTACACTTGAACTGAGTTAGGAAAGAGAACAGTGTCTCACATTTACAAAACACTCTTATGCCTGCTTAAGGGGGAAGGAGAGGTGGGGTGCTGCATAAAACCAGAGTTTGATATAAGCAGAGGTACCGTTCCAAAAACCAACTATGGAAGAGGCAAGAACTACACCTTCCTCAGTGAAAGGGACTCAAAACCCCATATTTCCCGCAGAGGAATATATCTGACTAGTAAGAATCTTAAAACCTATGTATTGATATGTCTCCGTAAGGGAACCAAGTGTGTCTAGACTGGCATAAACATGGAAGCGAGAATCAGCTCAAACCCACTATAAAAAGGAATTTCAAAAACAAAACAAAAAAACTGGGAAATTCTTTACAATTCCTTCAGAGTCTCTGATGAAACCTGGAATGACCCTATCTACAACGACAGCTGGATGTGGCATAAGGAGGGACACTTGGACTGAGAGGATTGGTGAGATTGGGTGAACAAATGCAGAACCTTTAAAGCATTAATGCATGGCACCCATTCCATGGGTCCCAACTCTCCAGGTTGAAGGGAATATTACTACAGTTATAACATGTACGGGAAACCTAGAGAACGGACACACTGTGAATACGAAAGGTTTCTAAAACTCAACGAATAGTCCCTCTCCTGGTGCTCCGGTTTGACTTTCCATCTGCTTTACTATCAACCTCCCAACTTGGAGAGACAGCCCCTTTAACCTCCTGGTTCGCATAGGTTTCCAATTTGGCAGAGGATGAAAGGGAAGAGGGAGAACCAATGAGAGAGTAGCTGTTAGGCATTTGGACGGGCACATATCAATCTAACTTCCCGGCAGGAAGAAGAATTAACCAAAGTCTCAGCCCCCCACCGGGAACCAGTATAGGTCCTGAACCAAAATTTTGGACCTGCGGTCAGCTCACCAAAAACGAGTTGAAAAATGGAGCTCAGGGGCACAGCAATTCACAAACTGGCCGAGTAATAAAGGACAACTATCGTCCAAAAATCTGTTGAGGGAAGGCAACGAGGCGGACTTGAAAGCGAGGCAGAATAGCAGGAAACAGATTTCAAGAGGTACGTTGGAATCACCTTTAAAGCACAGGAAGAGGGGCACAACTTCGACAATGATGCACTTGGCCAAAAAGGGCGTATGCGTTTTCTCCTGAATATATTCAGGAGAAAACGCATACGCCCTTTTTGGCCAAGCAAGCAAGCGGGCAATGCAAATCTGCACTACAAAGAAGTATCACTTCCCACCGGTCAAAAGTGACATCCACAAAATGTGTAAAAACCAGAAAGGCAAGACAGGCCCTGGAGAACAGGGAGCCTTGTTATGCTGATGGGCGGGATGTAAATTGCCAACTGCGTCTCTGGAGGAGTACATTGTGTTCCCTAAAACAAGTAAACAACAGAGCTACAGAGCCAAGGCACTTCCAGTCTAGGGAATATACCTGGGAAAAACTGAAAATCAATAAGACAGAGCCACCCCAAAATTTTGGGCTGCACTGCTTACAAGGACCTCAAGTTGGGTACACCTTAAATATCCCAGGAAATATAAAAATGGTTCAAAAAATTGTGGTACTTACGTACGATGGAATATCCCTCAGCCATGAAATCAATGTCATAAGACCAGTAGCAGCAAAATGGGTGGATTCAGGTATGATGATTCTAAGTGAAATAAGTCACAGAGAAAAAGAAACTTATCATAAGTTATCACTTATGAAGATCCTGTAAACATGGCTACACTTGAACTGAGTTAGGAAAGAGAACAGTGTCTCACATTTAGAAAACACTCTTATGCCTGCTTAAGGGGGAAGGAGAGGTGGGGTGATGCATAAAACCAGAGTTTGATATAAGCACAGGTACCGTTCCAAAAACCAACTATGGAATAGACAAGACCTACACCTTCCTCAGTGAAAGGGACTCATATTTCCCGCAGAGGAATATATCTGACTAGTAAGAATCTTAAAACCTATGTATTGATATGTCTCCGTAAGGGAATCAAGTGTGTCTAGAATGGCATAAATATGGCAGCGAGAATCAGCTCAAACCCACTATAAAAAGGAATTTCAAAAATAAAACAAAAAAACTGGGAAATTCTTTACAATTCCTTCAGGGTCTCTGATGAAACCTGAAATGACCCTATCTACAATGACAGCTGGATGTGGCATAAGGCTGGACACTTGGGACTGAGAGGATTGGTGAGATTGGGTGAGCAAATGCAGACCCTTTAAAGCAATAATGCATGGCACACATTCCATGGGTCCCAACTCTCCAGGTTGAAGGGAATATTACTACAGATATAATATGTACGGGAATTCTAGAGAATGGACACACTGTGAATACGAAAGGTTTCTAAAACTCAACGAATAGTCCCTCTCCTGGTGCTCCGGTTTGACTTTCCATCTGCTTTATTATCAACCTCCCAACTTGGAGAGACAGCCCCTTTAACCTACTGGTTCTCACAGGTTGCCAATTTGGCAGAGGAGGAAAGGGAAGAGGGATAACCAATGAGAGAGTAGCTGTTAGGCATTTGGACGGGCACATATCAATGTAATTTCCCGGCAGGAAGAAGAATTAACCAAAGTCTCAGCCACCCACCGGGAATCAGTATAGATCCTGAACCAAAATTTTGGACTTGCGGTCAGCTCACCAAAAACGAGTTGAAAAATGGAGCTCAGGGGCACAGCAATTCACAAACTGGCCGAGTAATAAAGGACAACTATCGTCCAAAAATCTGTTGAGGGAAGGCAACGAGGCGGACTTGAAAGCGAGGCAGAATAGCAGGAAACATATTTCAAGAGGTACGTTGGAATTGCCTTTAAAGCACAGGAAGAGGGGCACAACTTCGACAATGATGCACTTGGCCAAAAAGGGCGTATGCGTTTTCTCCTGAATATATTCAGGAGAAAACGCATACGCCCTTTTTGGCCAAGCAAGCAAGCAGGCAATGCAAATCTGCACTACAAAGAAGTATCACTTCCCACCGGTCAAAAGGGACATCCACAAAATGTGTAAAAACCAGAAAGGCAAGACAGGCCCTGGAGAACAGGGAGCCTTGTTATGCTGATGGGCGGGATGTAAATTGCCAACTGCCTCTCTGGAGGAGTGCATTGTGTTCCCTAAAACAAGTAAACAACAGAGCTACAGAGCCTAGGGCACTTCCAGTCTAGGGAATATACCTGGGAAAAACTGAAAATCAATAAGACAGAGCCACCCCAAAATTTAGGGCTGCACTGCTTACAATGACCTCAACTTGGGTACACCTTAAATATCCCAGGAAATATAAAATTGGTTCAAAAAATTGTGGTACTTACGTACGATGGAATATCCCTCAGCCATGAAATCAATGTCATAAGACCAGTAGCAGCAAAATGGGTGGATTCAGGTACGATGATTCTAAGTGAAATAAGTCACAGAGAAAAAGAAACTTATCATAAGTTATCACTTATGAAGATCCTGTAAACATGGCTACACTTGAACTGAGTTAGGAAAGAGAACAGTGTCTCACATTTAGAAAACAATCTTATGCCTGCTTAAGGGGGAAGGAGAGGTGGGGTGATGCATAAAACCAGAGTTTGATATAAGCACAGGTACCGTTCCAAAAACCAACTATGGAATAGACAAGACCTACAACTTCCTCAGTGAAAGGGAATCAAAACCCCATATTTCCCGCAGAGGCATATATCTGACTAGTAAGAATCTTAAAACTTATGTATTGATATGTCTCCATAAGGGAATCAAGTGTGTCTAGACTGGCATAAACATGGCAGCGAGAATCAGCTCAAACCCACTATAAAAAGGAATTTCAAAAACAAAACAAAAAAAACTGGGAAATTCTTTACAATTCCTTCAGGGTCTCTGATGAAACCTGAAATGACCCTATCTACAATGACAGCTGGATGTGGCATAAGGCTGGACACTTGGGACTGAGAGGATTGGTGAGATTGGGTGAGCAAATGCAGACCCTTTAAAACAATAATGCATGGCACACATTCCATGGGTCCAAACTCTCCAGGTTGAAGGGAATATTACTACAGATATAACATGTACGGGAATCCTAGAGAACGGACACACTGTGAATACGAAAGGTTTCTAAAACTCAACGAATAGTCCCTCTCCTGGTGCTCCGGTTTGACTTTCCATCTGCTTTATTATCAACCTCCCAACTTGGAGAGACAGCCCCTTTAACCTCCTGGTTCGCACAGGTTTCCAATTTGGCAGAGGATGAAAGGGAAGAGGGAGAACCAATGAGAGAGTAGCTGTTAGGTATTTGGACAGGCACATATCACTGTAATTTCCCGGCAGGAAGAAGAATTAACCAAAGTCTCAGCCACCCACCGGGAATCAGTATAGATCCTGAACCAAAATTTTGGACTTGCGGTCAGCTCACCAAAAACGAGTTGAAAAATGGAGCTCAGGTGCACAGCAATTCACAAACTGGCCGAGTAATAAAGGACAACTATCGTCCAAAAATCTGTTGAGGGAAGGCAACGAGGCGGACTTGAAAGCGAGGCAGAATAGCAGGAAACAGATTTCAAGAGGTACGTTGGAATCGCCTTTAAAGCACAGGAAGAGGGGCACAACTTCGACAATGATGCACTTGGCCAAAAAGGGCGTATGCGTTTTCTCCTGAATATATTCAGGAGAAAACGCATACGCCCTTTTTGGCCAAGCAAGCAAGCGGGCAATGCAAATCTGCACTACAAAGAAGTATCACTTCCCACCGGTCAAAAGGGACATCCACAAAATGTGTAAAAACCAGAAAGGCAAGACAGGCCCTGGAGAACAGGGAGCCTTGTTATGCTGATGGGCGGGATGTAAATTGCCAAATGCCTCTCTGGAGGAGTGCATTGTGTTCCCTAAAACAAGTAAACAACAGTGCTACAGAGCCAAGGGCACTTCCAGTCTAGGGAATATACCTTGGGAAAACTGAAAATCAAAAAGACACAGCCACCCCAAAATTTAGGGCTGCACTGCTTACAAGGACCTCAACTTGGGTACACCTTAAATATCCCAGGAAATATAAAAATGGTTCAAAAAATTGTGGTACTTACGTACGATGGAATATCCCTCAGCCATGAAATCAATGTCATAAGACCAGTAGCAGCAAAATGGGTGGATTCAGGTACGATGATTCTAAGTGAAATAAGTCACAGAGAAAAAGAAACTTATCATAAGATATCACTTATGAAGATCCTGTAAACATGGCTACACTTGAACTGAGTTAGGAAAGAGAACAGTGTCTCACATTTAGAAAACACTCTTATGCCTGCTTAAGGGGGAAGGAGAGGTGGGGTGATGCATAAAACCAGAGTTTGATATAAGCACAGGTACCGTTCCAAAAACCAACTATGGAATAGACAAGACCTACACCTTCCTCAGTGAAAGGGACTCAAAACCCCATATTTCCCGCAGAGGTTGTATCTGACTAGTAAGAATCTTAAAACCTATGTATTGATATGTCTCCGTAAGGGAATCAAGTGTGTCTAGACTGGGATAAATATGGCAGCGAGAATCAGCTCAAACCCACTATAAAAAGGAATTTCAAAAATAAAACAAAAAAACTGGGAAATTCTTTAAAATTCCTTCAGGGTCTCTGATGAAACCTGAAATGACCCTATCTACAATGACAGCTGGATGTGGCATAAGGCTGGACACTTGGGACTGAGAGGATTGGTGAGATTGGGTGAGCAAATGCAGACCCTTTAATGCAATAATGCATGGCACACATTCCATGGGTCCCAACTCTCCAGGTTGAAGGGAATATTACTACAGATATAACATGTACGGGAATCCTAGAGAACGGACACACTGTGAATACGAAAGGTTTCTAAAACTCAACGAATAGTCCCTCTCCTGGTGCTCCGGTTTGACTTTCCATCTGCTTTATTATCAACCTCCCAACTTGGAGAGACAGCCCCTTTAACCTCCTGGTTCGCACAGGTTTCCAATTTGGCAGAGGATGAAAGGGAAGAGGGAGAACCAATGAGAGAGTAGCTGTTAGGCATTTGGACGGGCACATATCACTGTAATTTCCCGGCAGGAAGAAGAATTAACCAAAGTCTCAGCCACCCACCGGGAATCAGTATAGATCCTGAACCAAAATTTTGGACTTGCGGTCAGCTCACCAAAAACGAGTTGAAAAATGGAGCTCAGGGGCACAGCAATTCACAAACTGGCCGAGTAATAAAGGACAACTATCGTCCAAAAATCTGTTGAGGGAAGGCAACGAGGCGGACTTGAAAGCGAGGCAGAATAGCAGGAAACAGATTTCAAGAGGTACGTTGGAATCGCCTTTAAAGCACAGGAAGAGGGGCACAACTTCGACAATGATGCACTTGGCCAAAAAGGGTGTATGCGTTTTCTCCTGAATATATTCAGGAGAAAACGCATACGCCCCTTTTGGCCAAGCAAGCAAGCTGGCAATGCAAATCTGCACTAGAAAGAAGTATCACTTCCCACCGGTCAAAAGGGACATCCACAAAATGTGTAAAAACCAGAAAGGCAAGACAGGCCCTGGAGAACAGGGAGCCTTGTTATGCTGATGGGCGGGATGTAAATTGCCAACTGCCTCTCTGGAGGAGTGCATTGTGTTCCCTAAAACAAGTAAACAACAGAGCTACAGAGCCAAGGGCACTTCCAGTCTAGGGAATATACCTGGGAAAAACTGAAAATCAATAAGACAGAGCCACCCCAAAATTTAGGGCTGCACTGCTTACAAGGACCTCAACTTGGGTACACCTTAAATATCCCAGGAAATATAAAAATGGTTCAAAAAATTGTGGTACTTACGTACGATGGAATATCCCTCAGCCATGAAATCAATGTCATAAGACCAGTAGCAGCAAAATGGGTGGATTCAGGTACGATGATTCTACGTGAAATAAGTCACACAGAAAAAGAAACTTATCATAAGATATCACTTATGAAGATCCTGTAAACATGGCTACACTTGAACTGAGTTAGGAAAGAGAACAGTGTCTCACATTTAGAAAACACTCTTATGCCTGCTTAAGGGGGAAGGAGAGGTGGGGTGATGCATAAAACCAGAGTTTGATATAAGCACAGGTACCGTTCCAAAAACCAACTATGGAATAGACAAGACCTACACCTTCCTCAGTGAAAGGGACTCAAAACCCCATATTTCCCGCAGAGGAATATATCTGACTAGTAAGAATCTTAAAACCTATGTATTGATATGTCTCCGTAAGGGAATCAAGTGTGTCTAGACTGGGATAAAGATGGCAGCGAGAATCAGCTCAAACCCACTATAAAAAGGAATTTCAAAAATAAAACAAAAAAACTGGGAAATTCTTTACAATTCCTTCAGGGTCTCTGATGAAACCTGAAATGACCCTATCTACAATGACAGCTGGATGTGGCATAAGGCTGGACACTTGGGACTGAGAGGATTGGTGAGATTGGGTTAGCAAATGCAGACCCTTTAAAGCAATAATGCATGGCACACATTCAATGGGTCCCAACTCTCCAGGTTGAAGGGAATATTACTACAGATATAACATGTACGGGAATCCTAGAGAACGGACACACTGTGAATACGAAAGGTTTCTAAAACTCAACGAATAGTCCCTCTCCTGGTGCTCCGGTTTGACTTTCCATCTGCTTTATTATCAACCTCCCAACTTGGAGAGACAGCCCCTTTAACCTCCTGGTTCGCACAGGTTGCCAATTTGGCAGAGGATGAACGGGAAGAGGGAGATCCAATGAGAGAGTAGCTGTTAGGCATTTGGACGGGCACATATCACTGTAATTTCCCGGCAGGAAGAAGAATTAACCAAAGTCTCAGCCACCCACCGGGAATCAGTATAAATCCTGAAGCAAAATTTTGGACTTGTGGTCAGCTCACCAAAAACGAGTTGAAAAATGGAGCTCAGGGGCACAGCAATTCACAAACTGGCTGAGTAATAAAGGAAAACTATCGTCCAAAAATCTGTTGAGGGAAGGCAACGAGGTGGACTTGAAAGCGAGGCAGAATAGCAGGAAACAGATTTCAAGAGGTACGTTGGAATCGCCTTTAAAGCACAGGAAGAGGGGCACAACTTCGACAATGATGCACTTGGCCAAAAAGGGCGTATGCGTTTTTTCCTGAATATATTCAGGAGAAAACGCATACGCCCTTTTTGGCCAAGCAAGCAAGCGGGCAATGCAATTCTGCACTACAAAGAAGTATCACTTCCCACCGGTCCAAAGGGACATCCACAAAATGTTTAAAAACCAGAAAGGCAAGACAGGCCCTAGAGAACAGGGAGCCTTGTTATGCTGATGGGCGGGATGTAAATTGCCAACTGCCTCCCTGGAGGAGTGCATTGTGTTCCCTAAAACAAGTAAACAACAGAGCTACAGAGCCAAGGGCACTTCCAGTCTAGGGAATATACCTTGGGAAAACTGAAAATCAAAAAGACACAGCCACCCCAAAATTTAGGGCTGCACTGCTTACAAGGACCTCAACTTGGGTACACCTTAAATATCCCAGGAAATATAAAAATGGTTCAAAAAATTGTGGTACTTACGTACGATGGAATATCCCTCAGCCATGAAATCAATGTCATAAGACCAGTAGCAGCAAAATGGGTGGATTCAGGTACGATGATTCTAAGTGAAATAAGTCACACATAAAAAGAAACTTATCATAAGATATCACTTATGAAGATCCTGTAAACATGGCTACACTTGAACTGAGTTAGGAAAGAGAATAGTGGCTCACATTTAGAAAACACTCTTATGCCTGCTTAAGGGGGAAGGAGAGGTGGGGTGATGCATAAAACCAGAGTTTGATATAAGCACAGGGACCGTTCCAAAAACCAACTATGGAATAGACAAGACCTACACCTTCCTCAGTGAAAGGGACTCAAAACCCCATATTTCCCGCAGAGGAATATATCTGACTAGTAAGAATCTTAAAACCTATGTATTGATATGTCTCCGTAAGGGAATCAAGTGTGTCTAGACTGGGATAAATATGGCAGCGAGAATCAGCTCAAACCCACTATAAAAAGGAATTTCAAAAATAAAACAAAAAAACTGGGAAATTCTTTACAATTCCTTCAGGGTCTCTGATGAAACCTGAAATGACCCTATCTACAATGACAGCTGGATGTGGCATAAGGCTGGACACTTGGGACTGAGAGGATTGGTGAGATTGGGTGAGCAAATGCAGACCCTTTAAAGCAATAATGCATGGCACACATTCCATGGGTCCCAACTCTCCAGGTTGAAGGGAATATTACTACAGATATAACATGTACGGGAATCCTAGAGAACGGACACACTGTGAATACGAAAGGTTTCTAAAACTCAACGAATAGTCCCTCTCCTGGTGCTCCGGTTTGACTTTCCATCTGCTTTATTATCAACCTCCCAACTTGGAGAGACAGCCCCTTTAACCTCCTGGTTCGCACAGGTTGCCAATTTGGCAGAGGATGAAAGGGAAGAGGGAGAACCAATGAGAGAGTAGCTGTTAGGCATTTGGACGGGCACATATCACTGTAATTTCCCGGCAGGAAGAAGAATTAACCAAAGTCTCAGCCACCCACCGGGAATCAGTATAGATCCTGAACCAAAATTTTGGACTTGCGGTCAGCTCACCAAAAACGAGTTGAAAAATGGAGCTCAGGGGCACAGCAATTCACAAACTGGCCGAGTAATAAAGGACAACTATCGTCCAAAAATCTGTTGAGGGAAGGCAACGAGGCGGACTTGAAAGCGAGGCAGAATAGCAGGAAACAGATTTCAAGAGGTACGTTGGAATCGCCTTTAAAGCACAGGAAGAGGGGCACAACTTCGACAATGATGCACTTGGCCCAAAAGGGCATATGCGTTTTCTCCTGAATATATTCAGGAGAAAACGCATACGCCCTTTTTTGCCAAGCAAGCAAGCGGGCAATGCAAATCTGCACTACAAAGAAGTATCACTTCCCACCGGTCAAAAGGGACATCCACAAAATGTGTAAAAACCAGAAAGGCAAGACAGGCCCTGCAGAACAGGGAGCCTTGTTATGCTGATGGGCGGGATGTAAATTGCCAACTGCCTCCCTGGAGGAGTGCATTGTGTTCCCTAAAACAAGTAAACAACAGAGCTACAGAGCCAAGGGCACTTCCAGTCTAGGGAATATACCTTGGGAAAACTGAAAATCAAAAAGACACAGCCACCCCAAAATTTAGGGCTGCACTGCTTACAAGGACCTCAACTTGGGTACACCTTAAATATCCCAGGAAATATAAAAATGGTTCAAAAAATTGTGGTACTTACGTACGATGGAATATCCCTCAGCCATGAAATCAATGTCATAAGACCAGTAGCAGCAAAATGGGTGGATTCAGGTACGATGATTCTAAGTGAAATAAGTCACAGAGAAAAAGAAACTTATCATAAGATATCACTTATGAAGATCCTGTAAACATGGCTACACTTGAACTGAGTTAGGAAAGAGAACAGTGTCTCACATTTAGAAAACACTCTTATGCCTGCTTAAGGGGGAAGGAGAGGTGGGGTGATGCATAAAACCAGAGTTTGATATAAGCACAGGTACCGTTCCAAAAACCAACTATGGAATAGACAAGACCTACACCTTCCTCAGTGAAAGGGACTCAAAACCCCATATTTCCCGCAGAGGAATATATCTGACTAGTAAGAATCTTAAAACCTATGTATTGATATGTCTCCGTAAGGGAATCAAGTGTGTCGAGACTGGGATAAATATGGCAGCGAGAATCAGCTCAAACCCACTATAAAAAGGAATTTCAAAAATAAAACAAAAAAACTGGGAAATTCTTTACAATTCCTTCAGGGTCTCTGATGAAACCTGAAATGACCCTATCTACAATGACAGCTGGATGTGGCATAAGGCTGGACACTTGGGACTGAGAGGATTGGTGAGATTGGGTGAGCAAATGCAGACCCTTTAAAGCAATAATGCATGGCACACATTCCATGGGTCCCAACTCTCCAGGTTGAAGGGAATATTACTACAGATATAACATGTACGGGAATCCTAGAGAACGGACACACTGTGAATACGAAAGGTTTCTAAAACTCAACGAATAGTCCCTCTCCTGGTGCTCCGGTTTGACTTTCCATCTGCTTTATTATCAACCTCCCAACTTGGAGAGACAGCCCCTTTAACCTCCTGGTTCGCACAGGTTGCCAATTTGGCAGAGGATGAAAGGGAAGAGGGAGAACCAATGAGAGAGTAGCTGTTAGGCATTTGGACGGGCACATATCACTGTAATTTCCCGGCAGGAAGAAGAATTAACCAAAGTCTCAGCCACCCACCGGGAATCAGTATAGATCCTGAACCAAAATTTTGGACTTGCGGTCAGCTCACCAAAAGCGAGTTGAAAAATGGAGCTCAGGGGCACAGCAATTCACAAACTGGCCGAGTAATAAAGGACAACTATCGTCCAAAAATCTGTTGAGGGAAGGCAATGAGGCGGACTTGAAAGCGAGGCAGAATAGCAGGAAACAGATTTCAAGAGGTACGTTGGAATCGCCTTTAAAGCACAGGAAGAGGGGCACAACTTCGACAATGATGCACTTGGCCAAAAAGGGCGTATGCGTTTTCTCCTGAATATATTCAGGAGAAAACGCATACGCCCTTTTTGGCCAAGCAAGCAAGCGGGCAATGCAAATCTGCACTACAAAGAAGTATCACTTCCCACCGGTCAAAAGGGACATCCACAAAATGTGTAAAAACCAGAAAGGCAAGACAGGCCCTGGAGAACAGGGAGCCTTGTTATGCTGATGGGCGGGATGTAAATTGCCAACTGCCTCTCTGGAGGAGTGCATTGTGTTCCCTAAAACAAGTAAACAACAGAGCTACAGAGCCAAGGGCACTTCCAGTCTAGGGAATATACCTTGGGAAAACTGAAAATCAAAAAGACACAGCCACCCCAAAATTTAGGGCTGCACTGCTTACAAGGACCTCAACTTGGGTACACCTTAAATATCCCAGGAAATATATAAATGGTTCAAAAAATTGTGGTACTTACGTACGATGGAATATCCCTCAGCCATGAAATCAATGTCATAAGACCAGTAGCAGCAAAATGGGTGGATTCAGGTACGATGATTCTAAGTGAAATAAGTCACAGAGAAAAAGAAACTTATCATAAGTGATCACTTATGAAGATCCTGTAAACATGGCTACACTTGAACTGAGTTAGGAAAGAGAACAGTGTCTCACATTTAGAAAACACTCTTATGCCTGCTTAAGGGGGAAGGAGAGGTGGGGTGATGCATAAAACCAGAGTTTGATATAAGCACAGGTACCGTTCCAAAAACCAACTATGGAATAGACAAGACCTACACCTTCCTCAGTGAAAGGGACTCAAAACCCCATATTTCCCGCAGAGGAATATATCTGACTAGTAAGAATCTTAAAACCTATGTATTGATATGTCTCCGTAAGGGAATCAAGTGTGTCTAGACTGAGATAAATATGGCAGCGAGAATCAGCTCAAACCCACTATAAAAAGGAATTTCAAAAATAAAACAAAAAAACTGGGAAATTCTTTACAATTCCTTCAGGGTCTCTGATGAAACCTGAAATGACCCTATCTACAATGACAGCTGGATGTGGCATAAGGCTGGACACTTGGGACTGAGAGGATTGGTGAGATTGGGTGAGCAAATGCAGACCCTTTAAAGCAATAATGCATGGCACACATTCCATGGGTCCCAACTCTCCAGGTTGAAGGGAATATTACTACAGATATAACATGTACGGGAATCCTAGAGAACGGACACACTGTGAATACGAAAGGTTTCTAAAACTCAACGAATAGTCCCTCTCCTGGTGCTCCGGTTTGACTTTCCATCTGCTTTATTATCAACCTCCCAACTTGGAGAGACAGCCCCTTTAACCTCCTGGTTCGCACAGGTTGCCAATTTGGCAGAGGATGAAAGGGAAGAGGGAGAACCAATGAGAGAGTAGCTGTTAGGCATTTGGACGGGCACATATCACTGTAATTTCCCGGCAGGAAGAAGAATTAACCAAAGTCTCAGCCACCCACCGGGAATCAGTATAGATCCTGAACCAAAATTTTGGACTTGTGGTCAGCTCACCAAAAGCGAGTTGAAAAATGGAGCTCAGGGGCACAGCAATTCACAAACTGGCCGAGTAATAAAGGACAACTATCGTCCAAAAATCTGTTGAGGGAAGGCAATGAGGCGGACTTGAAAGCGAGGCAGAATAGCAGGAAACAGATTTCAAGAGGTACGTTGGAATCGCCTTTAAAGCACAGGAAGAGGGGCACAACTTCGACAATGATGCACTTGGCCAAAAAGGGCGTATGCGTTTTCTCCTGAATATATTCAGGAGAAAACGCATACGCCCTTTTTGGCCAAGCAAGCAAGCGGGCAATGCAAATCTGCACTACAAAGAAGTATCACTTCCCACCGGTCAAAAGGGACATCCACAAAATGTGTAAAAACCAGAAAGGCAAGACAGGCCCTGGAGAACAGGGAGCCTTGTTATGCTGATGGGCGGGATGTAAATTGCCAACTGCCTCTCTGGAGGAGTGCATTGTGTTCCCTAAAACAAGTAAACAACAGAGCTACAGAGCCAAGGGCACTTCCAGTCTAGGGAATATACCTTGGGAAAACTGAAAATCAAAAAGACACAGCCACCCCAAAATTTAGGGCTGCACTGCTTACAAGGACCTCAACTTGGGTACACCTTAAATATCCCAGGAAATATAAAAATGGTTCAAAAAATTGTGGTACTTACGTACGATGGAATATCCCTCAGCCATGAAATCAATGTCATAAGACCAGTAGCAGCAAAATGGGTGGATTCAGGTACGATGATTCTAAGTGAAATAAGTCACAGAGAAAAAGAAACTTATCATAAGTTATCACTTATGAAGATCCTGTAAACATGGCTACACTTGAACTGAGTTAGGAAAGAGAACAGTGTCTCACATTTAGAAAACACTCTTATGCCTGCTTAAGGGGGAAGGAGAGGTGGGGTGATGCATAAAACCAGAGTTTGATATAAGCACAGGTACCGTTCCAAAAACCAACTATGGAATAGACAAGACCTACACCTTCCTCAGTGAAAGGGACTCAAAACCCCATATTTCCCGCAGAGGAATATATCTGACTAGTAAGAATCTTAAAACCTATGTATTGATATGTCTCCGTAAGGGAATCAAATGTGTCTAGACTGAGATAAATATGGCAGCGAGAATCAGCTCAAACCCACTATAAAAAGGAATTTCAAAAATAAAACAAAAAAACTGGGAAATTCTTTACAATTCCTTCAGGGTCTCTGATGAAACCTGAAATGACCCTATCTACAATGACAGCTGGATGTGGCATAAGGCTGGACACTTGGGACTGAGAGGATTGGTGAGATTGGGTGAGCAAATGCAGACCCTTTAAAGCAATAATGCATGGCACACATTCCATGGGTCCCAACTCTCCAGGTTGAAGGGAATATTACTACAGATATAACATGTACGGGAATCCTAGAGAACGGACACACTGTGAATACGAAAGGTTTCTAAAACTCAACGAATAGTCCCTCTCCTGGTGCTCCGGTTTGACTTTCCATCTGCTTTATTATCAACCTCCCAACTTGGAGAGACAGCCCCTTTAACCTCCTGGTTCGCACAGGTTGCCAATTTGGCAGAGGATGAAAGGGAAGAGGGAGAACCAATGAGAGAGTAGCTGTTAGGCATTTGGACGGGCACATATCACTGTAATTTCCCGGCAGGAAGAAGAATTAACCAAAGTCTCAGCCACCCACCGGGAATCAGTATAGATCCTGAACCAAAATTTTGGACTTGCGGTCAGCTCACCAAAAGCGAGTTGAAAAATGGAGCTCAGGGGCACAGCAATTCACAAACTGGCCGAGTAATAAAGGACAACTATCGTCCAAAAATCTGTTGAGGGAAAGCAATGAGGCGGACTTGAAAGCGAGGCAGAATAGCAGGAAACAGATTTCAAGAGGTACGTTGGAATCGCCTTTAAAGCACAGGAAGAGGGGCACAACTTCGACAATGATGCACTTGGCCAAAAAGGGCGTATGCGTTTTCTCCTGAATATATTCAGGAGAAAACGCATACGCCCTTTTTGGCCAAGCAAGCAAGCGGGCAATGCAAATCTGCACTACAAAGAAGTATCACTTCCCACCGGTCAAAAGGGACATCCACAAAATGTGTAAAAACCAGAAAGGCAAGACAGGCCCTGGAGAACAGGGAGCCTTGTTATGCTGATGGGCGGGATGTAAATTGCCAACTGCCTCTCTGGAGGAGTGCATTGTGTTCCCTAAAACAAGTAAACAACAGAGCTACAGAGCCAAGGGCACTTCCAGTCTAGGGAATATACCTTGGGAAAACTGAAAATCAAAAAGACACAGCCACCCCAAAATTTAGGGCTGCACTGCTTACAAGGACCTCAACTTGGGTACACCTTAAATATCCCAGGAAATATAAAAATGGTTCAAAAAATTGTGGTACTTACGTACGATGGAATATCCCTCAGCCATGAAATCAATGTCATAAGACCAGTAGCAGCAAAATGGGTGGATTCAGGTACGATGATTCTAAGTGAAATAAGTCACAGAGAAAAAGAAACTTATCATAAGTTATCACTTATGAAGATCCTGTAAACATGGCTACACTTGAACTGAGTTAGGAAAGAGAACAGTGTCTCACATTTAGAAAACACTCTTATGCCTGCTTAAGGGGGAAGGAGAGGTGGGGTGATGCATAAAACCAGAGTTTGATATAAGCACAGGTACCGTTCCAAAAACCAACTATGGAATAGACAAGACCTACACCTTCCTCAGTGAAAGGGACTCAAAACCCCATATTTCCCGCAGAGGAATATATCTGACTAGTAAGAATCTTAAAACCTATGTATTGATATGTCTCCGTAAGGGAATCAAGTGTGTCTAGACTGAGATAAATATGGCAGCGAGAATCAGCTCAAACCCACTATAAAAAGGAATTTCAAAAATAAAACAAAAAAACTGGGAAATTCTTTACAATTCCTTCAGGGTCTCTGATGAAACCTGAAATGACCCTATCTACAATGACAGCTGGATGTGGCATAAGGCTGGACACTTGGGACTGAGAGGATTGGTGAGATTGGGTGAGCAAATGCAGACCCTTTAAAGCAATAATGCATGGCACACATTCCATGGGTCCCAACTCTCCAGGTTGAAGGGAATATTACTACAGATATAACATGTACGGGAATCCTAGAGAACGGACACACTGTGAATACGAAAGGTTTCTAAAACTCAACGAATAGTCCCTCTCCTGGTGCTCCGGTTTGACTTTCCATCTGCTTTATTATCAACCTCCCAACTTGGAGAGACAGCCCCTTTAACCTCCTGGTTCGCACAGGTTGCCAATTTGGCAGAGGATGAAAGGGAAGAGGGAGAACCAATGAGAGAGTAGCTGTTAGGCATTTGGACGGGCACATATCACTGTAATTTCCCGGCAGGAAGAAGAATTAACCAAAGTCTCAGCCACCCACCGGGAATCAGTATAGATCCTGAACCAAAATTTTGGACTTGTGGTCAGCTCACCAAAAGCGAGTTGAAAAATGGAGCTCAGGGGCACAGCAATTCACAAACTGGCCGAGTAATAAAGGACAACTATCGTCCAAAAATCTGTTGAGGGAAGGCAATGAGGCGGACTTGAAAGCGAGGCAGAATAGCAGGAAACAGATTTCAAGAGGTACGTTGGAATCGCCTTTAAAGCACAGGAAGAGGGGCACAACTTCGACAATGATGCACTTGGCCAAAAAGGGCGTATGCGTTTTCTCCTGAATATATTCAGGAGAAAACGCATACGCCCTTTTTGGCCAAGCAAGCAAGCGGGCAATGCAAATCTGCACTACAAAGAAGTATCACTTCCCACCGGTCAAAAGGGACATCCACAAAATGTGTAAAAACCAGAAAGGCAAGACAGGCCCTGGAGAACAGGGAGCCTTGTTATGCTGATGGGCGGGATGTAAATTGCCAACTGCCTCTCTGGAGGAGTGCATTGTGTTCCCTAAAACAAGTAAACAACAGAGCTACAGAGCCAAGGGCACTTCCAGTCTAGGGAATATACCTTGGGAAAACTGAAAATCAAAAAGACACAGCCACCCCAAAATTTAGGGCTGCACTGCTTACAAGGACCTCAACTTGGGTACACCTTAAATATCCCAGGAAATATAAAAATGGTTCAAAAAATTGTGGTACTTACGTACGATGGAATATCCCTCAGCCATGAAATCAATGTCATAAGACCAGTAGCAGCAAAATGGGTGGATTCAGGTACGATGATTCTAAGTGAAATAAGTCACAGAGAAAAAGAAACTTATCATAAGTTATCACTTATGAAGATCCTGTAAACATGGCTACACTTGAACTGAGTTAGGAAAGAGAACAGTGTCTCACATTTAGAAAACACTCTTATGCCTGCTTAAGGGGGAAGGAGAGGTGGGGTGATGCATAAAACCAGAGTTTGATATAAGCACAGGTACCGTTCCAAAAACCAACTATGGAATAGACAAGACCTACACCTTCCTCAGTGAAAGGGACTCAAAACCCCATATTTCCCGCAGAGGAATATATCTGACTAGTAAGAATCTTAAAACCTATGTATTGATATGTCTCCGTAAGGGAATCAAATGTGTCTAGACTGAGATAAATATGGCAGCGAGAATCAGCTCAAACCCACTATAAAAAGGAATTTCAAAAATAAAACAAAAAAACTGGGAAATTCTTTACAATTCCTTCAGGGTCTCTGATGAAACCTGAAATGACCCTATCTACAATGACAGCTGGATGTGGCATAAGGCTGGACACTTGGGACTGAGAGGATTGGTGAGATTGGGTGAGCAAATGCAGACCCTTTAAAGCAATAATGCATGGCACACATTCCATGGGTCCCAACTCTCCAGGTTGAAGGGAATATTACTACAGATATAACATGTACGGGAATCCTAGAGAACGGACACACTGTGAATACGAAAGGTTTCTAAAACTCAACGAATAGTCCCTCTCCTGGTGCTCCGGTTTGACTTTCCATCTGCTTTATTATCAACCTCCCAACTTGGAGAGACAGCCCCTTTAACCTCCTGGTTCGCACAGGTTGCCAATTTGGCAGAGGATGAAAGGGAAGAGGGAGAACCAATGAGAGAGTAGCTGTTAGGCATTTGGACGGGCACATATCACTGTAATTTCCCGGCAGGAAGAAGAATTAACCAAAGTCTCAGCCACCCACCGGGAATCAGTATAGATCCTGAACCAAAATTTTGGACTTGCGGTCAGCTCACCAAAAACGAGTTGAAAAATGGAGCTCAGGGGAACAGCAATTCACAAACTGGCCGAGTAATAAAGGACAACTATCGTCCAAAAATCTTTTGAGGGAAGGCAATGAGGCGGACTTGAAAGCGAGGCAGAATAGCAGGAAACAGATTTCAAGAGGTACGTTGGAATCGCCTTTAAAGCACAGGAAGAGGGGCACAACTTCGACAATGATGCACTTGGCCAAAAAGGGCGTATGCGTTTTCTCCTGAATATATTCAGGAGAAAACGCATACGCCCTTTTTGGCCAAGCAAGCAAGCGGGCAATGCAAATCTGCACTACAAAGAAGTATCACTTCCCACCGGTCAAAAGGGACATCCACAAAATGTGTAAAAACCAGAAAGGCAAGACAGGCCCTGCAGAACAGGGAGCCTTGTTATGCTGATGGGCGGGATGTAAATTGCCAACTGCCTCTCTGGAGGAGTGCATTGTGTTCCCTAAAACAAGTAAACAACAGAGCTACAGAGCCAAGGGCACTTCCAGTCTAGGGAATATACCTTGGGAAAACTGAAAATCAAAAAGACACAGCCACCCCAAAATTTAGGGCTGCACTGCTTACAAGGACCTCAACTTGGGTACACCTTAAATATCCCAGGAAATATAAAAATGGTTCAAAAAATTGTGGTACTTACGTACGATGGAATATCCCTCAGCCATGAAATCAATGTCATAAGACCAGTAGCAGCAAAATGGGTGGATTCAGGTACGATGATTCTAAGTGAAATAAGTCACACATAAAAAGAAACTTATCATAAGATATCACTTATGAAGATCCTGTAAACATGGCTACACTTGAACTGAGTTAGGAAAGAGAACAGTGTCTCACATTTAGAAAACACTCTTATGCCTGCTTAAGGGGGAAGGAGAGGTGGGGTGATGCATAAAACCAGAGTTTGATATAAGCACAGGTACCGTTCCAAAAACCAACTATGGAATAGACAAGACCTACACCTTCCTCAGTGAAAGGGACTCAAAACCCCATATTTCCCGCAGAGGAATATATCTGACTAGTAAGAATCTTAAAACCTATGTATTGATATGTCTCCGTAAGGGAATCAAGTGTGTCTAGACTGGGATAAATATGGCAGTGAGAATCATCTCAAACCCACTATAAAAAGGAATTTCAAAAATAAAACAAAAAAACTGGGAAATTCTTTACAATTCCTTCAGGGTCTCTGATGAAACCTGAAATGACCCTATCTACAATGACAGCTGGATGTGGCATAAGACTGGACACTTGGGACTGAGAGGATTGGTGAGATTGGGTGAGCAAATGCAGACCCTTTAAAGCAATAATGCATGGCACATTTTCCATGGGTCCCAACTCTCCAGGTTGAAGGGAATATTACTACAGATATAACATGTACGGGAATCCTAGAGAACGGACACACTGTGAATACGAAAGGTTTCTAAAACTCAACGAATAGTCCCTCTCCTGGTGCTCCGGTTTGACTTTCCATCTGCTTTATTATCAACCTCCCAACTTGGAGAGACAGCCCCTTTAACCTCCTGGTTCGCACAGGTTGCCAATTTGGCAGAGGATGAAAGGGAAGAGGGAGAACCAATGAGAGAGTAGCTGTTAGGCATTTGGACGGGCACATATCACTGTAATTTCCCGGCAGGAAGAAGAATTAACCAAAGTCTCAGCCACCCACCGGGAATCAGTATAGATCCGGAACCAAAATTTTGGACTTGCGGTCAGCTCACCAAAAACGAGTTGAAAAATGGAGCTCAGGGGCACAGCAATTCACAAACTGGCCGAGTAATAAAGGACAACTATCGTCCAAAAATCTGTTGAGGGAAGGCAATGAGGCGGACTTGAAAGCGAGGCAGAATAGCAGGAAACAGATTTCAAGAGGTACGTTGGAATCGCCTTTAAAGCACAGGAAGAGGGGCACAACTTCGACAATGATGCACTTGGCCAAAAAGGGCGTATGCGTTTTCTCCTGAATATATTCAGGAGAAAACGCATATGCCCCTTTTGGCCAAGCAAGCAAGCGGGCAATGCAAATCTGCACTACAAAGAAGTATCACTTCCCACCGGTCAAAAGGGACATCCACAAAATGTGTAAAAACCAGAAAGGCAAGACAGGCCCTGCAGAACAGGGAGCCTTGTTATGCTGATGGGCGGGATGTAAATTGCCAACTGCCTCTCTGGAGGAGTGCATTGTGTTCCCTAAAACAAGTAAACAACAGAGCTACAGAGCCAAGGGCACTTCCAGTCTAGGGAATATACCTTGGGAAAACTGAAAATCAAAAAGACACAGCCACCCCAAAATTTAGGGCTGCACTGCTTACAAGGACCTCAACTTGGGTACACCTTAAATATCCCAGGAAATATAAAAATGGTTCAAAAAATTGTGGTACTTACGTACGATGGAATATCCCTCAGCCATGAAATCAATGTCATAAGACCAGTAGCAGCAAAATGGGTGGATTCAGGTACGATGATTCTAAGTGAAATAAGTCACAGAGAAAAATAAACTTATCATAAGATATCACTTATGAAGATCCTGTAAACATGGCTACACTTGAACTGAGTTAGGAAAGAGAACAGTGTCTCACATTTAGAAAACACTCTTATGCCTGCTTAAGGGGGAAGGAGAGGTGGGGTGATGCATAAAACCAGAGTTTGATATAAGCACAGGTACCGTTCCAAAAACCAACTATGGAATAGACAAGACCTACACCTTCCTCAGTGAAAGGGACTCAAAACCCCATATTTCCCGCAGAGGAATATATCTGACTAGTAAGAATCTTAAAACCTATGTATTGATATGTCTCCGTAAGGGAATCAAGTGTGTCTAGACTGGGATAAATATGGCAGTGAGAATCATCTCAAACCCACTATAAAAAGGAATTTCAAAAATAAAACAAAAAAACTGGGAAATTCTTTACAATTCCTTCAGGGTCTCTGATGAAACCTGAAATGACCCTATCTACAATGACAGCTGGATGTGGCATAAGACTGGACACTTGGGACTGAGAGGATTGGTGAGATTGGGTGAGCAAATGCAGACCCTTTAAAGCAATAATGCATGGCACATTTTCCATGGGTCCCAACTCTCCAGGTTGAAGGGAATATTACTACAGATATAACATGTACGGGAATCCTAGAGAACGGACACACTGTGAATACGAAAGGTTTCTAAAACTCAACGAATAGTCCCTCTCCTGGTGCTCCGGTTTGACTTTCCATCTGCTTTATTATCAACCTCCCAACTTGGAGAGACAGCCCCTTTAACCTCCTGGTTCGCACAGGTTGCCAATTTGGCAGAGGATGAAAGGGAAGAGGGAGAACCAATGAGAGAGTAGCTGTTAGGCATTTGGACGGGCACATATCACTGTAATTTCCCGGCAGGAAGAAGAATTAACCAAAGTCTCAGCCACCCACCGGGAATCAGTATAGATCCGGAACCAAAATTTTGGACTTGCGGTCAGCTCACCAAAAACGAGTTGAAAAATGGAGCTCAGGGGCACAGCAATTCACAAACTGGCCGAGTAATAAAGGACAACTATCGTCCAAAAATCTGTTGAGGGAAGGCAACGAGGCGGACTTGAAAGCGAGGCAGAATAGCAGGAAACAGATTTCAAGAGGTACGTTGGAATCGCCTTTAAAGCACAGGAAGAGGGGCACAACTTCGACAATGATGCACTTGGCCAAAAAGGGCGTATGCGTTTTCTCCTGAATATATTCAGGAGAAAACGCATACGCCCTTTTTGGCCAAGCAAGCAAGCGGGCAATGCAAATCTGCACTACAAAGAAGTATCACTTCCCACCGGTCAAAAGGGACATCCACAAAATGTGTAAAAACCAGAAAGGCAAGACAGGCCCTGGAGAACAGGGAGCCTTGTTATGCTGATGGGCGGGATGTAAATTGCCAACTGCCTCTCTGGAGGAGTGCATTGTGTTCCCTAAAACAAGTAAACAACAGAGCTACAGAGCCAAGGGCACTTCCAGTCTAGGGAATATACCTTGGGAAAACTGAAAATCAAAAAGACACAGCCACCCCAAAATTTAGGGCTGCACTGCTTACAAGGACCTCAACTTGGGTACACCTTAAATATCCCAGGAAATATAAAAATGGTTCAAAAAATTGTGGTACTTACGTACGATGGAATATCCCTCAGCCATGAAATCAATGTCATAAGACCAGTAGCAGCAAAATGGGTGGATTCAGGTACGATGATTCTAAGTGAAATAAGTCACAGAGAAAAAGAAACTTATCATAAGATATCACTTATGAAGATCCTGTAAACATGGCTACACTTGAACTGAGTTAGGAAAGAGAACAGTGTCTCACATTTAGAAAACACTCTTATGCCTGCTTAAGGGGGAAGGAGAGGTGGGGTGATGCATAAAACCAGAGTTTGATATAAGCACAGGTACCGTTCCAAAAACCAACTATGGAATAGACAAGACCTACACCTTCCTCAGTGAAAGGGACTCAAAACCCCATATTTCCCGCAGAGGAATATATCTGACTAGTAAGAATCTTAAAACCTATGTATTGATATGTCTCCGTAAGGGAATCAAGTGTGTCTAGACTGGGATAAATATGGCAGCGAGAATCAGCTCAAACCCACTATAAAAAGGAATTTCAAAAATAAAACAAAAAAACTGGGAAATTCTTTACAATTCCTTCAGGGTCTCTGATGAAACCTGAAATGACCCTATCTACAATGACAGCTGGATGTGGCATAAGGCTGGACACTTGGGACTGAGAGGATTGGTGAGATTGGGTGAGCAAATGCAGACCCTTTAAAGCAATAATGCATGGCACACATTCCATGGGTCCCAACTCTCCAGGTTGAAGGGAATATTACTACAGATATAACATGTACGGGAATCCTAGAGAACGGACACACTGTGAATACGAAAGGTTTCTAAAACTCAACGAATAGTCCCTCTCCTGGTGCTCCGGTTTGACTTTCCATCTGCTTTATTATCAACCTCCCAACTTGGAGAGACAGCCCCTTTAACCTCCTGGTTCGCACAGGTTGCCAATTTGGCAGAGGATGAAAGGGAAGAGGGAGAACCAATGAGAGAGTAGCTGTTAGGCATTTGGACGGGCACATATCACTGTAATTTCCCGGCAGGAAGAAGAATTAACCAAAGTCTCAGCCACCCACCGGGAATCAGTATAGATCCGGAACCAAAATTTTGGACTTGCGGTCAGCTCACCAAAAACGAGTTGAAAAATGGAGCTCAGGGGCACAGCAATTCACAAACTGGCCGAGTAATAAAGGACAACTATCGTCCAAAAATCTGTTGAGGGAAGGCAACGAGGCGGACTTGAAAGCGAGGCAGAATAGCAGGAAACAGATTTCAAGAGGTACGTTGGAATCGCCTTTAAAGCACAGGAAGAGGGGCACAACTTCGACAATGATGCACTTGGCCAAAAAGGGCGTATGCGTTTTCTCCTGAATATATTCAGGAGAAAACGCATACGCCCCTTTTGGCCAAGCAAGCAAGCGGGCAATGCAAATCTGCACTACAAAGAAGTATCACTTCCCACCGGTCAAAAGGGACATCCACAAAATGTGTAAAAACCAGAAAGGCAAGACAGGCCCTGCAGAACAGGGAGCCTTGTTATGCTGATGGGCGGGATGTAAATTGCCAACTGCCTCTCTGGAGGAGTGCATTGTGTTCCCTAAAACAAGTAAACAACAGAGCTACAGAGCCAAGGGCACTTCCAGTCTAGGGAATATACCTTGGGAAAACTGAAAATCAAAAAGACACAGCCACCCCAAAATTTAGGGCTGCACTGCTTACAAGGACCTCAACTTGGGTACACCTTAAATATCCCAGGAAATATAAAAATGGTTCAAAAAATTGTGGTACTTACGTACGATGGAATATCCCTCAGCCATGAAATCAATGTCATAAGACCAGTAGCAGCAAAATGGGTGGATTCAGGTACGATGATTCTAAGTGAAATAAGTCACACAGAAAAATAAACTTATAATAAGATATCACTTATGAAGATCCTGTAAACATGGCTACACTTGAACTGAGTTAGGAAAGAGAACAGTGTCTCACATTTAGAAAACACTCTTATGCCTGCTTAAGGGGGAAGGAGAGGTGGGGTGATGCATAAAACCAGAGTTTGATATAAGCACAGGTACCGTTCCAAAAACCAACTATGGAATAGACAAGACCTACACCTTCCTCAGTGAAAGGGACTCAAAACCCCATATTTCCCGCAGAGGAATATATCTGACTAGTAAGAATCTTAAAACCTATGTATTGATATGTCTCCGTAAGGGAATCAAGTGTGTCTAGACTGGGATAAATATGGCAGTGAGAATCATCTCAAACCCACTATAAAAAGGAATTTCAAAAATAAAACAAAAAAACTGGGAAATTCTTTACAATTCCTTCAGGGTCTCTGATGAAACCTGAAATGACCCTATCTACAATGACAGCTGGATGTGGCATAAGACTGGACACTTGGGACTGAGAGGATTGGTGAGATTGGGTGAGCAAATGCAGACCCTTTAAAGCAATAATGCATGGCACATTTTCCATGGGTCCCAACTCTCCAGGTTGAAGGGAATATTACTACAGATATAACATGTACGGGAATCCTAGAGAACGGACACACTGTGAATACGAAAGGTTTCTAAAACTCAACGAATAGTCCCTCTCCTGGTGCTCCGGTTTGACTTTCCATCTGCTTTATTATCAACCTCCCAACTTGGAGAGACAGCCCCTTTAACCTCCTGGTTCGCACAGGTTGCCAATTTGGCAGAGGATGAAAGGGAAGAGGGAGAACCAATGAGAGAGTAGCTGTTAGGCATTTGGACGGGCACATATCACTGTAATTTCCCGGCAGGAAGAAGAATTAACCAAAGTCTCAGCCACCCACCGGGAATCAGTATAGATCCGGAACCAAAATTTTGGACTTGCGGTCAGCTCACCAAAAACGAGTTGAAAAATGGAGCTCAGGGGCACAGCAATTCACAAACTGGCCGAGTAATAAAGGACAACTATCGTCCAAAAATCTGTTGAGGGAAGGCAACGAGGCGGACTTGAAAGCGAGGCAGAATAGCAGGAAACAGATTTCAAGAGGTACGTTGGAATCGCCTTTAAAGCACAGGAAGAGGGGCACAACTTCGACAATGATGCACTTGGCCAAAAAGGGCGTATGCGTTTTCTCCTGAATATATTCAGGAGAAAACGCATACGCCCTTTTTGGCCAAGCAAGCAAGCGGGCAATGCAAATCTGCACTACAAAGAAGTATCACTTCCCACCGGTCAAAAGGGACATCCACAAAATGTGTAAAAACCAGAAAGGCAAGACAGGCCCTGGAGAACAGGGAGCCTTGTTATGCTGATGGGCGGGATGTAAATTGCCAACTGCCTCTCTGGAGGAGTGCATTGTGTTCCCTAAAACAAGTAAACAACAGAGCTACAGAGCCAAGGGCACTTCCAGTCTAGGGAATATACCTTGGGAAAACTGAAAATCAAAAAGACACAGCCACCCCAAAATTTAGGGCTGCACTGCTTACAAGGACCTCAACTTGGGTACACCTTAAATATCCCAGGAAATATAAAAATGGTTCAAAAAATTGTGGTACTTACGTACGATGGAATATCCCTCAGCCATGAAATCAATGTCATAAGACCAGTAGCAGCAAAATGGGTGGATTCAGGTACGATGATTCTAAGTGAAATAAGTCACAGAGAAAAAGAAACTTATCATAAGATATCACTTATGAAGATCCTGTAAACATGGCTACACTTGAACTGAGTTAGGAAAGAGAACAGTGTCTCACATTTAGAAAACACTCTTATGCCTGCTTAAGGGGGAAGGAGAGGTGGGGTGATGCATAAAACCAGAGTTTGATATAAGCACAGGTACCGTTCCAAAAACCAACTATGGAATAGACAAGACCTACACCTTCCTCAGTGAAAGGGACTCAAAACCCCATATTTCCCGCAGAGGAATATATCTGACTAGTAAGAATCTTAAAACCTATGTATTGATATGTCTCCGTAAGGGAATCAAGTGTGTCTAGACTGGGATAAATATGGCAGCGAGAATCAGCTCAAACCCACTATAAAAAGGAATTTCAAAAATAAAACAAAAAAACTGGGAAATTCTTTACAATTCCTTCAGGGTCTCTGATGAAACCTGAAATGACCCTATCTACAATGACAGCTGGATGTGGCATAAGGCTGGACACTTGGGACTGAGAGGACTGGTGAGATTGGGTGAGCAAATGCAGACCCTTTTAAGCAATAATGCATGGCACACATTCCATGGGTCCCAACTCTCCAGGTTGAAGGGAATATTACTACAGATATAACATGTACGGGAATCCTAGAGAACGGACACACTGTGAATACGAAAGGTTTCTAAAACTCAACGAATAGTCCCTCTCCTGGTGCTCCGGTTTGACTTTCCATCTGCTTTATTATCAACCTCCCAACTTGGAGAGACAGCCCCTTTAACCTCCTGGTTCGCACAGGTTGCCAATTTGGCAGAGGATGAAAGGGAAGAGGGAGAACCAATGAGAGAGTAGCTGTTAGGCATTTGGACGGGCACATATCACTGTAATTTCCCGGCAGGAAGAAGAATTAACAAAAGTCTCAGCCACCCACCGGGAATCAGTATAGATCCGGAACCAAAATTTTGGACTTGCGGTCAGCTCACCAAAAACGAGTTGAAAAATGGAGCACAGGGGCACAGCAATTCACAAACTGGCCGAGTAATAAAGGACAACTATCGTCCAAAAATCTGTTGAGGGAAGGCAACGAGGCGGACTTGAAAGCGAGGCAGAATAGCAGGAAACAGATTTCCAGAGGTACGTTGGAATCGCCTTTAAAGCACAGGAAGAGGGGCACAACTTCGACAATGATGCACTTGGCCAAAAAGGGCGTATGCGTTTTCTCCTGAATATATTCAGGAGAAAACGCATATGCCCCTTTTGGCCAAGCAAGCAAGCGGGCAATGCAAATCTGCACTACAAAGAAGTATCACTTCCCACCGGTCAAAAGGACATCCACAAAATGTGTAAAAACCAGAAAGGCAAGACAGGCCCTGCAGAACAGGGAGCCTTGTTATTCTGATGGGCGGGATGTAAATTGCCAACTGCCTCTCTGGAGGAGTGCATTGTGTTCCCTAAAACAAGTAAACAACAGAGCTACAGAGCCAAGGGCACTTCCAGTCTAGGGAATATACCTTGGGAAAACTGAAAATCAAAAAGACACAGCCACCCCAAAATTTAGGGCTGCACTGCTTACAAGGACCTCAACTTGGGTACACCTTAAATATCCCAGGAAATATAAAAATGGTTCAAAAAATTGTGGTACTTACGTACGATGGAATATCCCTCAGCCATGAAATCAATGTCATAAGACCAGTAGCAGCAAAATGGGTGGATTCAGGTACGATGATTCTAAGTGAAATAAGTCACACAGAAAAATAAACTTATCATAAGATATCACTTATGAAGATCCTGTAAACATGGCTACACTTGAACTGAGTTAGGAAAGAGAACAGTGTCTCACATTTAGAAAACACTCTTATGCCTGCTTAAGGGGGAAGGAGAGGTGGGGTGATGCATAAAACCAGAGTTTGATATAAGCACAGGTACCGTTCCAAAAACCAACTATGGAATAGACAAGACCTACACCTTCCTCAGTGAAAGGGACTCAAAACCCCATATTTCCCGCAGAGGAATATATCTGACTAGTAAGAATCTTAAAACCTATGTATTGATATGTCTCCGTAAGGGAATCAAGTGTGTCTAGACTGAGATAAATATGGCAGCGAGAATCAGCTCAAACCCACTATAAAAAGGAATTTCAAAAATAAAACAAAAAAACTGGGAAATTCTTTACAATTCCTTCAGGGTCTCTGATGAAACCTGAAATGACCCTATCTACAATGACAGCTGGATGTGGCATAAGGCTGGACACTTGGGACTGAGAGGATTGGTGAGATTGGGTGAGCAAATGCAGACCCTTTAAAGCAATAATGCATGGCACACATTCCATGGGTCCCAACTCTCCAGGTTGAAGGGAATATTACTACAGATATAACATGTACGGGAATCCTAGAGAACGGACACACTGTGAATACGAAAGGTTTCTAAAACTCAACGAATAGTCCCTCTCCTGTGCTCCGGTTTGACTTTCCATCTGCTTTATTATCAACCTCCCAACTTGGAGAGACAGCCCCTTTAACCTCCTGGTTCGCACAGGTTGCCAATTTGGCAGAGGATGAAAGGGAAGAGGGAGAACCAATGAGAGAGTAGCTGTTAGGCATTTGGACGGGCACATATCACTGTAATTTCCCGGCAGGAAGAAGAATTAACCAAAGTCTCAGCCACCCACCGGGAATCAGTATAGATCCTGAACCAAAATTTTGGACTTGCGGTCAGCTCACCAAAAACGAGTTGAAAAATGGAGCTCAGGGGCACAGCAATTCACAAACTGGCCGAGTAATAAAGGACAACTATCGTCCAAAAATCTTTTGAGGGAAGGCAATGAGGCGGACTTGAAAGCGAGGCAGAATAGCAGGAAACAGATTTCAAGAGGTACGTTGGAATCGCCTTTAAAGCACAGGAAGAGGGGCACAACTTCGACAATGATGCACTTGGCCAAAAAGGGCGTATGCGTTTTCTCCTGAATATATTCAGGAGAAAACGCATACGCCCTTTTTGGCCAAGCAAGCAAGCGGGCAATGCAAATCTGCACTACAAAGAAGTATCACTTCCCACCGGTCAAAAGGGACATCCACAAAATGTGTAAAAACCAGAAAGGCAAGACAGGCCCTGCAGAACAGGGAGCCTTGTTATGCTGATGGGCGGGATGTAAATTGCCAACTGCCTCTCTGGAGGAGTGCATTGTGTTCCCTAAAACAAGTAAACAACAGAGCTACAGAGCCAAGGGCACTTCCAGTCTAGGGAATATACCTTGGGAAAACTGAAAATCAAAAAGACAAAGCCACCCCAAAATTTAGGGCTGCACTGCTTACAAGGACCTCAACTTGGGTACACCTTAAATATCCCAGGAAATATAAAAATGGTTCAAAAAATTGTGGTACTTACGTACGATGGAATATCCCTCAGCCATGAAATCAATGTCATAAGACCAGTAGCAGCAAAATGGGTGGATTCAGGTACGATGATTCTAAGTGAAATAAGTCACACATAAAAAGAAACTTATCATAAGATATCACTTATGAAGATCCTGTAAACATGGCTACACTTGAACTGAGTTAGGAAAGAGAACAGTGTCTCACATTTAGAAAACACTCTTATGCCTGCTTAAGGGGGAAGGAGAGGTGGGGTGATGCATAAAACCAGAGTTTGATATAAGCACAGGTACCGTTCCAAAAACCAACTATGGAATAGACAAGACCTACACCTTCCTCAGTGAAAGGGACTCAAAACCCCATATTTCCCGCAGAGGAATATATCTGACTAGTAAGAATCTTAAAACCTATGTATTGATATGTCTCCGTAAGGGAATCAAGTGTGTCTAGACTGGGATAAATATGGCAGTGAGAATCATCTCAAACCCACTATAAAAAGGAATTTCAAAAATAAAACAAAAAAACTGGGAAATTCTTTACAATTCCTTCAGGGTCTCTGATGAAACCTGAAATGACCCTATCTACAATGACAGCTGGATGTGGCATAAGACTGGACACTTGGGACTGAGAGGATTGGTGAGATTGGGTGAGCAAATGCAGACCCTTTAAAGCAATAATGCATGGCACATTTTCCATGGGTCCCAACTCTCCAGGTTGAAGGGAATATTACTACAGATATAACATGTACGGGAATCCTAGAGAACGGACACACTGTGAATACGAAAGGTTTCTAAAACTCAACGAATAGTCCCTCTCCTGGTGCTCCGGTTTGACTTTCCATCTGCTTTATTATCAACCTCCCAACTTGGAGAGACAGCCCCTTTAACCTCCTGGTTCGCACAGGTTGCCAATTTGGCAGAGGATGAAAGGGAAGAGGGAGAACCAATGAGAGAGTAGCTGTTAGGCATTTGGACGGGCACATATCACTGTAATTTCCCGGCAGGAAGAAGAATTAACCAAAGTCTCAGCCACCCACCGGGAATCAGTATAGATCCGGAACCAAAATTTTGGACTTGCGGTCAGCTCACCAAAAACGAGTTGAAAAATGGAGCTCAGGGGCACAGCAATTCACAAACTGGCCGAGTAATAAAGGACAACTATCGTCCAAAAATCTGTTGAGGGAAGGCAATGAGGCGGACTTGAAAGCGAGGCAGAATAGCAGGAAACAGATTTCAAGAGGTACGTTGGAATCGCCTTTAAAGCACAGGAAGAGGGGCACAACTTCGACAATGATGCACTTGGCCAAAAAGGGCGTATGCGTTTTCTCCTGAATATATTCAGGAGAAAACGCATATGCCCCTTTTGGCCAAGCAAGCAAGCGGGCAATGCAAATCTGCACTACAAAGAAGTATCACTTCCCACCGGTCAAAAGGGACATCCACAAAATGTGTAAAAACCAGAAAGGCAAGACAGGCCCTGCAGAACAGGGAGCCTTGTTATGCTGATGGGCGGGATGTAAATTGCCAACTGCCTCTCTGGAGGAGTGCATTGTGTTCCCTAAAACAAGTAAACAACAGAGCTACAGAGCCAAGGGCACTTCCAGTCTAGGGAATATACCTTGGGAAAACTGAAAATCAAAAAGACACAGCCACCCCAAAATTTAGGGCTGCACTGCTTACAAGGACCTCAACTTGGGTACACCTTAAATATCCCAGGAAATATAAAAATGGTTCAAAAAATTGTGGTACTTACGTACGATGGAATATCCCTCAGCCATGAAATCAATGTCATAAGACCAGTAGCAGCAAAATGGGTGGATTCAGGTACGATGATTCTAAGTGAAATAAGTCACAGAGAAAAAGAAACTTATCATAAGATATCACTTATGAAGATCCTGTAAACATGGCTACACTTGAACTGAGTTAGGAAAGAGAACAGTGTCTCACATTTAGAAAACACTCTTATGCCTGCTTAAGGGGGAAGGAGAGGTGGGGTGATGCATAAAACCAGAGTTTGATATAAGCACAGGTACCGTTCCAAAAACCAACTATGGAATAGACAAGACCTACACCTTCCTCAGTGAAAGGGACTCAAAACCCCATATTTCCCGCAGAGGAATATATCTGACTAGTAAGAATCTTAAAACCTATGTATTGATATGTCTCCGTAAGGGAATCAAGTGTGTCTAGCCTGGGATAAATATGGCAGTGAGAATCATCTCAAACCCACTATAAAAAGGAATTTCAAAAATAAAACAAAAAAACTGGGAAATTCTTTACAATTCCTTCAGGGTCTCTGATGAAACCTGAAATGACCCTATCTACAATGACAGCTGGATGTGGCATAAGACTGGACACTTGGGACTGAGAGGATTGGTGAGATTGGGTGAGCAAATGCAGACCCTTTAAAGCAATAATGCATGGCACATTTTCCATGGGTCCCAACTCTCCAGGTTGAAGGGAATATTACTACAGATATAACATGTACGGGAATCCTAGAGAACGGACACACTGTGAATACGAAAGGTTTCTAAAACTCAACGAATAGTCCCTCTCCTGGTGCTCCGGTTTGACTTTCCATCTGCTTTATTATCAACCTCCCAACTTGGAGAGACAGCCCCTTTAACCTCCTGGTTCGCACAGGTTGCCAATTTGGCAGAGGATGAAAGGGAAGAGGGAGAACCAATGAGAGAGTAGCTGTTAGGCATTTGGACGGGCACATATCACTGTAATTTCCCGGCAGGAAGAAGAATTAACCAAAGTCTCAGCCACCCACCGGGAATCAGTATAGATCCGGAACCAAAATTTTGGACTTGCGGTCAGCTCACCAAAAACGAGTTGAAAAATGGAGCTCAGGGGCACAGCAATTCACAAACTGGCCGAGTAATAAAGGACAACTATCGTCCAAAAATCTGTTGAGGGAAGGCAACGAGGCGGACTTGAAAGCGAGGCAGAATAGCAGGAAACAGATTTCAAGAGGTACGTTGGAATCGCCTTTAAAGCACAGGAAGAGGGGCACAACTTCGACAATGATGCACTTGGCCAAAAAGGGCGTATGCGTTTTCTCCTGAATATATTCAGGAGAAAACGCATACGCCCTTTTTGGCCAAGCAAGCAAGCGGGCAATGCAAATCTGCACTACAAAGAAGTATCACTTCCCACCGGTCAAAAGGGACATCCACAAAATGTGTAAAAACCAGAAAGGCAAGACAGGCCCTGGAGAACAGGGAGCCTTGTTATGCTGATGGGCGGGATGTAAATTGCCAACTGCCTCTCTGGAGGAGTGCATTGTGTTCCCTAAAACAAGTAAACAACAGAGCTACAGAGCCAAGGGCACTTCCAGTCTAGGGAATATACCTTGGGAAAACTGAAAATCAAAAAGACACAGCCACCCCAAAATTTAGGGCTGCACTGCTTACAAGGACCTCAACTTGGGTACACCTTAAATATCCCAGGAAATATAAAAATGGTTCAAAAAATTGTGGTACTTACGTACGATGGAATATCCCTCAGCCATGAAATCAATGTCATAAGACCAGTAGCAGCAAAATGGGTGGATTCAGGTACGATGATTCTAAGTGAAATAAGTCACAGAGAAAAATAAACTTATCATAAGATATCACTTATGAAGATCCTGTAAACATGGCTACACTTGAACTGAGTTAGGAAAGAGAACAGTGTCTCACATTTAGAAAACACTCTTATGCCTGCTTAAGGGGGAAGGAGAGGTGGGGTGATGCATAAAACCAGAGTTTGATATAAGCACAGGTACCGTTCCAAAAACCAACTATGGAATAGACAAGACCTACACCTTCCTCAGTGAAAGGGACTCAAAACCCCATATTTCCCGCAGAGGAATATATCTGACTAGTAAGAATCTTAAAACCTATGTATTGATATGTCTCCGTAAGGGAATCAAGTGTGTCTAGACTGGGATAAATATGGCAGCGAGAATCAGCTCAAACCCACTATAAAAAGGAATTTCAAAAATAAAACAAAAAAACTGGGAAATTCTTTACAATTCCTTCAGGGTCTCTGATGAAACCTGAAATGACCCTATCTACAATGACAGCTGGATGTGGCATAAGGCTGGACACTTGGGACTGAGAGGATTGGTGAGATTGGGTGAGCAAATGCAGACCCTTTAAAGCAATAATGCATGGCACACATTCCATGGGTCCCAACTCTCCAGGTTGAAGGGAATATTACTACAGATATAACATGTACGGGAATCCTAGAGAACGGACACACTGTGAATACGAAAGGTTTCTAAAACTCAACGAATAGTCCCTCTCCTGGTGCTCCGGTTTGACTTTCCATCTGCTTTATTATCAACCTCCCAACTTGGAGAGACAGCCCCTTTAACCTCCTGGTTCGCACAGGTTGCCAATTTGGCAGAGGATGAAAGGGAAGAGGGAGAACCAATGAGAGAGTAGCTGTTAGGCATTTGGACGGGCACATATCACTGTAATTTCCCGGCAGGAAGAAGAATTAACCAAAGTCTCAGCCACCCACCGGGAATCAGTATAGATCCGGAACCAAAATTTTGGACTTGCGGTCAGCTCACCAAAAACGAGTTGAAAAATGGAGCTCAGGGGCACAGCAATTCACAAACTGGCCGAGTAATAAAGGACAACTATCGTCCAAAAATCTGTTGAGGGAAGGCAACGAGGCGGACTTGAAAGCGAGGCAGAATAGCAGGAAACAGATTTCAAGAGGTACGTTGGAATCGCCTTTAAAGCACAGGAAGAGGGGCACAACTTCGACAATGATGCACTTGGCCAAAAAGGGCGTATGCGTTTTCTCCTGAATATATTCAGGAGAAAACGCATATGCCCCTTTTGGCCAAGCAAGCAAGCGGGCAATGCAAATCTGCACTACAAAGAAGTATCACTTCCCACCGGTCAAAAGGGACATCCACAAAATGTGTAAAAACCAGAAAGGCAAGACAGGCCCTGCAGAACAGGGAGCCTTGTTATGCTGATGGGCGGGATGTAAATTGCCAACTGCCTCTCTGGAGGAGTGCATTGTGTTCCCTAAAACAAGTAAACAACAGAGCTACAGAGCCAAGGGCACTTCCAGTCTAGGGAATATACCTTGGGAAAACTGAAAATCAAAAAGACACAGCCACCCCAAAATTTAGGGCTGCACTGCTTACAAGGACCTCAACTTGGGTACACCTTAAATATCCCAGGAAATATAAAAATGGTTCAAAAAATTGTGGTACTTACGTACGATGGAATATCCCTCAGCCATGAAATCAATGTCATAAGACCAGTAGCAGCAAAATGGGTGGATTCAGGTACGATGATTCTAAGTGAAATAAGTCACACAGAAAAATAAACTTATAATAAGATATCACTTATGAAGATCCTGTAAACATGGCTACACTTGAACTGAGTTAGGAAAGAGAACAGTGTCTCACATTTAGAAAACACTCTTATGCCTGCTTAAGGGGGAAGGAGAGGTGGGGTGATGCATAAAACCAGAGTTTGATATAAGCACAGGTACCGTTCCAAAAACCAACTATGGAATAGACAAGACCTACACCTTCCTCAGTGAAAGGGACTCAAAACCCCATATTTCCCGCAGAGGAATATATCTGACTAGTAAGAATCTTAAAACCTATGTATTGATATGTCTCCGTAAGGGAATCAAGTGTGTCTAGACTGGGATAAATATGGCAGTGAGAATCATCTCAAACCCACTATAAAAAGGAATTTCAAAAATAAAACAAAAAAACTGGGAAATTCTTTACAATTCCTTCAGGGTCTCTGATGAAACCTGAAATGACCCTATCTACAATGACAGCTGGATGTGGCATAAGACTGGACACTTGGGACTGAGAGGATTGGTGAGATTGGGTGAGCAAATGCAGACCCTTTAAAGCAATAATGCATGGCACATTTTCCATGGGTCCCAACTCTCCAGGTTGAAGGGAATATTACTACAGATATAACATGTACGGGAATCCTAGAGAACGGACACACTGTGAATACGAAAGGTTTCTAAAACTCAACGAATAGTCCCTCTCCTGGTGCTCCGGTTTGACTTTCCATCTGCTTTATTATCAACCTCCCAACTTGGAGAGACAGCCCCTTTAACCTCCTGGTTCGCACAGGTTGCCAATTTGGCAGAGGATGAAAGGGAAGAGGGAGAACCAATGAGAGAGTAGCTGTTAGGCATTTGGACGGGCACATATCACTGTAATTTCCCGGCAGGAAGAAGAATTAACCAAAGTCTCAGCCACCCACCGGGAATCAGTATAGATCCGGAACCAAAATTTTGGACTTGCGGTCAGCTCACCAAAAACGAGTTGAAAAATGGAGCTCAGGGGCACAGCAATTCACAAACTGGCCGAGTAATAAAGGACAACTATCGTCCAAAAATCTGTTGAGGGAAGGCAACGAGGCGGACTTGAAAGCGAGGCAGAATAGCAGGAAACAGATTTCAAGAGGTACGTTGGAATCGCCTTTAAAGCACAGGAAGAGGGGCACAACTTCGACAATGATGCACTTGGCCAAAAAGGGCGTATGCGTTTTCTCCTGAATATATTCAGGAGAAAACGCATACGCCCTTTTTGGCCAAGCAAGCAAGCGGGCAATGCAAATCTGCACTACAAAGAAGTATCACTTCCCACCGGTCAAAAGGGACATCCACAAAATGTGTAAAAACCAGAAAGGCAAGACAGGCCCTGGAGAACAGGGAGCCTTGTTATGCTGATGGGCGGGATGTAAATTGCCAACTGCCTCTCTGGAGGAGTGCATTGTGTTCCCTAAAACAAGTAAACAACAGAGCTACAGAGCCAAGGGCACTTCCAGTCTAGGGAATATACCTTGGGAAAACTGAAAATCAAAAAGACACAGCCACCCCAAAATTTAGGGCTGCACTGCTTACAAGGACCTCAACTTGGGTACACCTTAAATATCCCAGGAAATATAAAAATGGTTCAAAAAATTGTGGTACTTACGTACGATGGAATATCCCTCAGCCATGAAATCAATGTCATAAGACCAGTAGCAGCAAAATGGGTGGATTCAGGTACGATGATTCTAAGTGAAATAAGTCACAGAGAAAAAGAAACTTATCATAAGATATCACTTATGAAGATCCTGTAAACATGGCTACACTTGAACTGAGTTAGGAAAGAGAACAGTGTCTCACATTTAGAAAACACTCTTATGCCTGCTTAAGGGGGAAGGAGAGGTGGGGTGATGCATAAAACCAGAGTTTGATATAAGCACAGGTACCGTTCCAAAAACCAACTATGGAATAGACAAGACCTACACCTTCCTCAGTGAAAGGGACTCAAAACCCCATATTTCCCGCAGAGGAATATATCTGACTAGTAAGAATCTTAAAACCTATGTATTGATATGTCTCCGTAAGGGAATCAAGTGTGTCTAGACTGGGATAAATATGGCAGCGAGAATCAGCTCAAACCCACTATAAAAAGGAATTTCAAAAATAAAACAAAAAAACTGGGAAATTCTTTACAATTCCTTCAGGGTCTCTGATGAAACCTGAAATGACCCTATCTACAATGACAGCTGGATGTGGCATAAGGCTGGACACTTGGGACTGAGAGGACTGGTGAGATTGGGTGAGCAAATGCAGACCCTTTTAAGCAATAATGCATGGCACACATTCCATGGGTCCCAACTCTCCAGGTTGAAGGGAATATTACTACAGATATAACATGTACGGGAATCCTAGAGAACGGACACACTGTGAATACGAAAGGTTTCTAAAACTCAACGAATAGTCCCTCTCCTGGTGCTCCGGTTTGACTTTCCATCTGCTTTATTATCAACCTCCCAACTTGGAGAGACAGCCCCTTTAACCTCCTGGTTCGCACAGGTTGCCAATTTGGCAGAGGATGAAAGGGAAGAGGGAGAACCAATGAGAGAGTAGCTGTTAGGCATTTGGACGGGCACATATCACTGTAATTTCCCGGCAGGAAGAAGAATTAACCAAAGTCTCAGCCACCCACCGGGAATCAGTATAGATCCGGAACCAAAATTTTGGACTTGCGGTCAGCTCACCAAAAACGAGTTGAAAAATGGAGCACAGGGGCACAGCAATTCACAAACTGGCCGAGTAATAAAGGACAACTATCGTCCAAAAATCTGTTGAGGGAAGGCAACGAGGCGGACTTGAAAGCGAGGCAGAATAGCAGGAAACAGATTTCCAGAGGTACGTTGGAATCGCCTTTAAAGCACAGGAAGAGGGGCACAACTTCGACAATGATGCACTTGGCCAAAAAGGGCGTATGCGTTTTCTCCTGAATATATTCAGGAGAAAACGCATATGCCCCTTTTGGCCAAGCAAGCAAGCGGGCAATGCAAATCTGCACTACAAAGAAGTATCACTTCCCACCGGTCAAAAGGACATCCACAAAATGTGTAAAAACCAGAAAGGCAAGACAGGCCCTGCAGAACAGGGAGCCTTGTTATGCTGATGGGCGGGATGTAAATTGCCAACTGCCTCTCTGGAGGAGTGCATTGTGTTCCCTAAAACAAGTAAACAACAGAGCTACAGAGCCAAGGGCACTTCCAGTCTAGGGAATATACCTTGGGAAAACTGAAAATCAAAAAGACACAGCCACCCCAAAATTTAGGGCTGCACTGCTTACAAGGACCTCAACTTGGGTACACCTTAAATATCCCAGGAAATATAAAAATGGTTCAAAAAATTGTGGTACTTACGTACGATGGAATATCCCTCAGCCATGAAATCAATGTCATAAGACCAGTAGCAGCAAAATGGGTGGATTCAGGTACGATGATTCTAAGTGAAATAAGTCACACAGAAAAATAAACTTATCATAAGATATCACTTATGAAGATCCTGTAAACATGGCTACACTTGAACTGAGTTAGGAAAGAGAACAGTGTCTCACATTTAGAAAACACTCTTATGCCTGCTTAAGGGGGAAGGAGAGGTGGGGTGATGCATAAAACCAGAGTTTGATATAAGCACAGGTACCGTTCCAAAAACCAACTATGGAATAGACAAGACCTACACCTTCCTCAGTGAAAGGGACTCAAAACCCCATATTTCCCGCAGAGGAATATATCTGACTAGTAAGAATCTTAAAACCTATGTATTGATATGTCTCCGTAAGGGAATCAAGTGTGTCTAGACTGGGATAAATATGGCAGTGAGAATCATCTCAAACCCACTATAAAAAGGAATTTCAAAAATAAAACAAAAAAACTGGGAAATTCTTTACAATTCCTTCAGGGTCTCTGATGAAACCTGAAATGACCCTATCTAAAATGACAGCTGGATGTGGCATAAGACTGGACACTTGGGACTGAGAGGATTGGTGAGATTGGGTGAGCAAATGCAGACCCTTTAAAGCAATAATGCATGGCACATTTTCCATGGGTCCCAACTCTCCAGGTTGAAGGGAATATTACTACAGATATAACATGTACGGGAATCCTAGAGAACGGACACACTGTGAATACGAAAGGTTTCTAAAACTCAACGAATAGTCCCTCTCTTGGTGCTCCGGTTTGACTTTCCATCTGCTTTATTATCAACCTCCCAACTTGGAGAGACAGCCCCTTTAACCTCCTGGTTCGCACAGGTTGCCAATTTGGCAGAGGATGAAAGGGAAGAGGGAGAACCAATGAGAGAGTAGCTGTTAGGCATTTGGACGGGCACATATCACTGTAATTTCCCGGCAGGAAGAAGAATTAACCAAAGTCTCAGCCACCCACCGGGAATCAGTATAGATCCGGAACCAAAATTTTGGACTTGCGGTCAGCTCACCAAAAACGAGTTGAAAAATGGAGCTCAGGGGCACAGCAATTCACAAACTGGCCGAGTAATAAAGGACAACTATCGTCCAAAAATCTGTTGAGGGAAGGCAACGAGGCGGACTTGAAAGCGAGGCAGAATAGCAGGAAACAGATTTCAAGAGGTACGTTGGAATCGCCTTTAAAGCACAGGAAGAGGGGCACAACTTCGACAATGATGCACTTGGCCAAAAAGGGCGTATGCGTTTTCTCCTGAATATATTCAGGAGAAAACGCATACGCCCTTTTTGGCCAAGCAAGCAAGCGGGCAATGCAAATCTGCACTACAAAGAAGTATCACTTCCCACCGGTCAAAAGGGACATCCACAAAATGTGTAAAAACCAGAAAGGCAAGACAGGCCCTGGAGAACAGGGAGCCTTGTTATGCTGATGGGCGGGATGTAAATTGCCAACTGCCTCTCTGGAGGAGTGCATTGTGTTCCCTAAAACAAGTAAACAACAGAGCTACAGAGCCAAGGGCACTTCCAGTCTAGGGAATATACCTTGGGAAAACTGAAAATCAAAAAGACACAGCCACCCCAAAATTTAGGGCTGCACTGCTTACAAGGACCTCAACTTGGGTACACCTTAGATATCCCAGGAAATATAAAAATGGTTCAAAAAATTGTGGTACTTACGTACGATGGAATATCCCTCAGCCATGAAATCAATGTCATAAGGCCAGTAGCAGCAAAATGGGTGGATTCAGGTACGATGATTCTAAGTGAAATAAGTCACACAGAAAAAGAAACTTATCATAAGATATCACATATGAAGATCCTGTAAACATGGCTACACTTGAACTGAGTTAGGAAAGAGAACAGTGTCTCACATTTAGAAAACACTCTTATGCCTGCTTAAGGGGGAAGGAGAGGTGGGGTGATGCATAAAACCAGAGTTTGATATAAGCACAGGTACCGTTCCAAAAACCAACTATGGAATAGACAAGACCTACACCTTCCTCAGTGAAAGGGACTCCAAACCCCATATTTCCCGCAGAGGAATATATCTGACTAGTAAGAATCTTAAAACCTATGTATTGATATGTCTCCGTAAGGGAATCAAGTGTGTCTAGACTGGCATAAACATGGCAGCGAGAATCAGCTCAAACCCACTATAAAAAGGAATTTCAAAAACAAAACCAAAAAACTGCGAAAATCTTTACAGTTCCTTCAGGGTCTCTGATGAAACCTGAAATGACCCTATCTACAATGACAGCTGGATGTGGCATAAGGCTGGACACTTGGGACTGAGAGGATTGGTGAGATTGGGTGAGCAAATGCAGACCCTTTAAAGCAATAATGCATGGCACACATTCCATGGGTCCCAACTCTCCAGGTTGAAGGGAATATTACTACAGATATAACATGTACGGGAATCCTAGAGAACGGACACACTGTGAATACGAAAGGTTTCTAAAACTCAACGAATAGTCCCTCTCCTGGTGCTCCGGTTTGACTTTCCATCTGCTTTATTATCAACCTCCCAACTTGGAGAGACAGCCCCTTTAACCTCCTGGTTCGCACAGGTTGCCAATTTGGCAGAGGATGAAAGGGAAGAGGGAGAACCAATGAGAGAGTAGCTGTTAGGCATTTGGACGGGCACATATCACTGTAATTTCCCGGCAGGAAGAAGAATTAACCAAAGTCTCAGCCACCCACCGGGAATCAGTATAGATCCGGAACCAAAATTTTGGACTTGCGGTCAGCTCACCAAAAACGAGTTGAAAAATGGAGCTCAGGGGCACAGCAATTCACATACTGGCCGAGTAATAAAGGACAACTATCGTCCAAAAATCTGTTGAGGGAAGGCAACGAGGCGGACTTGAAAGCGAGGCAGAATAGCAGGAAACAGATTTCAAGAGGTACGTTGGAATCGCCTTTAAAGCACAGGAAGAGGGGCACAACTTCGACAATGATGCACTTGGCCAAAAAGGGCGTATGCGTTTTCTCCTGAATATATTCAGGAGAAAACGCATACGCCCTTTTTTGCCAAGCAAGCAAGCGGGCAATGCAAATCTGCACTACAAAGAAGTATCACTTCCCACCAGTCAAAAGGGACATCCACAAAATGTGTAAAAACCAGAAAGGCAAGACAGGCCCTGGAGAACAGGGAGCCTTGTTATGCTGATGGGCGGGATGTAAATTGCCAACTGCCTCTCTGGAGGAGTGCATTGTGTTCCCTAAAACAAGTAAACAACAGTGCTACAGAGCCAAGGGCACTTCCAGTCTAGGGAATATACCTTGGGAAAACTGAAAATCAAAAAGACACAGCCACCCCAAAATTTAGGGCTGCACTGCTTACAAGGACCTCAACTTGGGTACACCTTAAATATCCCAGGAAATATAAAAATGGTTCAAAAAATTGTGGTACTTACGTACGATGGAATATCCCTCAGCCATGAAATCAATGTCATAAGACCAGTAGCAGCAAAATGGGTGGATTCAGGTACGATGATTCTAAGTGAAATAAGTCACAGAGAAAAAGAAACTTATCATAAGATATCACTTATGAAGATCCTGTAAACATGGCTACACTTGAACTGAGTTAGGAAAGAGAACAGTGTCTCACATTTAGAAAACACTCTTATGCCTGCTTAAGGGGGAAGGAGAGGTGGGGTGATGCATAAAACCAGAGTTTGATATAAGCACAGGTACCGTTCCAAAAACCAACTATGGAATAGACAAGACCTACACCTTCCTCAGTGAAAGGGACTCAAAACCCCATATTTCCCGCAGAGGTTGTATCTGACTAGTAAGAATCTTAAAACCTATGTATTGATATGTCTCCGTAAGGGAATCAAGTGTGTCTAGACTGGGATAAATATGGCAGCGAGAATCAGCTCAAACCCACTATAAAAAGGAATTTCAAAAATAAAACAAAAAAACTGGGAAATTCTTTACAATTCCTTCAGGGTCTCTGATGAAACCTGAAATGACCCTATCTACAATGACAGCTGGATGTGGCATAAGGCTGGACACTTGGGACTGAGAGGATTGGTGAGATTGGGTGAGCAAATGCAGACCCTTTAATGCAATAATGCATGGCACACATTCCATGGGTCCCAACTCTCCAGGTTGAAGGGAATATTACTACAGATATAACATGTACGGGAATCCTAGAGAACGGACACACTGTGAATACGAAAGGTTTCTAAAACTCAACGAATAGTCCCTCTCCTGGTGCTCCGGTTTGACTTTCCATCTGCTTTATTATCAACCTCCCAACTTGGAGAGACAGCCCCTTTAACCTCCTGGTTCGCACAGGTTGCCAATTTGGCAGAGGATGAAAGGGAAGAGGGAGAACCAATGAGAGAGTAGCTGTTAGGCATTTGGACGGGCACATATCACTGTAATTTCCTGGCAGGAAGAAGAATTAACCAAAGTCTCAGCCACCCACCGGGAATCAGTATAGATCCTGAACCAAAATTTTGGACTTGCGGTCAGCTCACCAAAAACGAGTTGAAAAATGGAGCTCAGGGGCACAGCAATTCACAAACTGGCCGAGTAATAAAGGACAACTATCGTCCAAAAATCTGTTGAGGGAAGGCAACGAGGCGGACTTGAAAGCGAGGCAGAATAGCAGGAAACAGATTTCCAGAGGTACGTTGGAATCGCCTTTAAAGCACAGGAAGAGGGGCACAACTTCGACAATGATGCACTTGGCCAAAAAGGGCGTATGCGTTTTCTCCTGAATATATTCAGGAGAAAACGCATACGCCCTTTTTGGCCAAGCAAGGAAGCGGGCAATGCAAATCTGCACTACAAAGAAGTATCACTTCCCACCGGTCAAAAGGGACATCCACAAAATGTGTAAAAACCAGAAAGGCAAGACAGGCCCTGGAGAACAGGGAGCCTTGTTATGCTGATGGGCGGGATGTAAATTGCCAACTGCCTCTCTGGAGGAGTGCATTGTGTTCCCTAAAACAAGTAAACAACAGAGCTACAGAGCCAAGGGCACTTCCAGTCTAGGGAATATACCTTGGGAAAACTGAAAATCAAAAAGACACAGCCACCCCAAAATTTAGGGCTGCACTGCTTACAAGGACCTCAACTTGGATACACCTTAAATATCCCAGGAAATATAAAAATGGTTCAAAAAATTGTGGTACTTATGTACGATGGAATATCCCTCAGCCATGAAATCAATGTCATAAGACCAGTAGCAGCAAAATGGGTGGATTCAGGTACGATGATTCTAAGTGAAATAAGTCACACAGAAAAAGAAACTTATCATAAGATATCACTTATGAAGATCCTGTAAACATGGCTACACTTGAACTGAGTTAGGAAAGAGAACAGTGTCTCACATTTAGAAAACACTCTTATGCCTGCTTAAGGGGGAAGGAGAGGTGGGGTGATGCATAAAACCAGAGTTTGATATAAGCACAGGTACCGTTCCAAAAACCAACTATGGAATAGACAAGACCTACACCTTCCTCAGTGAAAGGGACTCAAAACCCCATATTTCCCGCAGAGGAATATATCTGACTAGTAAGAATCTTAAAACCTATGTATTGATATGTCTCCGTAAGGGAATCAAGTGTGTCTAGACTGGGATAAATATGGCAGCGAGAATCAGCTCAAACCCACTATAAAAAGGAATTTCAAAAATAAAACAAAAAAACTGGGAAATTCTTTACAATTCCTTCAGGGTCTCTGATGAAACCTGAAATGACCCTATCTACAATGACAGCTGGATGTGGCATAAGGCTGGACACTTGGGACTGAGAGGATTGGTGAGATTGGGTGAGCAAATGCAGACCCTTTAAAGCAATAATGCATGGCACACATTCGATGGGTCCCAACTCTCCAGGTTGAAGGGAATATTACTACAGATATAACATGTACGGGAATCCTAGAGAACGGACACACTGTGAATACGATAGGTTTCTAAAACTCAACGAATAGTCCCTCTCCTGGTGCTCCGGTTTGACTTTCCATCTGCTTTATTATCAACCTCCCAACTTGGAGAGACAGCCCCTTTAACCTCCTGGTTCGCACAGGTTGCCAATTTGGCAGAGGATGAAAGGGAAGAGGGAGAACCAATGAGAGAGTAGCTGTTAGGCATTTGGACGGGAACATATCACTGTAATTTCCCGGCAGGAAGAAGAATTAACCAAAGTCTCAGCCACCCACCGGGAATCAGTATAGATCCTGAACCAAAATTTTGGACTTGCAGTCAGCTCACCAAAAACGAGTTGAAAAATGGAGCTCAGGGGCACAGCAATTCACAAACTGGCCGAGTAATAAAGGACAACTATCGTCCAAAAATCTGTTGAGGGAAGGCAACGAGGCGGACTTGAAAGCGAGGCAGAATAGCAGGAAACAGATTTCCAGAGGTACGTTGGAATCGCCTTTAAAGCACAGGAAGAGGGGCACAACTTCGACAATGATGCACTTGGCCAAAAAGGGCGTATGCGTTTTCTCCTGAATATATTCAGGAGAAAACGCATACGCCCTTTTTGGCCAAGCAAGCAAGCGGGCAATGCAAATCTGCACTACAAAGAAGTATCACTTCCCACCGGTCAAAAGGGACATCCACAAAATGTGTAAAAACCAGAAAGGCAAGACAGGCCCTGGAGAACAGGGAGCCTTGTTATGCTGATGGGCGGGATGTAAATTGCCAACTGCCTCTCTGGAGGAGTGCATTGTGTTCCCTAAAACAAGTAAACAACAGAGCTACAGAGCCAAGGGCACTTCCAGTCTAGGGAATATACCTTGGGAAAACTGAAAATCAAAAAGACACAGCCACCCCAAAATTTAGGGCTGCACTGCTTACAAGGACCTCAACTTGGGTACACCTTAAATATCCCAGGAAATATAAAAATGGTTCAAAAAATTGTGGTACTTACGTACGATGGAATATCCCTCAGCCATGAAATCAATGTCATAAGACCAGTAGCAGCAAAATGGGTGGATTCAGGTACGATGATTCTAAGTGAAATAAGTCACAGAGAAAAAGAAACTTATCAAAAGATATCACTTATGAAGATCCTGTAAACATGGCTACACTTGAACTGAGTTAGGAAAGAGAACAGTGTCTCACATTTAGAAAACACTCTTATGCCTGCTTAAGGGGGAAGGAGAGGTGGGGTGATGCATAAAACCAGAGTTTGATATAAGCACAGGTACCGTTCCAAAAACCAACTATGGAATAGACAAGACCTACACCTTCCTCAGTGAAAGGGACTCAAAACCCCATATTTCCCGCAGAGGAATATATCTGACTAGTAAGAATCTTAAAACCTATGTATTGATATGTCTCCGTAAGGGAATCAAGTGTGTCTAGACTGGGATAAATATGGCAGCGAGAATCAGCTCAAACCCACTATAAAAAGGAATTTCAAAAATAAAACAAAAAAACTGGGAAATTCTTTACAATTCCTTCAGGGTCTCTGATGAAACCTGAAATGACCCTATCTACAATGACAGCTGGATGTGGCATAAGGCTGGACACTTGGGACTGAGAGGATTGGTGAGATTGGGTGAGCAAATGCAGACCCTTTAAAGCAATAATGCATGGCACACATTCCATGGGTCCCAACTCTCCAGGTTGAAGGGAATATTACTACAGATATAACATGTACGGGAATCCTAGAGAACGGACACACTGTGAATACGATAGGTTTCTAAAACTCAACGAATAGTCCCTCTCCTGGTGCTCCGGTTTGACTTTCCATCTGCTTTATTATCAACCTCCCAACTTGGAGAGACAGCCCCTTTAACCTCCTGGTTCGCACAGGTTGCCAATTTGGCAGAGGATGAAAGGGAAGAGGGAGAACCAATGAGAGAGTAGCTGTTAGGCATTTGGACGGGCACATATCACTGTAATTTCCCGGCAGGAAGAAGAATTAACCAAAGTCTCAGCCACCCACCGGAAATCAGTATAGATCCTGAACCAAAATTTTGGACTTGCGGTCAGCTCACCAAAAACGAGTTGAAAAATGGAGCTCAGGGGCACAGCAATTCACAAACTGGCCGAGTAATAAAGGACAACTATCGTCCAAAAATCTGTTGAGGGAAGGCAACGAGGTGGACTTGAAAGCGAGGCAGAATAGCAGGAAACAGATTTCCAGAGGTACGTTGGAATCGCCTTTAAAGCACAGGAAGAGGGGCACAACTTCGACAATGATGCACTTGGCCAAAAAGGGCGTATGCGTTTTCTCCTGAATATATTCAGGAGAAAACGCATACGCCCTTTTTGGCCAAGCAAGCAAGCGGGCAATGCAAATCTGCACTACAAAGAAGTATCACTTCCCACCGGTCAAAAGGGACATCCACAAAATGTGTAAAAACCAGAAAGGCAAGACAGGCCCTGGAGAACAGGGAGCCTTGTTATGTTGATGGGCGGGATGTAAATTGCCAACTGCCTCTCTGGAGGAGTGCATTGTGTTCCCTAAAACAAGTAAACAACAGAGCTACAGAGCCAAGGGCACTTCCAGTCTAGGGAATATACCTGGGAAAAACTGAAAATCAATAAGACAGAGCCACCCCAAAATTTAGGGCTGCACTGCTTACAAGGACCTCAACTTGGGTACACCTTAAATATCCCAGGAAATATAAAATTGGTTCAAAAAATTGTGGTACTTACGTACGATGGAATATCCCTCAGCCATGAAATCAATGTCATAAGACCAGTAGCAGCAAAATGGGTGGATTCAGGTACGATGATTCTAAGTGAAATAAGTCACAGAGAAAAAGAAACTTATCATAAGTTATCACTTATGAAGATCCTGTAAACATGGCTACACTTGAACTGAGTTAGGAAAGAGAACAGTGTCTCACATTTAGTAAACACTCTTATGCCTGCTTAAGGGGGAAGGAGAGGTGGGGTGATGCATAAAACCAGAGTTTGATATAAGCACAGGTACCGTTCCAAAAACCAACTATGGAATAGACAAGACCTACACCTTCCTCAGTGAAAGGGACTCAAAACCCCATATTTCCCACAGAGGAATATATCTGACTAGTAAGAATCTTAAAACCTATGTATTGATATGTCTCCGTAAGGGAATCAAGTGTGTCTAGACTGGCATAAACATGGCAGCGAGAATCAGCTCAAACCCACTATAAAAAGGAATTTCAAAAATAAAACAAAAAAACTGGGAAATTCTTTACAATTCCTTCAGGGTCTCTGATGAAACCTGAAATGACCCTATCTACAATGACAGCTGGATGTGGCATAAGGCTGGACACTTGGGACTGAGAGGATTGGTGAGATTCGGTGAGCAAATGCAGACCCTTTAAAGCAATAATGCATGGCACACATTCCATGGGTCCCAACTCTCCAGGTTGAAGGGAATATTACTACAGATATAACATGTACGGGAATCCTAGAGAACGGACACACTGTGAATACGAAAGGTTTCTAAAACTCAACGAATAGTCCCTCTCCTGGTGCTCCGGTTTGACTTTCCATCTGCTTTATTATCAACCTCCCAACTTGGAGAGACAGCCCCTTTAACCTCCTGGTTCGCACAGGTTGCCAATTTGGCAGAGGATGAAAGGGAAGAGGGAGAACCAATGAGAGAGTAGCTGTTAGGCATTTGGACGGGCACATATCACTCTAATTTCCCGGCAGGAAGAAGAATTAACCAAAGTCTCAGCCACCCACCGGGAATCAGTATAGATCCTGAACCAAAATTTTGGACTTGCGGTCAGCTCACCAAAAACGAGTTGAAAAATGGAGCTCAGGGGCACAGCAATTCACAAACTGGCCGAGTAATAAAGGACAACTATCGTCCAAAAATCTGTTGAGGGAAGGCAACGAGGCGGACTTGAAAGCGAGGCAGAATAGCAGGAAACAGATTTCAAGAGGTACGTTGGAATCGCCTTTAAAGCACAGGAAGAGGGGCACAAGTTCGACAATGATGCACTTGGCCAAAAAGGGCGTATGCGTTTTCTCCTGAATATATTCAGGAGAAAACGCATACGCCCTTTTTGGCCAAGCAAGCAAGCGGGCAATGCAAATCTGCACTACAAAGAAGTATCACTTCCCACCGGTCAAAAGGGACATCCACAAAATGTGTAAAAACCAGAAAGGCAAGACAGGCCCTGGAGAACAGGGAGCCTTGTTATGCTGATGGGCGGGATGTAAATTGCCAACTGCCTCCCTGGAGGAGTGCATTGTGTTCCCTAAAACAAGTAAACAACAGAGCTACAGAGCCAAGGGCACTTCCAGTCTAGGGAATATACCTTGGGAAAACTGAAAATCAAAAAGACACAGCCACCCCAAAATTTAGGGCTGCACTGCTTACAAGGACCTCAACTTGGGTACACCTTAAATATCCCAGGAAATATAAAAATGGTTCAAAAAATTGTGGTACTTACGTACGATGGAATATCCCTCAGCCATGAAATCAATGTCATAAGACCAGTAGCAGCAAAATGGGTGGATTCAGGTACGATGATTCTAAGTGAAATAAGTCACACAGAAAAAGAAACTTATCATAAGATATCACATATGAAGATCCTGTAAACATGGCTACACTTGAACTGAGTTAGGAAAGAGAACAGTGTCTCACATTTAGAAAACACTCTTATGCCTGCTTAAGGGGGAAGGAGAGGTGGGGTGATGCATAAAACCAGAGTTTGATATAAGCACATGTACCGTTCCAAGAACCAACTATGGAATAGACAAGACCTACACCTTCCTCAGTGAAAGGGACTCAAAACCCCATATTTCCCGCAGAGGAATATATCTGACTAGTAAGAATCTTAAAACCTATGTATTGATATGTCTCCGTAAGGGAATCAAGTGTGTCTAGACTGGGATAAATATGGCAGCGAGAATCAGCTCAAACCCACTATAAAAAGGAATTTCAAAAATAAAACAAAAAAACTGGGAAATTCTTTACAATTCCTTCAGGGTCTCTGATGAAACCTGAAATGACCCTATCTACAATGACAGCTGGATGTGGCATAAGGCTGGACACTTGGGACTGAGAGGATTGGTGAGATTGGGTGAGCAAATGCAGACCCTTTAAAGCAATAATGCATGGCACACATTCCATGGGTCCCAACTCTCCAGGTTGAAGGGAATATTACTACAGATATAACATGTACGGGAATCCTAGAGAACGGACACACTGTGAATACGAAAGGTTTCTAAAACTCAACGAATAGTCCCTCTCCTGGTGCTCCGGTTTGACTTTCCATCTGCTTTATTATCAACCTCCCAACTTGGAGAGACAGCCCCTTTAACCTCCTGGTTCGCACAGGTTGCCAATTTGGCAGAGGATGAAAGGGAAGAGGGAGAACCAATGAGAGAGTAGCTGTTAGGCATTTGGACGGGCACATATCACTGTAATTTCCTGGCAGGAAGAAGAATTAACCAAAGTCTCAGCCACCCACCGGGAATCAGTATAGATCCTGAACCAAAATTTTGGACTTGCGGTCAGCTCACCAAAAACGAGTTGAAAAATGGAGCTCAGGGGCACAGCAATTCACAAACTGGCCGAGTAATAAAGGACAACTATCGTCCAAAAATCTGTTGAGGGAAGGCAACGAGGCGGACTTGAAAGCGAGGCAGAATAGCAGGAAACAGATTTCAAGAGGTACGTTGGAATCGCCTTTAAAGCACAGGAAGAGGGGCACAACTTCGACAATGATGCACTTGGCCAAAAAGGGCGTATGCGTTTTCTCCTGAATATATTCAGGAGAAAACGCATACGCCCTTTTTGGCCAAGCAAGCAAGCGGGCAATGCAAATCTGCACTACAAAGAAGTATCACTTCCCACCGGTCAAAAGGGACATCCACAAAATGTGTAAAAACCAGAAAGGCAAGACAGGCCCTGGAGAACAGGGAGCCTTGTTATTCTGATGGGCGGGATGTAAATTGCCAACTGCCTCTCTGGAGGAGTGCATTGTGTTCCCTAAAACAAGTAAACAACAGAGCTACAGAGCCAAGGGCACTTCCAGTCTAGGGAATATACCTTGGGAAAACTGAAAATCAAAAAGAAACAGCCACCCCAAAATTTAGGGCTGCACTACTTACAAGGACCTCAACTTGGGTACACCTTAAATATCCCAGGAAATATAAAAATGGTTCAAAAAATTGTGGTACTTACGTACGATGGAATATCCCTCAGCCATGAAATCAATGTCATAAGACCAGTAGCAGCAAAATGGGTGGATTCAGGTACGATGATTCTAAGTGAAATAAGTCACACAGAAAAAGAAACTTATGATAAGTTATCACTTATGAAGATCCTGTAAACATGGCTACACTTGAACTGAGTTAGGAAAGAGAACAGTGTCTCACATTTAGAAAACACTCTTATGCCTGCTTAAGGGGGAAGGAGAGGTGGGGTGATGCATAAAACCAGAGTTTGATATAAGCACAGGTACCGTTCCAAAAACCAACTATGGAATAGACAAGACCTACACCTTCCTCAGTGAAAGGGACTCAAAACCCCATATTTCCCGCAGAGGAATATATCTGACTAGTAAGAATCTTAAAACCTATGTATTGATATGTCTCCGTAAGGGAATCAAGTGTGTCTAGACTGGGATAAATATGGCAGCGAGAATCAGCTCAAACCCACTATAAAAAGGAATTTCAAAAATAAAACAAAAAAACTGGGAAATTCTTTACAATTCCTTCAGGGTCTCTGATGAAACCTGAAATGACCCTATCTACAATGACAGCTGGTTGTGGCATAAGGCTGGACACTTGGGACTGAGAGGATTGGTGAGATTGGGTGAGCAAATGCAGACCCTTTAAAGCAATAATGCATGGCACACATTCCATGGGTCCCAACTCTCCAGGTTGAAGGGAATATTACTACAGATATAACATGTACGGGAATCCTAGAGAACGGACACACTGTGAATACGAAAGGTTTCTAAAACTCAACGAATAGTCCCTCTCCTGGTGCTCCGGTTTGACTTTCCATCTGCTTTATTATCAACCTCCCAACTTGGAGAGACAGCCCCTTTAACCTCCTGGTTCGCACAGGTTGCCAATTTGGCAGAGGATGAAAGGGAAGAGGGAGAACCAATGAGAGAGTAGCTGTTAGGCATTTGGACGGGCACATATCACTGTAATTTCCCGGCAGGAAGAAGAATTAACCAAAGTCTCAGCCACCCACCGGGAATCAGTATAGATCCTGAACCAAAATTTTGGACTTGCGGTCAGCTCACCAAAAACGAGTTGAAAAATGGAGCTCAGGGGCACAGCAATTCACAAACTGGCCGAGTAATAAAGGACAACTATCGTCCAAAAATCTGTTGAGGGAAGGCAACGAGGCGGACTTGAAAGCGAGGCAGAATAGCAGGAAACAGATTTCCAGAGGTAGGTGGGAATCGCCTTTAAAGCACAGGAAGAGGGGCACAACTTCGACAATGATGCACTTGGCCAAAAAGGGCGTATGCGTTTTCTCCTGAATATATTCAGGAGAAAACGCATACGCCCTTTTTGGCCAAGCAAGCAAGCGGGCAATGTAAATCTGCACTACAAAGAAGTATCACTTCCCACCGGTCAAAAGGGACATCCACAAAATGTGTAAAAACCAGAAAGGCAAGACAGGCCCTGGAGAACAGGGAGCCTTGTTATGCTGATGGGCGGGATGTAAATTGCCAACTGCCTCTCTGGAGGAGTGCATTGTGTTCCCTAAAACAAGTAAACAACAGAGCTACAGAGCCAAGGGCACTTCCAGTCTAGGGAATATACCTTGGGAAAACTGAAAATCAAAAAGACACAGCCACCCCAAAATTTAGGGCTGCACTGCTTACAAGGACCTCAACTTGGGTACACCTTAAATATCCCAGGAAATATAAAAATGGTTCAAAAAATTGTGGTACTTACGTACGATGGAATATCCCTCAGCCATGAAATCAATGTCATAAGACCAGTAGCAGCAAAATGGGTGGATTCAGGTACGATGATTCTAAGTGAAATAAGTCACACAGAAAAAGAAACTTATCATAAGATATCACTTATGAAGATCCTGTAAACATGGCTACACTTGAACTGAGTTAGGAAAGAGAACAGTGTCTCACATTTAGAAAACACTCTTATGCCTGCTTAAGGGGGAAGGAGAGGTGGGGTGATGCATAAAACCAGAGCTTGATATAAGCACAGGTACCGTTCCAAAATCCAACTATGGAATAGACAAGACCTACACCTTCCTCAGTGAAAGGGACTCAAAACACCATATTTCCCGCAGAGGAATATATCTGACTAGTAAGAATCTTAAAACCTATGTATTGATATGTCTCCGTAAGGGAATCAAGTGTGTCTAGACTGGGATAAATATGGCAGCGAGAATCAGCTCAAACCCACTATAAAAAGGAATTTCAAAAACTGGGAAATTCTTTACAATTCCTTCAGGGTCTCTGATGAAACCTGAAATGACCCTATCTACAATGACAGCTGGATGTGGCATAAGGCTGGACACTTGGGACTGAGAGGGTTGGTGAGATTGGGTGAGCAAATGCAGACCCTTTAAAGCAATAATGCATGGCACACATTCCATGGGTCCCAACTCTCCAGGTTGAAGGGAATATTACTACAGATATAACATGTACGGGAATCCTAGAGAACGGACACACTGTGAATACGAAAGGTTTCTAAAACTCAACGAATAGTCCCTCTCCTGGTGCTCCGGTTTGACTTTCCATCTGCTTTATTATCAACCTCCCAACTTGGAGAGACAGCCCCTTTAACCTCCTGGTTCGCACAGGTTGCCAATTTGGCAGAGGATGAAAGGGAAGAGGGAGAACCAATGAGAGAGTAGCTGTTAGGCATTTGGACGGGCACATATCACTCTAATTTCCCGGCAGGAAGAAGAATTAACCAAAGTCTCAGCCACCCACCGGGAATCAGTATAGATCCTGAACCAAAATTTTGGACTTGCGGTCAGCTCACCAAAAACGAGTTGAAAAATGGAGCTCAGGGGCACAGCAATTCACAAACTGGCCGAGTAATAAAGGACAACTATCGTCCAAAAATCTGTTGAGGGAAGGCAACGAGGCGGACTTGAAAGCGAGGCAGAATAGCAGGAAACAGATTTCCAGAGGTACGTTGGAATCGCCTTTAAAGCACAGGAAGAGGGGCACAACTTCGACAATGATGCACTTGGCCAAAAAGGGCGTATGCGTTTTCTCCTGAATATATTCAGGAGAAAACGCATACGCCCTTTTTGGCCAAGCAAGCAAGCGGGCAATGCAAATCTGCACTACAAAGAAGTATCACTTCCCACCGGTCAAAAGGGACATCCACAAAATGTGTAAAAACCAGAAAGGCAAGACAGGCCCTGGAGAACAGGGAGCCTTGTTATGCTGATGGGCGGGATGTAAATTGCCAACTGCCTCTCTGGAGGAGTGCATTGTGTTCCCTAAAACAAGTAAACAACAGAGCTACAGAGCCAAGGGCACTTCCAGTCTAGGGAATATACCTGGGAAAAACTGAAAATCAATAAGACAGAGCCACCCCAAAATTTAGGGCTGCACTGCTTACAAGGACCTCAACTTGGGTACACCTTAAATATCCCAGGAAATATAAAATTGGTTCAAAAAATCGTGGTATTTACGTACGATGGAATATCCCTCAGCCATGAAATCAATGTCATAAGACCAGTAGCAGCAAAATGGGTGGATTCAGGTACGATGATTCTAAGTGAAATAAGTCACAGAGAAAAAGAAACTTATCATAAGATATCACTTATGAAGATCCTGTAAACATGGCTACACTTGAACTGAGTTAGGAAAGAGAACAGTGTCTCACATTTAGAAAACACTCTTATGCCTGCTTAAGGGGGAAGGAGAGGTGGGGTGATGCATAAAACCAGAGCTTGATATAAGCACAGGTACCGTTCCAAAAACCAACTATGGAATAGACAAGACCTACACCTTCCTCAGTGAAAGGGACTGAAAACCCCATATTTCCCGCAGAGGAATATATTTGACTAGTAAGAATCTTAAAACCTATGTATTGATATGTCTCCATAAGGGAATCAAGTGTGTCTAGACTGGGATAAATATGGCAGCGAGAATCAGCTCAAACCCACTATAAAAAGGAATTTCAAAAATAAAACAAAAAAACTGGGAAATTCTTTACAATTCCTTCAGGGTCTCTGATGAAACCTGAAATGACCCTATCTACAATGACAGCTGGATGTGGCATAAGGCTGGACACTTGGGACTGAGAGGATTGGTGAGATTGGTTGAGCAAATGCAGACCCTTTAAAGCAATAATGCATGGCACACATTCCATGGGTCCCAACTCTCCAGGTTGAAGGGAATATTACTACAGATATAACATGTTTGGGAATCCTAGAGAACGGACACACTGTGAATACGAAAGGTTTCTAAAACTCAACGAATAGTCCCTCTCCTGGTGCTCCGGTTTGACTTTCCATCTGCTTTATTATCAACCTCCCAACTTGGAGAGACAGCCCCTTTAACCTCCTGGTTCGCACAGGTTGCCAATTTGGCAGAGGATGAAAGGGAAGAGGGAGAACCAATGAGAGAGTAGCTGTTAGGCATTTGGACGGGCACATATCACTGTAATTTCCCGGCAGGAAGAAGAATTAACCAAAGTCTCAGCCACCCACCGGGAATCAGTATAGATCCTGAACCAAAATTTTGGACTTGCGGTCAGCTCACCAGAAACGAGTTGAAAAATGGTGCTCAGGGGCACAGCAATTCACAAAATGGCCGAGTAATAAAGAACAACTATCGTCCAAAAATCTGTTGAGGGAAGGCAACGAGGTGGACTTGAAAGCGAGGCAGAATAGCAGGAAACAGATTTCAAGAGGTACGTTGGAATCGCCTTTAAAGCACAGGAAGAGGGGCACAACTTCGACAATGATGCACTTGGCCAAAAAGGGCATATGCGTTTTCTCCTGAATATATTCAGGAGAAAACGCATACGCCCTTTTTGGCCAAGCAAGCAAGCGGGCAATGCAAATCTGCACTACAAAGAAGTATCACTTCCCACCGGTCAAAAGGGACATCCACAAAATGTGTAAAAACCAGCAAGGCAAGACAGGCCCTGGAGAACAGGGAGCCTTGTTATGCTGATGGGCGGGATGTAAATTGCCAACTGCCTCTCTGGAGGAGTGCATTGTGTTCCCTAAAACAAGAAAACAACAGAGCTACAGAGCCAAGGGCACTTCCAGTCTAGGGAATATACCTGGGAAAAACTGAAAATCAATAAGACAGAGCCACCCCAAAATTTAGGGCTGCACTGCTTACAAGGACCTCAACTTGGGTACACCTTAAATATCCCAGGAAATATAAAATTGGTTCAAAAAATTGTGGTACTTACGTACGATGGAATATCCCTCAGCCATGAAATCAATGTCATAAGACCAGTAGCAGCAAAATGGGTGGATTCAGGTACGACGATTCTAAGTGAAATAAGTCACAGAGAAAAAGAAACTTATCATAAGTTATCACTTATGAAGATCCTGTAAACATGGCTACACTTGAACTGAGTTAGGAAAGAGAACAGTGTCTCACATTTAGAAAACACTCTTATGCCTGCTTAAGGGGGAAGGAGAGGTGGGGTGATGCATAAAACCAGAGTTTGATATAAGCACAGGTACCATTCCAAAAACCAACTATGGAATAGACAAGACCTACACCTTCCTCAGTGAAAGGGACTCAAAACCCCATATTTCCCGCAGAGGAATATATCTGACTAGTAAGAATCTTAAAACCTATGTATTGATATGTCTCCGTAAGGGAATCAAGTGTGTCTAGACTGGCATAAACATGGCAGCGAGAATCAGCTCAAACCCACTATAAAAAGGAATTTCAAAAACAAAACAAAAAAAACTGGGAAATTCTTTACAATTCCTTCAGGGTCTCTGATGAAACCTGAAATGACCCTATCTACAATGACAGCTGGATGTGGCATAAGGCTGGACACTTGGGACTGAGAGGATTGGTGAGATTGAGTGAGCAAATGCAGACCCTTTAAAGCAATAATGCATGGCACACATTCCATGGCTCCCAACTCTCCAGGTTGAAGGGAATATTACTACAGATATAACATGTACGGGAATCCTAGAGAACGGACACACTGTGAATACGAAAGGTTTCTAAAACTCAACGAATAGTCCCTCTCCTGGTGCTCCGGTTTGACTTTCCATCTGCTTTATTATCAACCTCCGAACTTGGAGAGACAGCCCCTTTAACCTCCTGGTTCGCACAGGTTGCCAGTTTGGCAGAGGATGAAAGGGAAGAGGGAGAACCAATGAGAGAGTAGCTGTTAGGCATTTGGACGGGCACATATCACTGTAATTTCCCGGCAGGAAGAAGAATTAACCAAAGTCTCAGCCACCCACCGGGAATCAGTATAGATCCTGAACCAAAATTTTGGACTTGCGGTCAGCTCACCAAAAACGAGTTGAAAAATGGAGCTCAGGGGCACATCAATTCACAAACTGGCCGAGTAATAAAGGACAACTATCGTCCAAAAATCTGTTGAGGGAAGGCAACGAGGCGGACTTGAAAGCGAGGCAGAATAGCAGGAAACAGATTTCCAGAGGTACGTTGGAATCGCCTTTAAAGCACAGGAAGAGGGGCACAACTTCGACAATGATGCACTTGGCCAAAAAGGGCGTATGCGTTTTCTCCTGAATATATTCAGGAGAAAACGCATACGCCCTTTTTGGCCAAGCAAGCAAGCGGGCAATGCAAATCTGCACTACAAAGAAGTATCACTTCCCACCGGTCAAAAGGGACATCCACAAAATGTGTAAAAACCAGAAAGGCAAGACAGGCCCTGGAGAACAGGGAGCCTTGTTATGCTGATGGGCGGGATGTAAATTGCCAACTGCCTCTCTGGAGGAGTGCATTGTGTTCCCTAAAACAAGTAAACAACAGAGCTACAGAGCCAAGGGCACTTCCAGTCTAGGGAATATACCTGGGAAAAACTGAAAATCAATAAGACAGAGCCACCCCAAAATTTAAGTCTGCACTGCTTACAAGGACCTCAACTTGGGTACACCTTAAATATCCCAGGAAATATAAAAATGGTTCAAAAAATTGTGGTACTTACGTACGATGGAATATCCCTCAGCCATGAAATCAATGTCATAAGACCAGTAGCAGCAAAATGGGTGGATTCAGGTACGATGATTCTAAGTGAAATAAGTCACACAGAAAAAGAAACTTATCATAAGATATCACTTATGAAGATCCTGTAAACATGGCTACACTTGAACTGAGTTAGGAAAGAGAACAGTGTCTCACATTTAGAAAACACTCTTATGCCTGCTTAAGGGGGAAGGAGAGGTGGGGTGATGCATAAAACCAGAGTTTGATATAAGCACAGGTACCGTTCCAAAAACCAACTATGGAATAGACAAGACCTACACCTTCCTCAGTGAAAGGGACTCAAAACCCCATATTTCCCGCAGAGGAATATATCTGACTAGTAAGAATCTTAAAACCTATGTATTGATATGTCTCCGTAAGGGAATCAAGTGTGTCTAGACTGGGATAAATATGGCAGCGAGAATCAGCTCAAACCCACTATAAAAAGGAATTTCAAAAATAAAACAAAAAAACTGGGAAATTCTTTACAATTCCTTCAGGGTCTCTGATGAAACCTGAAATGACCCTATCTACAATGACAGCTGGATGTGGCATAAGGCTGGACACTTGGGACTGAGAGGATTGGTGAGATTGGGTGAGCAAATGCAGACCCTTTAAAGCAATAATGCATGGCACACATTCCATGGGTCCCAACTCTCCAGGTTGAAGGGAATATTACTACAGATATAACATGTACGGGAATCCTAGAGAACGGACACACTGTGAATACGAAAGGTTTCTAAAACTCAACGAATAGTCCCTCTCCTGGTGCTCCGGTTTGACTTTCCATCTGCTTTATTATCAACCTCCCAACTTGGAGAGACAGCCCCTTTAACCTCCTGGTTCGCACAGGTTGCCAATTTGGCAGAGGATGAAAGGGAAGAGGGAGAACCAATGAGAGAGTAGCTGTTAGGCATTTGGACGGGCACATATCACTGTAATTTCCCGGCAGGAAGAAGAATTAACCAAAGTCTCAGCCACCCACTGGGAATCAGTATAGATCCGGAACCAAAATTTTGGACTTGCGGTCAGCTCACCAAAAACGAGTTGAAAAATGGAGCTCAGGGGCACAGCAATTCACAAACTGGCCGAGTAATAAAGGACAACTATCGTCCAAAAATCTGTTGAGGGAAGGCAACGAGGCGGACTTGAAAGCGAGGCAGAATAGCAGGAAACAGATTTCAAGAGGTACGTTGGAATCGCCTTTAAAGCACAGGAAGAGGGGCACAACTTCGACAATGATGCACTTGGCCAAAAAGGGCGTATGCGTTTTCTCCTGAATATATTCAGGAGAAAACGCATACGCCCTTTTTGGCCAAGCAAGCAAGCGGGCAATGCAAATCTGCACTACAAAGAAGTATCACTTCCCACCGGTCAAAAGGGACATCCACAAAATGTGTAAGAACAAGAAAGGCAAGACAGGCCCTGGAGAACAGGGAGCCTTGTTATGCTGATGGGCGGGATGTAAATTGCCAACTGCCTCTCTGGAGGAGTGCATTCTGTTCCCTAAAACAAGTAAAGAACAGACCTACAGAGCCAAGGGCACTACCAGTCTAGGGAATATACCTTGGGAAAACTGAAAATCAATAAGACAGAGCCACCCCAAAATTTAGGGCTGCACTGCATACAAGGACCTCAACTTGGATACACCTTAAGTATCCCAGAAAATATAAACATGGTTCAAAAAATTGTGGTACTTACGTACGATGGAATATCCCTCAGCCATGAAATCAATGTCATAAGACCAGTAGCAGCAAAATGGGTGGATTCAGGTACGATGATTCTAAGTGAAATAAGTCACACAGAAAAAGAAACTTATCATAAGATATCACTTATGAAGATCCTGTAAACATGGCTACACTTGAACTGAGTTAGGAAAGAGAACAGTGTCTCACATTTAGAAAACACTCTTATGCCTGCTTAAGGGGGAAGGAGAGGTGGGGTGATGCATAAAACCAGAGTTTGATATAAGCACAGGTACCGTTCCAAAAACCAACTATGGAATAGACAAGACCTACACCTTCCTCAGTGAAAGGGACTCAAAACCCCATATTTCCCGCAGAGGAATATATCTGACTAGTAAGAATCTTAAAACCTATGTGTTGATATGTCTCCGTAAGGGAATCAAGTGTGTCTAGACTGGGATAAATATGGCAGCGAGAATCAGCTCAAACCCACTATAAAAAGGAATTTCAAAAATAAAACAAAAAAACTGGGAAATTCTTTACAATTCCTTCAGGGTCTCTGATGAAACCTGAAATGACCCTATCTACAATGACAGCTGGATGTGGCATAAGGCTGGACACTTGGGACTGAGAGGATTGGTGAGATTGGGTGAGCAAATGCAGACCCTTTAAAGCAATAATGCATGGCACACATTCCATGGGTCCCAACTCTCCAGGTTGAAGGGAATATTACTACAGATATAACATGTACGGGAATCCTAGAGAACGGACACACTGTGAATATGAAAGGTTTCTAAAACTCAACGAATAGTCCCTCTCCTGGTGCTCCGGTTTGACTTTCCATCTGCTTTATTATCAACCTCCCAACTTGGAGAGACAGCCCCTTTAACCTCCTGGTTCGCACAGGTTGCCAATTTGGCAGAGGATGAAAGGGAAGAGGGAGAACCAATGAGAGAGTAGCTGTTAGGCATTTGGACGGGCACATATCACTGTAATTTCCCGGCAGGAAGAAGAATTAACCAAAGTCTCAGCCACCCACTGGGAATCAGTATAGATCCTGAACCAAAATTTTGGACTTGCGGTCAGCTCACCAAAAACGAGTTGAAAAATGGAGCTCAGGGGCACAGCAATTCACAAACTGGCCGAGTAATAAAGGACAACTATCGTCCAAAAATCTGTTGAGGGAAGGCAACGAGGCGGACTTGAAAGCGAGGCAGAATAGCAGGAAACAGATTTCAAGAGGTACGTTGGAATCGCCTTTAAAGCACAGGAAGAGGGGCACAACTTCGACAATGATGCACTTGGCCAAAAAGGGCGTATGCGTTTTCTCCTGAATATATTCAGGAGAAAACGCATACGCCCTTTTTGGCCAAGCAAGCAAGCGGGCAATGCAAATCTGCACTACAAAGAAGTATCACTTCCCACCGGTCAAAAGGGACATCCACAAAATGTGTAAAAACCAGAAAGGCAAGACAGGCCCTGGAGAACAGGGAGCCTTGTTATGTTGATGGGCGGGATGTAAATTGCCAACTGCCTCTCTGGAGGAGTGCATTGTGTTCCCTAAAACAAGTAAACAACAGAGCTACAGAGCCAAGGGCACTTCCAGTCTAGGGAATATACCTGGGAAAAACTGAAAATCAATAAGACAGAGCCACCCCAAAATTTAAGTCTGCACTGCTTACAAGGACCTCAACTTGGGTACACCTTAAATATCCCAGGAAATATAAAAATGGTTCAAAAAATTGTGGTACTTACGTACGATGGAATATCCCTCAGCCATGAAATCAATGTCATAAGACCAGTAGCAGCAAAATGGGTGGATTCAGGTACGATGATTCTAAGTGAAATAAGTCACAGAGAAAAAGAAACTTATCATAAGATATCACTTATGAAGATCCTGTAAACATGGCTACACTTGAACTGAGTTAGGAAAGAGAACAGTGTCTCACATTTAGAAAACACTCTTATGCCTGCTTAAGGGGGAAGGAGAGGTGGGGTGATGCATAAAACCAGAGTTTGATATAAGCACAGGTACCGTTCCAAAAACCAACTATGGAATAGACAAGACCTACACCTTCCTCAGTGAAAGGGACTCAAAACCCCATATTTCCCGCAGAGGAATATATCTGACTAGTAAGAATCTTAAAACCTATGTGTTGATATGTCTCCGTAAGGGAATCAAGTGTGTCTAGACTGGGATAAATATGGCAGCGAGAATCAGCTCAAACCCACTATAAAAAGGAATTTCAAAAATAAAACAAAAAAACTGGGAAATTCTTTACAATTCCTTCAGGGTCTCTGATGAAACCTGAAATTACCCTATCTACAATGACAGCTGGATGTGGCATAAGGCTGGACACTTGGGACTGAGAGGATTGGTGAGATTGGGTGAGCAAATACAGACCCTTTAAAGCAATAATGCATGGCACACATTCCATGGGTCCCAACTCTCCAGGTTGAAGGGAATATTACTACAGATATAACATGTACGGGAATCCTAGAGAACGGACACACTGTGAATACGAAAGGTTTCTAAAACTCAACGAATAGTCCCTCTCCTGGTGCTCCGGTTTGACTTTCCATCTGCTTTATTATCAACCTCCCAACTTGGAGAGACAGCCCCTTTAACCTCCTGGTTCGCACAGGTTGCCAATTTGGCAGAGGATGAAAGGGAAGAGGGAGAACCAATGAGAGAGTAGCTGTTAGGCATTTGGACGGGCACATATCACTGTAATTTCCCGGCAGGAAGAAGAATTAACCAAAGTCTCAGCCACCCACCGGGAATCAGTATAGATCCTGAACCAAAATTTTGGACTTGCGGTCAGCTCACCAAAAACGAGTTGAAAAATGGAGCTCAGGGGCACAGCAATTCACAAACTGGCCGAGTAATAAAGGACAACTATCGTCCAAAAATCTGTTGAGGGAAGGCAACGAGGCGGACTTGAAAGCGAGGCAGAATAGCAGGAAACAGATTTCAAGAGGTACGTTGGAATCGCCTTTAAAGCACAGGAAGAGGGGCACAACTTCGACAATGATGCACTTGGCCAAAAAGGGCGTATGCGTTTTCTCCTGAATATATTCAGGAGAAAACGCATACGCCCTTTTTGGCCAAGCAAGCAAGCGGGCAATGCAAATCTGCACTACAAAGAAGTATCACTTCCCACCGGTCAAAAGGGACATCCACAAAATGTGTAAAATCCAGAAAGGCAAGACAGGCCCTGGAGAACAGGGAGCCTTGTTATGCTGATGGGCGGGATGTAAATTGCCAACTGCCTCTCTGGAGGAGTGCATTGTGTTCCCTAAAACAAGTAAACAACAGAGCTACAGAGCCAAGGGCACTTCCAGTCTAGGGAATATACCTTGGGAAAACTGAAAATCAAAAAGACACAGCCACCCCAAAATTTAGGGCTGCACTGCTTACAAGGACCTCAACTTGGGTACACCTTAAATATCCCAGGAAATATAAAAATGGTTCAAAAAATTGTGGTACTTACGTACGATGGAATATCCCTCAGCCATGAAATCAATGTCATAAGTCCAGTAGCAGCAAAATGGGTGGATTCAGGTACGATGATTCTAAGTGAAATAAGTCACACAGAAAAAGAAACTTATCATAAGATATCACTTATGAAGATCCTGTAAACATGGCTACACTTGAACTGAGTTAGGAAAGAGAACAGTGTCTCACATTTAGAAAACACTCTTATGCCTGCTTAAGGGGGAAGGAGAGGTGGGGTGATGCATAAAACCAGAGTTTGATATAAGCACAGGTACCGTTCCAAAAACCAACTATGGAATAGACAAGACCTACACCTTCCTCAGTGAAAGGGACTCAAAACCCCATATTTCCCGCAGAGGAATATATCTGACTAGTAAGAATCTTAAAACCTATGTATTGATATGTCTCCGTAAGGGAATCAAGTGTGTCTAGACTGGGATAAATATGGCAGCGAGAATCAGCTCAAACCCACTATAAAAAGGAATTTCAAAAATAAAACAAAAAAACTGGGAAATTCTTTACAATTCCTTCAGGGTCTCTGATGAAACCTGAAATGACCCTATCTACAATGACAGCTGGATGTGGCATAAGGCTGGACACTTGGGACTGAGAGGATTGGTGAGATTGGGTGAGCAAATGCAGACCCTTTAAAGCAATAATGCATGGCACACATTCCATGGGTCCCAACTCTCCAGGTTGAAGGGAATATTACTACAGATATAACATGTACGGGAATCCTAGAGAACGGACACACTGTGAATACGAAAGGTTTCTAAAACTCAACGAATAGTCCCTCTCCTGGTGCTCCGGTTTGACTTTCCATCTGCTTTATTATCAACCTCCCAACTTGGAGAGACAGCCCCTTTAACCTCCTGGTTCGCACAGGTTGCCAATTTGGCAGAGGATGAAAGGGAAGAGGGAGAACCAATGAGAGAGTAGCTGTTAGGCATTTGGACGGGCACATATCACTGTAATTTCCCGGCAGGAAGAAGAATTAACCAAAGTCTCAGCCACCCACTGGGAATCAGTATAGATCCGGAACCAAAATTTTGGACTTGCGGTCAGCTCACCAAAAACGAGTTGAAAAATGGAGCTCAGGGGCACAGCAATTCACAAACTGGCCGAGTAATAAAGGACAACTATCGTCCAAAAATCTGTTGAGGGAAGGCAACGAGGCGGACTTGAAAGCGAGGCAGAATAGCAGGAAACAGATTTCAAGAGGTACGTTGGAATCGCCTTTAAAGCACAGGAAGAGGGGCACAACTTCGACAATGATGCACTTGGCCAAAAAGGGCGTATGCGTTTTCTCCTGAATATATTCAGGAAAAAACGCATACGCCCTTTTTGGCCAAGCAAGCAAGCGGGCAATGCAAATCTGCACTACAAAGAAGTATCACTTCCCACCGGTCAAAAGGGACATCCACAAAATGTGTAAGAACAAGAAAGGCAAGACAGGCCCTGGAGAACAGGGAGCCTTGTTATGCTGATGGGCGGGATGTAAATTGCCAACTGCCTCTCTGGAGGAGTGCATTCTGTTCCCTAAAACAAGTAAAGAACAGACCTACAGAGCCAAGGGCACTACCAGTCTAGGGAATATACCTTGGGAAAACTGAAAATCAATAAGACAGAGCCACCCCAAAATTTAGGGCTGCACTGCATACAAGGACCTGAACTTGGATACACCTTAAGTATCCCAGAAAATATAAACATGGTTCAAAAAATTGTGGTACTTACGTACGATGGAATATCCCTCAGCCATGAAATCAATGTCATAAGACCAGTAGCAGCAAAATGGGTGGATTCAGGTACGATGATTCTAAGTGAAATAAGTCACACAGAAAAAGAAACTTATCATAAGATATCACTTATGAAGATCCTGTAAACATGGCTACACTTGAACTGAGTTAGGAAAGAGAACAGTGTCTCACATTTAGAAAACACTCTTATGCCTGCTTAAGGGGGAAGGAGAGGCGGGGTGATGCATAAAACCAGAGTTTGATATAAGCACAGGTACCGTTCCAAAAACCAACTATGGAATAGACAAGACCTACACCTTCCTCAGTGAAAGGGACTCAAAACCCCATATTTCCCGCAGAGGAATATATCTGACTAGTAAGAATCTTAAAACCTATGTGTTGATATGTCTCCGTAAGGGAATCAAGTGTGTCTAGACTGGGATAAATATGGCAGCGAGAATCAGCTCAAACCCACTATAAAAAGGAATTTCAAAAATAAAACAAAAAAACTGGGAAATTCTTTACAATTCCTTCAGGGTCTCTGATGAAACCTGAAATGACCCTATCTACAATGACAGCTGGATGTGGCATAAGGCTGGACACTTGGGACTGAGAGGATTGGTGAGATTGGGTGAGCAAATGCAGACCCTTTAAAGCAATAATGCATGGCACACATTCCATGGGTCCCAACTCTCCAGGTTGAAGGGAATATTACTACAGCTATAACATGTACGGGAAACCTAGAGAACGGACACACTGTGAATACGAAAGGTTTCTAAAACTCAACGAATAGTCCCTCTCCTGGTTCTCTGGTTTGACTTTCCATCTGCGTTACTATAAACCTCCCAACTTGGAGAGACAGCCCCTTTAACCTCCTGGTTCGCACAGGTTGCCAATTTGGCAGAGGATGAAAGGGAAGAGGGAGAACCAATGAGAGAGTAGCTGTTAGGCATTTGGACGGGCACATATCACTGTAATTTCCTGGCAGGAAGAAGAATTAACCAAAGTCTCAGCCCCCCACCGGGAACCAGCATAGGTCCTGAACCAAAATTTCGGACGTGCGGTCAGCTCACCAAAAACGAGTTGAAAAATGGAGCTCAGGGGCACAGCAATTCCCAAACTGGCCGAGTAATAAAGGACAACTATCGTCCAAATATCTGTTGAGGGAAGGCAACGAGGCGGACTTGAAAGCGAGGCAGAATAGCAGGAAACAGATTTCAAGAGGTACGTTTGAATCACCTTTAAAGCACTGGAAGAAGGGCACAACTTCGACAATGATGCACTTGGCCAAAAAGGGCGTATGCGTTTTCTCCTGAATATATTCAGGAGAAAACGCATACGCCCTTTTTGGCCAAGCAAGCAAGCGGGCAATGCAAATCTGCACTACAAAGAAGTATCACTTCCCACCGGTCAAAAGGGACATCCACAAAATGTGTAAAAACCAGAAAGGCAAGACAGGCCCTGGAGAACAGGGAGCCTTGTTATGCTGATGGGCGGGATGTAAATTGCCAACTGCCTCTCTGGAGGAGTGCATTGTGTTCCCTAAAACAAGTAAACAACAGAGCTACAGAGCCAAGGGCACTTCCAGTCTAGGGAATATACCTTGGGAAAACTAAAAATCAATAAGCACAGCCACCCCAAAATTTAGGGCTGCACTGCTTACAAGGACCTCAACTTGGGTACACCTTAAATATCCCAGGAAATATAAAAATGGTTCAAAAAATTGTGGTACTTACGTACGATGGAATATCCCTCAACCATGAAATCAATGTCATAAGACCAGTAGCAGCAAAATGGGTGGATTCAGGTACGATGATTCTAAGTGAAATAAGTCACACAGAAAAAGAAACTTATCATAAGATATCACTTATGAAGATCCTGTAAACATCACTACTCTTGAACTGAGTTAGGAAAGAGAACAGTGTCTCACATTTAGAAAACACTCTTATGCCTGCTTAAGGGGGAAGGAGAGGTGGGGTGATGCATAAAACCAGAGTTTGATATAAGCACAGGTACCGTTCCAAAACCCAACTATGGAATAGACAAGACCTACACCTTCCTCAGTAAAAGGGACTCAAAAGCCCATATTTCCCGCAGAGGAATATATCTGAATAGTAAGAATCTTAAAACCTATGTACTGATGTGTCTCCGTAAGGAATCAAGTGTGTCTAGACTGGCATAAACATGGCAGTGAGAATCAGCTCAAACCCACTATAAAAAGGAATTTAAAAAACAAAACAAAAAAAACTGGGAAATTCTTTACAATTCCTTCAGGGTCTCTGATAAAACGTGTAATGACCCATATCTACAACGACAGTGGATGTGGCATAAGGCTGGACACTTGGGACTCAGATGATTGGTGAGATTGGGTGAGCAAATGCAGACCCTTTAAAGCAATAATGCATGGAACCCATTCCATGGGTCCCAACTCTCAAGGTTGAAGGGAATATTACTACAGATATAACATGTACGGGAAACCTAGGGAATGGACACACTGTGAATATGAAAGGTTTCTAAACCTCAACGAATAGTCCCTCTCCTGGTGCTCCGGTTTGACTTTCCATCTGCTTTACTATCAATCTCCCAACTTGGAGAGACAGCCCCTTTAACCTCCTGGTTCGCACAGGTTGCCAATTTGGCAGAGGATGAAAGGGAAGAGGGAGAACCAATGAGAGAGTAGCTGTTAGGCATTTGGACGGGCACATATCACTCTAACTTCCCGGAAGGATGAAGAATTAACCAAAGTCTCAGCCCCCCACCGGGAACCAGCATAGGTTCTGAAGCAAAATTTTGGACTTGCGGTCAGCTCACCAAAAACGTGTTGAAAAATGGAGCTCAGGGCCACAGCAATTCAGAAACTGGCCGAGTAATAAAGGACAACTATCGTCCAAAAATCTGTTGAGGGAAGGCAACGAGGCGGACTTGAAAGCGAGGCAGAATAGCAGGAAACAGATTTCAAGAGGTACGTTGGAATCGCCTTTAAAGCACAGGAAGAGGGGCACAACTGCGACAATGATGCACTTGGCCAAAAAGTGCGTATGCGTTTTCTACTGAATATATTCAGGAGAAAACGCATACGCCCTTTTTGGCCAAGCAAGCACGCGGGCAATGCAAATCTGCACTACAGAGAAGTATCACTTCCCACCGGTCAAAAGGGACATCCACAAAATGTGTAAAAAGCAGAAAGGCAAGACAGGCCCTGGAGAACAGGGAGCCTTGTTATGCTGATGGGTGGGATGTAAATTGCCAACTGCCTCTCTGGAGGAGTGCATTGTGTTCCCTAAAACAAGTAAACAACAGATCTACAGAGCCAAGGGCACTTCCAGTCTAGGGAATATACCTTGGGAAAACTGAATCTCAATAAGACAGAGCCAGCCCAAAATTTAGGGCTGCACTGCTTAAAAGAACCTCAACTTGGGTACACCTTAAATATCCCAGGAAATATAAAAATGGTTCAAAAAATTGTGGTCCTTATGTACGATGGAATATCCCTCAGCCATGAAATCAATGTCATAAGAACAGTAGCAGCAAAATGAGTGGATTCAGGTACGATGATTCTAAGTGAAATAAGTCACACAGAAAAAGACACTTATCATAAGATATCACTCATGAAGATCCTGTAAACATGGCTACACTTGAACTGAGTTAGGAAAGAGAACAGAGTCTCACATTTAGAAAACACTCTTATGCCTGCTTAAGGCGGAAGGAGAGGTGGGGTGATGCATAAAACCAGAGTTTGATATAAGCACAGGTACCGTTCCAAAAACCAACTATGGAATAGACAAGACCTACACTTTCTTCAGTGAAAGGGACTCAAAACCCCTTATTTCCTGCACAGGAATATATCTGACTAGTAAGAATCTTAAAACCTATGTATTGATATGTCTCCGTAAGGGAATCAAGTGTGTCTAGACTGGCATATACATGGCAGCGAGAATCAGCTCAAAACCAGTATAAAAAGGAATTTCAAAAACAAAACAAAAAAACTGGGAAATTCTTTACAATTCCTTCAGGGTCTCTGATGAAACATGGAATGACCCTATGTACAATGACAGCTGGATGTGGCCTAAGGCTGGACACTTTGGACTGAGACGATTGGTGAGATTGGGTGAGCAAATGCAGACCCTTTAAAGCAATAATGCATGGCACCCATTCCATGGGTCCCAACTCTCCAGGTTGAAGGGAATATTTCTACAGCTATGACATGTATGGGAAACCTAGAGAACGGACACACTGTGAATAAGAAAAGTTTCTAAAACTCAACGAATAGTCCCTCTCCTGTTGCTTCGGTTTGACTTTCCATATGCTTTACTATTAATCTCCCAACTTGGAGAGACAGCCCATTTAACCTCCTGGTTCGCACAGGTTTGCAATTTGGCAGAGGATGAAAGGGAAGAGGGAGAACCAATGAGAGAGTAGCTGTTAGGCATTTGGACGGGCACATGTCACTCTAATTTCCAGGCAGGAAGAAGAATTAACCAAAGTTCAGCCACCCACCAGGAACCAGTATAGGTTCTGAGCCAAAATTTTGGACTTCCAGTCAGCTAACAAAAAACGAGTTGAAAAATGGAGCTCAGGGGCACAGCAATTCACAAACTGGCCGAGTAATAAAGGACAACTATCGTTCAAAAATCTTTTGAGGGAGGACAAAGAACCGGACTTGAAAGCGAGGCAGAATAAGAAAAAACAGATTTCAAGAGGTACGTTGGCATCGGTTTTAAAGCACAGGAAGAGGCGCACAACATAGACATGATGCACTTGGCCAAAAAGGGCGTATGCATTTTCTCCTGAATATATTCAGGAGAAAACGCATACGCCCTTTTTGGCCAAGCAAGCAAGCGGGCAATGCAAATCTGCACTACAAAGAAGTATCACTTCCAGGCCGTCAAAAGGGACATCCACAAAATGTGTAAAAACCAGAAAGACAAGACAGGCCCTGGAGAACAGGGAGCCTTGTTATGCTGATGGGCGGGATGTAAATTGCCAACTGCCTCTCTGGAGGAGTACATTGTGTTCCCTAAAACAAGTAAAGAACAGAGAAACAGAGCCAAGGGCACTTCCAGTCTAGGGAATATACCATGGGTAAACCGAAAATCAATAAGACAGAGCCACCCCAAAATTTAGGGCTGCACTGCTTACAAGGACCTCAACTTGGGTACACCTTAAATATCCCAGGAAATATAAATATGGTTCAAAAAATTGTGGTACTTACGTACGATGGAATATCCCTCAGCCATGAAATCAATGTCATAAGACCAGTAGCAGCAAAATGGGTGGATTCAGGTACGATGATTCTAAGTGAAATAAGTCACACAGAAAAAGAAACTTATCATAAGATATCACTTATGAAGATCCTGTAAACATGGCTACACTTGAACTGAGTTAGGAAAGAGAACAGTGTCTCACATTTAGAAAACACTCTTATGCCTGCTTAAGGGGGAAGGAGAGGTGGGGTGATGCATAAAACCAGAGTTTGATATAAGCACAGGTACCGTTCCAAAAACCAACTACGGAATAGACAAGACCTACACCTTCCTCAGTGAAAGGGACTCAAAACCCCATATTTCCCGCAGAGGAATATATCTGACTAGTAAGAATCTTAAAACCTATGTACTGATATGTCTCCGTAAGGGAATCAAGTGTGTCTAGACTGGCATAAACATGGCAGCGGGAATCAGCTCAAACCCACTATAAAAAGGAATTTCAAAAACAAAACAAAAAAACTGGGAAATTCTGTACAATTACTTCAGGGTCTCTGATGAAACCTGGAATGTCCCCATCTACAATGACAGCTGGATGTGGCATAAGGAGGGACACTTGGGACTGAGAGGATTGGTGAGATTGGGTGAGCAAATGCAGACCCTTTAAAGCACAAATGCCTGGCACCCATTCCATGAGTCCCAACTCTCCAGGTTGAAGGGAATATTACTACAGCTATAACATGTACGGGAAACCTAGAGAACGGACACACTGTGAATACGAAAGGTCTCTAAAACTCAACGAATAGTCCCTCTCCTGGTGCTCCGGTTTGACTTTCCATCTGCTTTACTATCAACCTCCCAACTTGGAGAGACAGCCCCTTTAACCTCCTGGTTCGCACAGGTTGCCAATTTGGCAGAGGATGAAATGGAAGAGGGAGAACCAATTAGAGAGTAGCTGTTAGGCATTTGGACGGGCACATATCACTCTAACTTCCCGGCAGGAAGACGAATTAACCAAAGTCTAAGCCCCCCACCGGGAACCAGCATAGGTCCTGAACCAAAATGTTGGACTTGCGGTCAGCTCACCAAAAACGAGTTGAAAAATGGAGCACAGGGGCACAGCAATTCACAAACTGTCCGAGTAATAAAGGACAACTATGGTCCAAAAATCTGTTGAGGGAAGGCAACGATGCGGACTTGAAAGCGAGGCAGAATAGCAGGAAACAGATTTCCAGAGGTACGTTGGAATCGCCTTTAAAGCACAGGAAGAGGGGCACAACTTCGACAATGATGCACTTTTCCAAAAAGGGCGTATGCGTTTTCTCCTGAATATATTCAGGAGAAAACGCATACGCCCTTTTTGGCCAAGCAAGAATGTGGGCAATGCAAATCTGCACTACAAAGAAGTTTCACTTCCCACGGGTCGAAAGGGACATCCACAAAATGTGTAAAAACCAGAAAGGCAAGACAGGCCCTGGAGAACTGGGAGCCTTGTTATGCTGATGGGCGGGATGTAAATTGCCAACTGCCTCTCTGGAGGAGTGAATACTGTTCCCTAAATCAAGTAAACAACAGAGCTACAGAGCCAGGAGCACTTCCATTCTAGGGAATATATCTTGGGACAACTGAAAATCAATAAGACAGAGACACCCCAAAATGTAGGGCTGTACTGCTTACAAGGACCTCAACTTGGGTACACCTTAAATATCCCAGGAAATATAAAAATGGTTCAAAAAATTGTGGTACTTACGTACGATGGAATATCCCTCAGCCATGAAATCAATGTCATAAGACCAGTAGCAGAAAAACGGGTGGATTCAGGTACGATGATTCTAAGTGAAATGAGTCACACAGAAAAAGAAACTTATCATAAGATATCACTTATGAAGATCCTGTAAACATGGCTACACTTGAACTGAGTTAGGAAAGAGAACAGTGTCTCACATTTAGAAAACACTCTTATGCCTGCTTAAGGGGGAAGGAGAGGTGGGGTGATGCATAAAACCAGAGTTTGATATAAGCACAGGTACCGTTCCAAAAACCAACTATGGAATAGACAAGACCTACACCTTCCTCAGTGAAAGGGACTCAAAACCCCATATTCCCCGCAGAGGAATATATCTGACTAGTAAGAATCTTAAAACCTCTGTATTGATATGTCTCCGTAAGGGAATCAAGTGTGTCTATACTGGCATAAACATGGCAGCGAGAATCAGCTCAAACCCACTATAAAAAGGAATTTCAAAAACAAAACAAAACAAAACTGGGAAATTCTTTACAATTCCTTCAGTGTCTCTGATGAAACCTGGAATGACCCTATCTACAATGACAGCTGGATATGGCATAAGGAGGGACACTTGGGACTGAGAGGATTGGTGAGATTGGGTGAGCAAATGCAGACCCTTTAAAGCACAAATGCCTGGCACCCATTCCATGAGTCCCAACTCTCCAGGTTGAAGGCAATATTACTACAGCTATAAAATGTACGGGAAACCTAGAGAACGGACACACTGTGAATACGAAAGCTTTCTAAAACTCAACGAATAGTCCCTCTCCTGGTGCTCCGGTTTGTCTTTCCATCTGCTTTACTATCAACGTCCCAACTTGGAGAGACAGCCCCTTTAACCTCCTTGTTCGCAGAGGTATCAAATTTGGCAGAGGATGAAAGGGAAGAGGGAGAACCAATGAGAGAGTAGCTGTTAGGCATTTGGACGGGCACATATCACTGTAATTTACGGGCAGGAAGAAAAATTAACCAAAGTCTCAGCCCCCCACCGGGAACCAGCAAAGGTCCTGAACCAAAATGTTGGACTTGCGGTCAGCTCACCAAAAACGAGTTGAAAAATGGAGCTCAGGGGCACAGCAATTCACAAACTGGCCGAGTAATAAAGGACAACTATTGGCCAAAAATCTGTTGAGGGAAGGCAACAAGGCGGACTTGAAAGCGAGGCAGTATAGCATGAAACAGATTTCAAGAGGTACGTTGGAATCGCCTTTAAAGCACAGGAAGAGGGGCACAACTTCGACAATGATGCACTTGGCCAAAAAGGGCGTATGCGTTTTCTCCTGAATATATTCAGGAGAAAACGCATATGCCATTTTTGACAAAGCAAGCAAGCGGGCAATGCAAATCTGCACTACAAAGAAGTATCACTTCCCACTGGTCAAAAAGGACATCCACAAGATGTGTAAAAACCAGAAAGGCAAGACAGGCCCTGGAGAACAGGGAGCCTTGTTATGCTGATGGGCGGGATGTAATTTGCCAACTGCCTCTCTGGAGGAGTACATTGTGTTCCCTAAAACAAGTAAAGAACAGAGCTACAGAGCCAAGGGCACTTCCCGTCTAGGGAATATACTTTGGGAAAACTGAAAATCAATAAGACAGAGCCACCCCAAAATTTAGGGCTGCACTGCTTACAAGAACCTCAACTTGGGTACACCTTAAATATCCCAGGAAATATAAAAATGGTTCAAAAAATTGTGGTATTTACGTACGACCGAATATCCCTCAGCCATGAAATCAATGTCATAAGACCAGTAGCAGCAAAATGGGTGGATTCAGGTACGGTGATTCTAAGTGAAATAAGTCACACAGAAAAAGAAACTTATCATAAGATATCACTTATGAAGATCCTGTAAACATGGCTACACTTGAACTGAGTTAGGAAAGAGAACAGTGTCTCACATTTAGAAAACACTCTTATGCCTGCTTAAGGGGGAAGGAGAGGTGGGGTGATGCATAAAACCAGAGTTTGATATAAGCACAGGTACCGTTCCAAAAACCAACTATGGAATAGACAAGACCTACACCTTCCTCAGTGAAAGGGACTCAAAACCCCATATTTCCCGCAGAGGAATATATCTGACTAGTAAGAATCTTAAAACCTATGTATTGATATGTCTCCGTAAGGGAATCAAGTGTGTCTAGACTGGGATAAATATGGCAGCGAGAATCAGCTCAAACCCACTATAAAAAGGAATTTCAAAAATAAAACAAAAAAACTGGGAAATTCTTTACAATTCCTTCAGGGTCTCTGATGAAACCTGAAATGACCCTATCTACAATGACAGCTGGATGTGGCATAAGGCTGGACACTTGGGACTGAGAGGATTGGTGAGATTGGGTGAGCAAATGCAGACCCTTTAAAGCAATAATGCATGGCACACATTCCATGGGTCCCAACTCTCCAGGTTGAAGGAAATATTACTACAGATATAACATGTACGGAAATCCTAGAGAACGGACACACTGTGAATACGAAAGGTTTCTAAAACTCAACGAATAGTCCCTCTCCTGGTGCTCCGGTTTGACTTTCCATCTGCTTTATTATCAACCTCCCAACTTGGAGAGACAGCCCATTTAACCTCCTGGTTCGCACAGGTTGCCAATTTGGCAGAGGATGAAAGGGAAGAGGGAGAACCAATGAGAGTGTAGCTGTTAGGCATTTGGACGGGCACATATCACTGTAATTTCCCGGCAGGAAGAAGAATTAACCAAAGTCTCAGCCACCCACCGGGAATCAGTATAGATCCTGAACCAAAATTTTGGACTTGCGGTCAGCTCACCAAAAACGAGTTGAAAAATGGAGCTCAGGGGCACAGCAATTCACAAACTGGCCGAGCAATAAAGGACAACTATCGTCCAAAAATCTGTTGAGGGAAGGCAACGAGGCGGACTTGAAAGCGAGTCAGAATAGCAGGAAACAGATTTCAAGAGGTACGTTGGAATCGCCTTTAAAGCACAGGAAGAGGGGCACAACTTCGACAATGATGCACTTGGCCAAAAAGGGCGTATGCGTTTTCTCCTGAATATATTCAGGAGAAAACGCATACGCCCTTTTTGGCCAAGCAAGCAAGCGGGCAATGCAAATCTGCACTACAAAGAAGTATCACTTCCCACCGGTCAAAAGGGACATCCACAAAATGTGTAAAAACCAGAAAGGCAAGACAGGCCCTGGAGAACAGGGAGCCTTGTTATGCTGATGGGCGGGATGTAAATTGCCAACTGCCTCTCTGGAGGAGTGCATTGTGTTCCCTAAAACAAGTAAACAACAGAGCTACAGAGCCAAGGGCACTTCCAGTCTAGGGAATATACCTTGGGAAAACTGAAAATCAAAAAGACACAGCCACCCCAAAATTTAGGGCTGCACTGCTTACAAGGACCTCAACTTGGGTACACCTTAAATATCCCAGGAAATATAAAAATGGTTCAAAAAATTGTGGTACTTACGTACGATGGAATATCCCTCAGCCATGAAATCAATGTCATAAGACCAGTAGCAGCAAAATGGGTGAATTCAGGTACGATGATTCTAAGTGAAATAAGTCACACAGAAAAAGAAAGTTATCATAAGTTATCACTTATGAAGATCCTGTAAACATGGCTACACTTGAACTGAGTTAGGAAAGAGAACAGTGTCTCACATTTAGAAAACACTCTTATGCCTGCTTAAGGGGGAAGGAGAGGTGGGGTGATGCATAAAACCAGAGTTTGATATAAGCACAGGTACCGTTCCAAAAACCAACTATGGAATAGACAAGACCTTCACCTTCCTCAGTGAAAGGGACTCAAAACCCCATATTTCCCGCAGAGGAATATATCTGACTAGTAAGAATCTTAAAACCTATGTATTGATATGTCTCCGTAAGGGAATCAAGTGTGTCTAGACTGGCATAAACATGGCAGCGAGAATCAGCTCAAACCCACTATAAAAAGGAATTTCAAAAACAAAACAAGAAAACTGGTAAATTCTTTACAATTCCTTCAGGGTCTCTGATGAAACCTGGAATGACCCTATCTACAACGACAGCTGGATGTGGCATAAGGAGGGACACTTGGGACTGAGAGGATTGGTGAGATTAGGTGAGCAAATGCAGACCCTTTAAAGCACAAATGCCTGGCACCAATTCCATGGGTCCCAACTCTCCAGGTTGAAGGGAATATTACTACAGCTATAACATGTACGGGAAACCTAGAGAACGGACACACTGTGAATACGAAAGGTTTCTAAAACTCAACGAATAGTCCCTCTCCTGGTGCTCCGGTTTGACTTTCCATCTGCTTTATTATCAACCTCCCAACTTGGAGAGACAGCCCCTTTAACCTCTTGGTTCGCACAGGTTGCCAATTTGGCAGAGGATGAAAGGGAAGAGGGAGAACCAATGAGAGAGTAGCTGTTAGGCATTTGGACGGGCACATATCACTGTAATTTCCCGGCAGGAAGAAGAATTAACGAAAGTCTCAGGCACCTACCGGGAACCAGTATAGGTCCTGAACCAAAATTTTGGACTTGCGGTCAGCTCACCAAAAACGAGTTGAAAAATGGAGCTCAGGGGCACAGCAATTCACAAACTGGCCGAGTAATAAAGGACAACTATCGTCCAAAAATCTGTTGATGGAAGCTAACGAGGCGGACTTGAATGCGAGGCAGAATAGCAGGAAACAGATATCAAGAGGTATGTTGGAATCGCCTTTAAAGCACAGGAAGAGGGGCACAACTTCGACAATGATGCACTTGGCCAAAAAGGGCGTATGCGTTTTCTCCTGAATATATTCAGGAGAAAACGCATACGCCCTTTTTGGCCAAGCAAGAAAGCGGGCAATGCAAATCTGCACTACAAAGAAGTATCACTTCCCAACGGTCAAAAGGGACATCCACAAAATGTGTAAAAACCAGAAAGGCAAGACAGGCCCTGGAGAACAGGGAGCCTTGTTATGCTGATGGGCGGGATGTAAATTGCCAACTGCCTCTCTGGAGGAGTGGATTGTGTTCCCTAAAACAAGTAAACAACAGAGCTACAGAGCCAAGGGCACTTCCAGTCTAGTGAATATACCTTGGGAAAACTGAAAATCAATAAGACAGAGCCACCCCAAAATTTAGGGCTGCACTGCTTACAAGGACCTCAAATTGGATACACCTTAAGTATCCCAGGAAATGTAAAAATGGTTCAAAAAATTGTGGTACTTACGTACGATGGAATATCCCTCAGCCATGAAATCAATGTCATAAGACCAGTAGCAGCAAAATGGGTGGATACAGGTACGATGATTCTAAGTGAAATAAGTCACACAGAAAAAGAAACTTATCCTAAGATATCACTTATGAAGATCCTATAAACATGGCTACACTTGAACTGAGTTAGGAAAGAGAACAGTGTCTCATATTTAGAAAACACTCTTATGCCTGCTTAAGGGGGAAGGAGAGGTGGGGTGATGCATAAAACCAGAGTTTGATATAAGCACAGGTACCGTTACAAAAACCAACTATGGAAAAGACAAGACCTACACATTCCTCAGTGAAAGGGACTCAAAACACCATATTTCCCGCAAAGGAATATATCTGACTAGTAAGAATCTTAAAACCTATGTATTGATATGTCTCTGAAAGGGAATCAAGTGTGTCTAGACTGGCATAAACATGGCAGCGGGAATCAGCTCAAGCCCACTATAAAAAGTAATTTCAAAAACAAAGCAAAAAAACTGGGAAATTCCTTACAATTCCTTCAGGGTCTCTGATGAAACCTGGAATGACCCTATCTGCAACGACAGCTGGATGTGGCATAAGGAGGGACACTTAGGACTGAGAGGATTGGTGAGATTGGGTGAGCAAATGCAGACCATTTAAAGCACAAATGCCTGGCACCCATTACATGGGTCCCAACTCTCCAGGTTGAAGGGAATATTACTACAGCTATAACATGTACGGGAAACCTAGAGAACGGACACACTGTGAATACGAAAGGTTTCTAAACTCAACGAAGAGTCCCTCTCCTGGTGCTCCAGTTTGACTTTCCATCTGCTTTACTATCAACCTCCCAACTTGGAGAGACAGCCCTTTTAACCTCCTGGTTCGCACAGGTTGCCAATTTGGCAGAGGATGAAAGGGAAGAGGGAGAACCAATGAGAGAGTAGCTGTTAGGCATTTGGACGGGCACATATCACTGTAATTTCCAGGCAGGAAGAAGAATTAACCAAAGTCTCAGCCACCCACCGGGAACCAGTATAGGTCCTGAACCAAAATTTAGGACTTGCGGTGAGCTCACCAAAAACGAGTTGAAAAATGGAGCTCAGGGGCACAGCAATTCACAAACTGGCCGAGTAATAAAGGACAACTATCGTCCAAAAATCTGTTGAGGAAAGGCAACGAGGCGGACTTTAAAGCGAGGCAGAATAGCAGGAAACAGATTTCAAGAGGTACGTTGGAATCGCCTTTAAAGCACAGGAAGAGGGGCACAACTTCGACAATGATGCACTTGGCCAAAAATGGTGTATGCGTTTTCTCCTGAATATATTCAGGAGAAAACGCATACGCCCTTTTTGGCCAAGCAAGCAAGCGGGCAATGCAAATCTGCTCTACAAATAAGTATCTCTTCCCACCGGTCAAAAGGGACATCCACAAAATATGTAAAAACCAGAAAGGCAAGACAGGCCTTGGAGAACAGGGAGCCTTGTTATGCTGATGGGCGGGATGTAAATTGCCAACTGCCTCTCTGGAGGAGTGCATTGTGTTCCCTAAAACAAGTAAAGAAGAGAGCTACAGAGCCAAGGGCACTTCCAGTCTAGGGAATATACCTTGGGAAAACTGAAAATCAATGAGACAGAGCCACCCCAAAATTTAGGGCTGCACTGCTTACAAGGACCTCAACTTGGATACACCTTAAGTATCCCAGGAAATATAAAAATGGTTCAAAAAATTGTGGTAATTACGTACTATGGAATATCCCTCAGCCATGAAATCAATGTCATAAGACCAGTAGCAGCAAAATGGGTGGATTCAGGTACGAAGATTCTAAGTGAAATAAGTCACACAGAAAAAGAAACTTATCATAAGATATCACTTATAAAGATCCTATAAACATGGATACACTTGAACTGAGTTAGGAAAGAGAACATTGTCTCATATTTAGAAAACACTCTTATGCCTGCTTAAGGGGGAAGGAGAGGTTGGGTGATGCATAAAACCAGAGTTTGATATAAGCAGAGGTACCGTACCAAAAACCAACTATGGAATAGACAAGACCTACACCTTCCTCAGTGAAAGGGACTCAAAACACCATATTTCCCGCAGAGGAATATATCTGACTAGTAAGAATCTTAAAACCTATGTATTGATATGTCTCCGTAAGGGAATCAAGTGTGTCTAGACTGGCATAAACATGGCAGCGAGAATCAGCTCAAACCCACTATAAAAAGGAATTTCAAAAACAAAACAAAAAAACTGGGAAATTCTTTACAATTCCTTCAGGGTCTCTGATGAAACCTGGAATGACCCTATCTACAACGACAGCTGGATGTGGCATAAGGAGGGACACTTGGGACTGAGACGATTGGTGAGATTGGGTGAGCAAATGCAGACCCTTTAAAGCACAAATGCCTGGCACCCATTCCATGAGTCCCAACTCTCCAGGTTGAAGGCAATATTACTACAGCTATATCATGTACGGGAAACCTAGAGAACGGACACACTGTGAATACGAAAGGTTTCTGAAACTCAACGAATAGCCCCTATCCTGGTGTTCCGGTTTGACTTTCCATCTGCTTTACTATCAACCTCCCAAATTGGAGAGACAGCCTCTTTAACCTCCTGGTTCGCACAGGTTTCCAATTTGGCAGAGGATGAAAGGGAAGAGGGAGAACCAATGAGAGAGTAGCTGTTAGGCATTTGGACGGGCACATATCACTGTAATTTCCAGGCAGGAAGAAGAATTAACCAAAGTCTCAGCCACCCACCGGGAACCAGTATAGGTCCTGAACCAAAATTTTGGACTTGCGGTCAGCTCACCAAAAACGAGTTGAAAAATGGAGCTCAGGGGCACAGCAATTCACAAACTGGCCGAGTAATAAAGGACAACTATCGTCCAAAAATCTGTTGAGGGAAGGCAGCGAGGTGGACTTGAAAACGAGTCAGAATAGCAGGAAACAGATTTCAAGAAGTACGTTGGAATCGCCTTTAAAGCACAGGAAGAGGGGCACAACTTCGAAAATGATGCACTTGCCCAAAAAGGGCGTATGTGTTTTCTCCTGAATATATTCAGGAGAAAACACATACACCCTTTTTGGCCAAGCAAGCAAGCGGGCAATGCAAATCTGCACTACAAAGAAGTATCACTTCCCACCGGTCAAAAGGGACATCCACAAAATGTGTAAAAACCAGAAAGGCAAGACAGGCCCTGGAGAACAGGGAGCCTTGTTATGCTGATGGGCGGGATGTAAATTGCCAACTGCCTCTCTGGAGGAGTGCATTGTGTTCCCTAAAACAAGTAAACAACAGAGCTACAGAGCCAAGGGCACTTCCAGTCTAGGGAATATACCTTGGGAAAACTGAAAATCAATAAGACAGAGCCACCCCAAAATTTAGGGCTGCACTGCTTACAAGGACCTCGCTTGGATACACCTTAAGTATCCCAGGAAATATAAAAATGGTTCAAAAAATTGTGGTACTTACGTACGATGGAATATCCCTCAGCCATGAAATCAATGTCATAAGACCAGTAGCAGCAAAATGGGTGGATTCAGGTACGATGATTCTAAGTGAAATAAGTCACAGAGAAAAAGAAACTTATCATAAGTTATCACTTATGAAGATCCTGTAAACATGGCTACACTTGAACTGAGTTAGGAAAGAGAACAGTGTCTCACATTTAGAAAACACTCTTATGCCTGCTTAAGGGGGAAGGAGAGGTGGGGTGATGCATAAAACCAGAGTTTGATATAAGCACAGGTACCGTTCCAAAAACCAACTATGGAATAGACAAGACCTACACCTTCCTCAGTGAAAGGGACTCAAAACACCATATTTCCCGCAGAGGAATATATCTGACTAGTAAGAATCTTAAAACCTATGTATTGATATGTCTCCGTAAGGGAATCAAGTGTGTCTAGACTGGCATAAACATGGCAGCGAGAATCAGCTCAAACCCACTATAAAAAGGAATTTCAAAATCAAAACAAAAAAACTGGGAAATTCTTTACAATTCCTTCAGGGTCTCTGATGAAACCTGGAATGACCCTATCTACAATGACAGCTGGATGTGGCATAAGGAGGGACACTTGGGACTGAGACGATTGGTGAGATTGGGTGAGCAAATGCAGACCCTTTAAAGCACAAATGCTTGGCACCCGTTCCATGAGTCCCACCTCTCCATGTTGAAGGGAATATTACTACAGCTATAACAAGTACGGGAAACCTAGAGATCGGACACACTGTGAATATGAAAAGTTTCTAAAACTCAACGAATAGCCCCTATCCTGGTGTTCCGGTTTGACTTTCCCTATGCTTTACTATCAACCTCCCAACTTGGAGAGACAGCCCCTTTAACCTCCTGTTTCGCACAGGTTTCCAATTTGGCAGAGGATGAAAGGGAAGAGGGAGAACCAATGAGAGAGTAGCTGTTAGGCATTTGGACGGGCACATATCACTGTAATTTCCCGGCAGGAATAAGAATTAACCAAAGTCTCAGCCACCCACCGGGAACCATTATAGGTCCTGAACCAAAATTTTGGACTTGCGGTCAGCTCACCAAAAACGAGTTGAAAAATGGAGCTCAGGGGCACAGCAATTCACAAACTGGCCGAGTAATAAAGGACAACTATCGTCCAAAAATCTGTTGAGGAAAGGCAGGGAGGCAGACTTGAAATCGAGGCAGAATAGCAGGAAACAGATTTCAAGAGGTACATTGGAATCGCCTTTAAAGCACAGGAAGAGGGGCACAACTTCGACAATGATGCACTTGGCCAAAAAGGACGTATGCGTTTTCTCCTGAATATATTCAGGAGAAAACGCATACGCCCTTTTTGGCCAAGCAAGCAAGCGGGCAATGCAAATCTGCACTACAAAGAAGTATCACCTCCCACCGGTCAAAAGGGATATCTACAAAATGTGTAAAAACCAGAAAAGCAAGACAGGCCCTGGAGAACAGGGAGCCTTGTTATGCTGATGGGCGGGATGTAAATTGCCAACTGCCTCTCTGGAGGAGTGCATTGTGTTCCCTAAAACAAGTAAACAACAGAGCTACAGAGCCAAGGGCACTTCCAGTCTAGGGAATATACCTTGGGAAAACTGAAAATCAATAAGACAGAGCCACCCCAAAATTTAGGGCTGCACTGCTTACAAGGACCTCGCTTGGATACACCTTAAGTATCCCAGGAAATATAAAAATGGTTCAAAAAATTGTGGTACTTACGTACGATGGAATATCCCTCAGCCATGAAATCAATGTCATAAGACCAGTAGCAGCAAAATGGGTGGATTCAGGTACGATGATTCTAAGTGAAATAAGTCACAGAGAAAAAGAAACTTATCATAAGTTATCACTTATGAAGATCCTGTAAACATGGCTACACTTGAACTGAGTTAGGAAAGAGAACAGTGTCTCACATTTAGAAAACACTCTTATGCCTGCTTAAGGGGGAAGGAGAGGTGGGGTGATGCATAAAACCAGAGTTTGATATAAGCACAGGTACCGTTCCAAAAACCAACTATGGAATAGACAAGACCTACACCTTCCTCAGTGAAAGGGACTCAAAACACCATATTTCCCGCAGAGGAATATATCTGACTAGTAAGAATCTTAAAACCTATGTATTGATATGTCTCCGTAAGGGAATCAAGTGTGTCTAGACTGGCATAAACATGGCAGCGAGAATCAGCTCAAACCCACTATAAAAAGGAATTTCAAAATCAAAACAAAAAAACTGGGAAATTCTTTACAATTCCTTCAGGGTCTCTGATGAAACCTGGAATGACCCTATCTACAATGACAGCTGGATGTGGCATAAGGAGGGACACTTGGGACTGAGACGATTGGTGAGATTGGGTGAGCAAATGCAGACCCTTTAAAGCACAAATGCTTGGCACCCGTTCCATGAGTCCCACCTCTCCATGTTGAAGGGAATATTACTACAGCTATAACAAGTACGGGAAACCTAGAGATCGGACACACTGTGAATATGAAAAGTTTCTAAAACTCAACGAATAGCCCCTATCCTGGTGTTCCGGTTTGACTTTCCCTATGCTTTACTATCAACCTCCCAACTTGGAGAGACAGCCCCTTTAACCTCCTGTTTCGCACAGGTTTCCAATTTGGCAGAGGATGAAAGGGAAGAGGGAGAACCAATGAGAGAGTAGCTGTTAGGCATTTGGACGGGCACATATCACTGTAATTTCCCGGCAGGAATAAGAATTAACCAAAGTCTCAGCCACCCACCGGGAACCATTATAGGTCCTGAACCAAAATTTTGGACTTGCGGTCAGCTCACCAAAAACGAGTTGAAAAATGGAGCTCAGGGGCACAGCAATTCACAAACTGGCCGAGTAATAAAGGACAACTATCGTCCAAAAATCTGTTGAGGAAAGGCAGGGAGGCAGACTTGAAATCGAGGCAGAATAGCAGGAAACAGATTTCAAGAGGTACATTGGAATCGCCTTTAAAGCACAGGAAGAGGGGCACAACTTCGACAATGATGCACTTGGCCAAAAAGGACGTATGCGTTTTCTCCTGAATATATTCAGGAGAAAACGCATACGCCCTTTTTGGCCAAGCAAGCAAGCGGGCAATGCAAATCTGCACTACAAAGAAGTATCACCTCCCACCGGTCAAAAGGGATATCTACAAAATGTGTAAAAACCAGAAAGGCAAGACAGGCCCTGGAGAACAGGGAGCCTTGTTATGCTGATGGGCGGGATGTAAATTGCCAACTGCCTCTCTGGAGGAGTGCATTGTGTTCCCTAAAACAAGTAAACAACAGAGCTACAGAGCCAAGGGCACTTCCAGTATAGGGAATATACCTTGGGAAAACTGAAAATCAATAAGACAGAGCCACCCCAAAATTTAGGGCTGCACTGCTTACAAGGACCTCAACTTTGATACACCTTAAGTATCCCAGGAAATATAAAAAATGTTCAAAAATTTGTGGTACTTACTTACGATGGAATATCCCTCAGCAATGAAATCAATGTCATAAGACCAGTAGCAGCAAAATGGGTGGATTCAGGTACGATGATTCTAAGTGAAATAAGTCACACAGAAAAAGAAACTTATCATAAGATATCACTTATGAAGATCTTATAAACATGGCTACACTTGAACTGAGTTAGGAAAGAGAACAGTGTCTCACATTTAGAAAACACTCTTATGCCTGCATAAGGGGGAAGGAGAGGTGGGGTGATGCATAAAACCAGAGTTTGATATAAGCACAAGTACCGTTCCAAAAACCTACTATGGAATACACAAGACCTACACCTTCCTCAGTCAAAGGGACTCAAAACCCCATATTTCCCGCAGAGGAATATATCTGACTAGTAAGAATCTTAAAACATATGTATTGATATGTCTCCTTAAGGGAATCAAGTGTGTCTAGACTGGCATAAACATGGCAGCGAGAATCAGCTCAAACCCACTATAAAAAGGAATTTCAAAAACAAAACAAAAAAACTCGGAAATTCTTTACAATTCCTTCAGGGTCCCTGATGAAACCTGGAATGACCCTATCTACAACGACAGCTGGATGTGGCATAAGGAAGGACACTTGGGACTGAGAGGTTTGGTGAGATTGGGTGAGCAAATGCAGACCCTTTAAATCACAAATGCCTGGCACCCATTCCATGGGCCCAAACTCTCCAGGTTGAAGGGAATATTACTACAGCTATAACATGTACGGGAAACCTAGAGAACGGACACACTGTGAATACGAAAGGTTTCTAAAACTCAACGAATAGTCCCTCTCCTGGTGCTCCGGTTTGACTTTTCATCTGCTTTACTATCAACCTCCAAACTTGGAGAGACAGCCCCTTTAACCTCCTGGTTCACACAGGTTGCCAATTTGGCAGAGGATGAAAGGGAAGAGGGAGAACCAATGAGAGAGTAGCTGTTAGGCATTTGGACGGGCACATATCACTGTAATTTCCAGGCAGGAAGAAGAATTAACCAAATTCTCAGCCACCCACCGGGAACCAGTATAGGTCCTGAACCAAAATTTTGGACTTGCGGTCAGCTCACCAAAAACGAGTTGAAAAATGGAGCTCAGGGGCACAGCAAGTCACAAACTGGCCGAGTAATAAAGGACAACTATCGTCCAAAAATCTGTTGAGGGAAGGCAACGAGGTGGACTTGAAAGCGAGTCAGAATAGCAGGAAACAGATTTCAAGAAGTACGTTGGAATCGCCTTTAAAGCACAGGAAGAGGGGCACAACTTCGACAATGATGCACTTGCCCAAAAAGGGCGTATGCGTTTTCTCCTGAATATATTCAGGAGAAAACGCATACGCCCTTTTTGGCCAAGCAAGCAAGCGGGCAATGTAAATCTGCACTACAAAGTAGTATCACTACCCACCGGTCAAAAGGAACATCCAGAAAATGTGTAAAAACCAGAAAGTCAAGACAGGCCCTGGAGAACAGGGAGCCTTGTTATGCTGATAGGCGGGATGTAAATTGCCAACTGCCTCTCTGGAGGAGTGCATTGTGTTCCCTAAAACAAGTAAAGAACAGAGCTACAGAGCCAAGGGCACTTCCAGTCTAGGGAATATACCTTGGGAAAACTGAAAATCAATAAGACAGAGTCACCCCAAAATTTAGGGTTGCACTGCTTACAAGGACCTCAACTTGGGTACACCTTAAATATCCCAGGAAATATATTAATGGTTCAAAAAATTGTGGTACTAACATACGATGGAATATCCCTCAGCCATGAAATCAATGTCATAAGACCAGTAGCAGCGAAATGGTTGGATTCAGGTATGATGATTCTAAGTGAAATAAGTCACACAGAAAAAGAATCTTATCATAAGATATCACTTATGAAGATCCTGTAAACATGGTTACACTTGAACTGAGTTAGGAAAGAGAACAGTGTCTCACATTTAGAAAACACTCTTATGCCTGCTTAAGGGGGAAGGAGAGGTGGGGTGATGCATAAAACCAGAGTTTGATATAAGCACAGGTACCGTTCCAAAAACCAACTATGGAATAGACAAGACCTACACCTTCCTCAGTGAAAGGGACCCGAGGCATCTGTGAGTAACCGTGAGCTGAGCCCCAGGCCAGCTGCTGTTGAACTTTTCCCACCCTTCCCAGGTAAAACACCTGAATATGTACAAGGGCTTGAAAGCCTAGAGGAAGGGGTGTGGAGCCACACCAGCGACAGCACGCAGGCCAACTTGTGGCCTGCAGGCCAGCCAGTATGGTCCTGGCCCTGGGCACTCTTCTGGAAGCTTTCCATTGCCCTGCCTGAGATACCCCTCCTGTCCCGGCACCCACTGCTTTTTTCCTTCCTCACCTCTGTCCGGAGAGAAATTCCAGCGGAAGGTATGGGTGACACATCCTCTTCTTTACAGGTGGAAACCTGGCAACTCCTGCAGAAAGTCCAGCAGAGACCCACTCACACCGGGCCACCCACAAAGCCGTGGCCCCTCACTCCCTCCCTCCAGAACAGCCCCGAGACTGCTGACGGGGCAGAGAATATGGAGTCAGGCACAGCTTCAGGGGCTATTGCTGCCTGCAGCGCTGTTTATATTGAACTCAACCCAGGTACACCTGGGGAGGGCCGGCCGGCAGGGTCAGGCTACCCAAGTCAGCTAATCCTCAGCCCTCAGGGAATCACATTGTTGAAAATGGACCTCGCTAAGGCAGAATAGAAGCCAAGGAATAAAAGGACACAATGCCATTTGCAGCACCGTAGGTGTGTCTAGAGGTAATCACGTGACTTGTAGTAAGTCAGAAAGTGAAAGACACATATCGTATCATATCTCTTATAGGTGTGACCGAAAAATGGATACCAGGGCAGATATTTCCACGGAGAAGGGCAATCACAGATTCATTCAACAAACTTATGGTTCACCAATGGAAAGGTGTGAGGATTGGTTTCATTATGATATTGGGGTTAACAGACATATACAAACACAGGTGACATATATAATCACCAAAGACCTACAGAATACCAAGAGAAGACTACTCAACATTCTGTCATAAGGTACATGGGAAAAGGATCCCAGGAAGAACAGACATATGTGTATGTGTAAAAGAACCACATCTTCCACACCTACAACAAGCCAAACATTGTAATCATATTTGCTGTAATAAAAAATAAAAAATTACATTAAAAACTCGAACAAGAAGCAGTGAGACAAACTTGAGGGGCTTTCTCCTGGCACATTCCATTCTAAATTCCAATCTAGAACATGACTTCCATTGAGGCTCTGTTGCTCTAGTAAGCAGATTTGGTGAGGGAGAACTGCTGCCACCTTGTGGCCGTTTCACACAACAGCAGCTTTAATCCCAGCGCTAATGGTCAGTTGATATTCAAAATCATTGCAGGCCTGTAAAGGACACCTGCCCTGAAAACAAATACCGGGTTCATATGTCGACCAAAAAATTCAAAGTATGTCCATATTTCAAAACGACAGTTTCAAAAGGCATATTTTACACACATTAGTGTTCTGCTTCTTTTTCTTTCTTTCTTTTTTTGTTAAAAAAACGGGAATGGCAAAAAGCATCCCTCAGAATGGGCGAAAATATTTGCAAACGAATCAATGGACAAAGGTTTAATCTCCAATATATATAAAGAGCTCATGCAGCTTAATATTAAAACAACAAACAACCCAATACAAAAATGGGCAGAAGATCTAAAGAGACGTTTCTTCAAAGAAGACACAGAGATGGCCAAGACGCACATGAAAAGCTGCTCAACATCACTAATTATTAGAGAAATGCAAATCAAAACTACAATGAGGTATCACCTCACACCTGTTAGAATCGGCATCATCAGAAAATCTACAAACAACAAATTCTGGGGAGGGTGTGGACAAAAGGATCCCTCTTCCACTAGTGGTGGAAATGTAAATTGATACAGTCACGATGGAGAACAGTATGGAGTTTCCTTAAAAAAACTAGAAATAGAATTACCATATGATTCAGCAATCCCACTTCTGGGCATATACCCAGAGAAAACCATAAATCAAAAAGGCACATTCACCACAATGCTCATTTCAGCACTATTTACAATAGCCAGGTAATGGAAGCAACCTAAATACCCACAGGCAGACGAATGGATAAAGATGTGGTACATATATAAAATGGAATATTACTCAGCCATAGGAAGGAATGAAACTGGGTCATTTGTAGAGACGTCGATGGATCTAGAGACTGTCATACAGAATGAAGTAAGTCAGAAAGAGAAAAACAAATATGGTATATTAATGCATATATGTGGAACCTAGAAAAATGGTACAGATGAACTGGTTTGCAGGGAAGAAATAGAGACACAGAGGTAGAGAACACACGTATGGACACCTAGTGTGGGAAGCCATGCGGTGGTGGTGGTGGGATGAGTTGGGAGATTGGGATTGACCTGTACACATGTATATGCATAAAATACATAACTAATAATAACCTGCTGTATAAAAAAATAAATAAAATTAAATTTCAAAATTTAAAAAATAAAATTTAAAAATAAAACAGAAAAAAGTTCTTCCCTTCACACAGATGTATTTATATGAATGAATGATTTCCATGCTTATATCTATAAATACATAAAAGAGGAATAAAATCTAACTTGAACAAAAAAAGAAAAAAAATAACCTGAACCCACCAGTTAGACAGAGGAAAACACTATCAGGGCACTTGCTCCAGCGGTAAACAATTCTGAAATTGGTCAGAGGTGGGGAATCATCTCCCATAGAGCCAGCAGCCCACTCCTACGCAAGGAGCATCCTCATTGCAAAGAGGGGGCCATGCCGAGGCATCTGTGAGTAACCGTGAGCTGAGCCCCAGGCCAGCTGCTGTTGAACTTTTGCCACCCTTCCCAGGTAAAACACCTGAATATGTACAAGGGCTTGAAAGCCTAGAGAAAGGGCTGTTCAGCCACAACAGCGACAGCACGCAGGCCGACTTGGTGCCTGCAGGCCAGTCAGGATGGTCCTGTCCCCAGATGCTCTTCTGGAAGCTTTCCATTTCCCTGCCTGAGATACCCCTCCTGCCACGGCCCCCACTGCTTTTTTACTTCCTCACCTCTGCCTGGGGAGAAATTCCAGTGGCAGGTATGGGTGACACATCCTCTTCTTTAGCAGGTGGCAGCCTGGCAACTCCTGCAGAAAGTCCAGCAGAGCCCCACTCACACTGGGCCACCCACTAAGCCACGGACCCTCACTCCCTCCCACCAGCACAGCTCCGGAACTGCCTACGGGGCAGAGAATATGCCGTCAGTCACAGCTACAAGGGCTGTCGCTCACTGGAGTGCTGTTTATATTGCCCTCAACCCAGGGACACCTGTGGCGGGCCGGCAGGCAGTTTCAGGCTGCCAAAATCAGCCAATCCTCACCCCTCAGGGTTCACAGTTGCAGAAAATGAAACTTGCTAAACGGGCCAGGCCCTAGGAACAGGTGTGGGCTCTTGAGAGTCAGGATAGACAAGGGGCTGCAGCTGCGGCTTGTTTTCTTATCATTTTATCTGGTCCATGAGTGGAAAACAACTTCAAGAAGACCCTATCCTAATGAGAGGAACCCAGGAGTCAGGGAGAGGAGTGATGGTGGGTGGAGACAGAGGCCTGGTGCCCTGGCTGCAGTGGAAGTGTCTGGAAGACCAGGCAGAAAGAGCCTGCAGAGAGTGATAGCCATGGTCACAGACCTGTCAGAGCTGCTGTTTGTTAGTTCAAGTCCTGCTCTGAGGTGTTCTGTGTCAGCTGTGAGCGACAGGTGAGCTGTGGGTTCTCTGCAAGGTGGGCTATGTGCACAGTTCCTGTGTGTCCAGCCCTGCTGGGGTACCTGCCCAGGGGAGCTCTGTATCCTGGGAAGGGCCTGAGTAGGAGAGCCCCATGGGCTGCTGGGTAGCTGCAGAGGTGAGCTCCATACCCTGGGAGGGACTTGACCACGAGAGCCCCGTGGGCTGTGGGGTAGGGGTGCCGCCCAGGTGAGCTCCATATCCTGGGATTGGCCTGACCACGAGAGCCCCATGGGCTGCTGGAGACCTGGTAAAGGATATCAGGACAGTCAGTGAAGCCACCGAGGATATACATCCAGTAGCTCCTATTTCCTACTCCTTGCTGGTCATTCTACCTTCCACCAGGCCATGGCATTCTGTATTAGACTTCAATGATGCCTTCTTCTGTATTCCATTCATCTCAGAGTCACAAGAATTTTTGGCTTGTGAGTGGCAGGACACAACATGCAACAAAAGCAATAATGCTGGGCCGTCCTGCCCCAATGGTTCAAAAATCCCCACACCATCATTGGGGAAATGTCCTCTAAAGACCTAAAAGTTCAACCTCTGTAAAAGGGAACCCTCCTTCAATATGCAGATGACATTCTGATCGCCAGGCCTACTAAAGACGCCTCTGAACTACCTAGCCAAGAAAGGATAGAAGGTGTCCAAGAAAAACGCTCAAATATCCCAGGCTGAGGTGACATGCCTGGGATTCATTCTCACAGATATTCGGAGAAACGCATCCCAGGATAGGGAAGAAGCCATTTGCAGCCTTACCTCTTCTACAACTAGAAGACAGCTTAGGGGTTCCTGGGGAGGCCAAGGTTTTCTGCATCTGGATCCCTAACTACAGTGTAATAGCTGGGCCTCTACATGAAACACTGACACGAAAAGATGATGATCCTTTTGAATAGAATCCAGGAGCAGCCTTTCAAGAGTGGAAAGAGCAGTCAATACAGACCCTTGCCCAGGAACTCCCTAATTTAGCTAAACCCTTTGACCTTTACATACCCGGTCAAAGGTTAATCGCCCTTGGAGCCTTAGTGCAAAAACTGGGACCACTTGAAATGGAGCAACACAAGAATGCCCTTCAGGTATGATAAACTATGGTCACCAAGGGCTTTGCCCACCGACTCATCAGGCCAGGATACTGGGGTATCTAAAAAGCTGGAAATCAGCAGCCCGCAAGGCCAGCTCCCTCCTAAGGGAAAAGGACCCCACGTGGTGATCCTAACCACCCATCATGCCCTGAAGTTGCAGGGGTCGCTCTGTGGACACACTGACCTCGAGTGAGGAGGCCCTCCAACTCCAACCTCCAGAGAGATAAACGGGGGCAACGGGCCCCCAAGATGACTCATGTGACCATCACTTGACCTGGAGTTTCTCTCAGAAAACGACAAGACTGTGCCCCGAAAGAGCAGACTACTGCTTGCAGGACTTACTGCACCCAGAGGGGAGCTAATAAGCTTGGCGGGGGAAACGTATATCACGCTTTCACCATAGAAAACCCTACAGACACCGCGGTGATGGTGGCCAATATGACCGGCTGGACTGCTGGCTACTTCTAAAGGCCGTTGACTCAGTGGACGTCATGGTCCTGGATCACCACTGACCCTGGACTGTCTGGGAGTTGTGCGGGCAGGGCTCTGACACATGGTGCTGTTTGTACATTAATTCAGGGACCTAATTAAAGAAAGCACAGACTACTGGTCAGAGCATCTAGTCTGGCAAAAACTGTCAGCCTAAGGTCGCCGAACATATGTGGGGTGGGGTGAAACCTGCCACCGCAGCATCTCTGCGCCTCTCTTTCCTGGACCCTTAAAGGTCATTAGAATCTGTAACACTTCCAATGCTGGTGCTCAGGCGGACGAGAAGTGAGGCAGGAGGCCTTGGGACAATCAACCTCACCAGGAGGCTGGTGTGGAGACGTTTTGACCCTCCCCCCATGTATCAGGGCTCCCACCACAACATGAAGCAGTTACAAAAGAGGGGTCTGCACCCTCAACACCCCAAGAATAAGGAACGGAACAAAAAGCAGAGGAGGTGTTCGTCTCCGGCAACGTTCATTAAAAATTCCTGGGAGATAAAAAGAGAATCTGGGCAATAAAATAAAGTCTAACCTGTTTTTCCTTTGTGCTTTGTCTAATTTCACGTGCTCCTAGGGTTCCGCATGCAGAGGTCCCACACCCGGCACTTCAGACCCGATTTCCTAGTGCAGAATGGCTGGGTCGACAACTCAGCTAGTGGGGTCCCATGCAGACTCTGCGGCATAGAGCCTGAGCTGCAGCCAACTCAGCCCTCGAGAGCTCCATCCCCTCCCTCCCACTGACGCTGCCGGGGACCCTACACAGCAGCCCAGCCCACAGCCCATGGGGGAGTGCACGCTCTCACCTCTCCATTCTGTTTTCAAAATAATGTTTCCTTTGCTTCTGAACCAAACTCAGTCTTGATCTGTTGGCTCCAATGACACTGGGCACGGGGACTCCTGTTGGGGTCCACTCTGGAGGATCAGTAACAGAAATTGAGAACATTGTAACTTCAATGAACAGATGTGTGAGCCAAACTGTACTTAACATAGAGCAGTGTATAATGCTCGGGTAAAATAAGATGTTTCTAAGACTTACATTTGATATTTCCATCACTTTCCTATAAGCAAGTTCAGTGAAGACGTCTGTCTTATTTGTCAGGTCAACATTAGAGAAATGAAGTGATTTATTTTCATGGATGTACATCGAATACTCTTGGCTGAAGCTTCAATCTTGTTTTGAATGCTTTTCCATTGAAAATGATACCTCTCTTTCAGCTCCCCCATTTCTGAGAAGTATAAAACCTTATAATTTATTATTACCAAAGGGGAAAGGTAGGAGAAGGGATAAATTAACAGTTTGGGATTAACACATACACACTGCTATGTATAAAATAGATCATCAACAAGGAACTACTGTATAGCACAGGGAACTACACTGAATATTTTGCAATAACCTATAAGGGGAAATAATCTGAAAAAGAATAGATATTTTTATTGACATCATCTATCAATGACAGATAAAATGTAACCTAAGCAAGGCCGATGGTGAGCGCTGTGACCCTGAAGATTTCAGTCATCTAAAGTTTGGGCTCTGCCTATTTCCCAAGGCCCTTAAAGGACATACGTGTAGCCGTAGCTTAAAAATTCCCCAGTTTGGGGTTCGGGGAGGCACTGATTTGGAAAAATCCCTGGTGTTCTCCTTACATGCACGGGACCCTTGCTACAGCTAAAACATGCCTGTCACACCTAGAGGATGGTACACCGTTTGATCGGAAAGAGTTTGGAAAAGGCACCTCATCTCCTCATCGCCTGGTGCTCGGGTTCAACCCTCCAGCATCTTTCCTAACAATCTCCTCACTTGGTGATATCAGCACCGTCAACATCCTGTTGCACACAGTTTGGAATTTGTCCAGAGGATGTAGCGGAAGGATGAGAAAAATATAGAGACATGTCTTAGGTGTTCGGACAGGCACATGCCACTCTAATTTCCAATCCAGAACACAAATTCATCAAAGGCTAGAATTGCCCACGGAAACAGAATAGGGCTAGAGGAAATCCCGCTGTTTTGTGTCCAGTTTCCAAAAACACAAGTTGAAAAATGGAACTCAGGGGCACTAAAATTCATGAAACTGCAGAGTTGAAAATATCTATCGTCGAAAAATGTCTTGAGGTAAGTCACAGAAAAGGACTTGTAAGCAAGGGAGAGTGGCAGGAAACAGATTTGAAGAGGTAGAAAGGACTCCCCATTAAAGCACAAGAAAAGGGGCTGAACATCGCCAATGATGCAGTTGGCCAAAAAGGGTGTATGCATTTTTTCTGAATATATTCAAGTAAAGGCCATACACACTTTTTATCCAACCCAACAGGTGGGCACTGGAAATCAATATCACAAAATGTATCACTTCACATCAGTCAGAAGGGCCATCCACATAAAGTGTAAACACCAGAAATGCAGGACAGGGTGAGGAGAAAAGGGAGCCCTGTGAGGCTGATAGTGGAAATGTAATTTGCCAACAGCCACTCTGGAGAAGTGTATTGTGTTTGCTAAAATATCTAAAAAATGAGCTACAGAGCATAGGGCACTTGCACTCATGGGCGTGTACCTTGGGAAAAACAAAAATCGACAGAAAACAGGCACCCGAACGTTTACCACCTCTCTGTTAAAAAGGGCCTCAACTTGGATATAACCTAAATGTCCCTGGAAGGATAAAATGGATAAAAGAGATGGGGTACTTATGTAGAGTGGAATATTACTCATCCAGAAATCAATGAAATAAGGCCAGTTGTAACAACTCTGGAGGAGTTACATACGATCATTCTAAGTGACATATGTGAGAAAGAAAAAGACACATATCATAAGATGTCACTTAAAGGTGGAATCAAAAATGGCTACACATGAAATAAATTACAAAACAGAAACATAGTCAAATATGTAGAAAATAGACATAAGGCTGCTAAATGGGAAAGGTGGGGAATGGTGAGGTATTATCCAGGAGGTTGAAATTAGCAAAGATACCATTCCAAGTACCAAATTGAATAACTGACAAGGCCTACACGGTACCTCAAAGAACTGCACTCAGCCCACTCAAGTCACTGGAAAATAATACATATGACTGGTAAGCATCTGAAAAAGAAGTTATTGTTGTCTCACAGTACATGAATCAAGTGGATGTACAGCAGCAAAAAACAGAGCTTTGAAAATCAGCTGTAACCAATATAAAAATAAATTTAAAACTATTTATAAAAACAGTGAGACAGACAAAAATTCTTACAACTTTTGTTGAAGGGCTACGATGTAACATGGATTGAACACATGTAGACCCACAGCAGGATGATTATATAAGGCTGGAAGCTATGCACGCTAAGAGATGTTAGAGAGGCTGGGTGAGGAAATGCAGACCTTTTAAAGTAATACTGCCTGGTACCCATTCCATGGGTCCCAAATCTGCAGGTTCATGGGAGTCTTCTGACAGCGAAAACATGCCTGCGAAACCGAGATGAATGTACACCGTGTGCTCAGGAAAGGTGTCTAAAATGCACCTCATTTTTGATCTCCTGCTGCTGGGGTTCGCCATTCCAGCCACATTACTAACAACCTCCCCACTTGGAGAATCAGCACCTTTAACCTCCTGTTTCCCACAGTTTGCAATTTGTGCAGAGGATAAATGGGAAGAGGGGGAACCAATGAGAGATTAGCTGTAGGACTTTTGACAGGCACATGTCACTCTAATTTCCCATTAGGAAGAAGAATTAACCAAAGGCTCAGCCTGCCTCCCCAGATCCAGAATAGGGCCAGAAGTAATCCAATGGTTTGGCGGCCAGCTCACAAAAAAAGCGAGTTGCAAAATGGAGCTCAGGAGCAGACAATTCAAAGACCTGCAAAGATATAACTGATAACCAACGTCCAAAAATATATTCAGGTAAGGCAACGAAGAGGATCTGAATGAGAGGCAGAATTGCAGGAAACAGATTTCAAAAGGTAGATTGTACTCACATTTAAAGCATATGAAAAGCAGCAGAATTTCTAAAATGATGCGGTTGGGCAAAAGGGTGTATGCGTTTTTTTCGTGAATATCTTCAGGAAAAAAACACATGCAGAGTTTTTGGCCAACCAAGCAAGAGGGAAATGCAAATCTGCACAACAAAGGAGTCTCAATTTCCACTGCTCAGAAAGGCAATCCAAAAAATGTGTACAATCCAGAAATGCAGGTGAGGCCATGGAAAACAGGGAGCCTAGTCACGCTGATGGGTGGGGTATAAATATCCAAGAGCCACTCTGAAGAAGTGTATGCTGTTTCCTAAAACTTCTAAAATACAAAGCCCCCAAGCAAAGGGGACTTCAACTCACGGGCATATGACTTGGGAAGACTAAATATCAATAAGACACAGGCACCCCAAAGTTTAGGGCTGCTCTGCATACAAGAACCTCAACTTTGGTACACCTAAAATATCCCAGGAAAAAGAGAAATGCATAAAGAACTTGTGGTAATTTTGTACAACGGAATATCACTCAGACGTGAAATCAGTGTATATAAGGCCAGTAGCAGCATAATGAGTGGATTTAGGTATGATGATTCTAAGGGAAATTAGTCACACAGAAAAAGAATCTTATCATAAGATATCACTTATAGAGGGAATGTCAATATCACAACACATGAACTGAATTAGGAAAGAGAACAGAGTCTCACATTTAGAAAAAAACTCTTATGCCTGCTTCAGGGGAATGGAGAGGTGGGGTGATGCATAAAACCAGAGTATGATATTAGCACAGGTACCATTCCATAAACCAAATACAGAATAGACAAGACCTACACCTTCCTCAGTGAATGGGACTCAACACCCCTATTCCCCGCCGAGGAATATATCTGACTAGTAAGAATCTTAAAACCTATGTATTCATATGTCTCCGTAAGGAAATCAATTGTGTCTAGACTGGCATAAACAGGTCAGTGAAAACCAGCTCAACCCCATAATAAAAATGAATTTCAAAAACAAAACCAAAAAACAGCAAAATTCTTACACAATTCCTTCAGGGGTTCTAATGAAACCTGGAATGACCCTATCTGCAAAGACAGCTGGATGAGACATAAGGCTGGACACTTGGGACTGAGAGGACTGGTGAGATTGGGAGAGAAAATGCAGAACCTTTAAAGTAGTAATGCATGCCACCATTCCATGTGTCCCAAATCTCCAGGTAGAAGGGAATATCACTACAGTTATACCATGTATGGGAAACCTAGAGAATGGACACCCTGTGATGGCGAAAGGTTTCTAAAACTCTCCTAATTTTTCCTCTCCTTGTGCTCCACTTTGGCATTCCAACTGCTTTACTATCAATCTCCCAACTTAGGAGAGTCAGCCCCTATAACCTCCTGGTTCGCACAGTTTTCTATTTGTGCAGATGATGAAAGGGAAGAGGGAGAACCAATCAGAGAGTAGATGTAGGCATTTGGACGGGCACATGTCACTCTAATTTCCCGTCAGGAAGAAGAATTAACCAAAGCCTCAGCCACCCACAGGGAACCAATAAAGCCACCCCTGGAACCAGTATAGGTCCTGAAGCAAAATTGTGGATTTGCGGCCAGCTCACAAAAATGGGATATGAAAATTGGAGCTCAGGGGCCCAGCAATTCAAAAACCTGCAGAGTTATAAAGGACTACTCTCTTCCAGAAATCTGTTGAGGGAAGGCAATGAAGCGGACTTGAAAATGAGGCAGAATTGCACAAAACATATTTCAAGAGGTAAATTGGAATCGCCTTTGAAGCACAGAAAAAGCATCCCAACTTGGACGGTGATGCACTTGGCCAAAAAGGGCGTATGCCTTTTCCCCTGAATATATTCAGGAGAAAACGCATACGTCCTTTCTGGCCAATGAAGCAAGCATGCAATGCAAATCCACACTACAAAGAATTGTCACTTCCCACCGGTCGAAAGGGACATCTGTATATCTGTAAAAACCAGAAAGGCAAGAGCGAGATGACAAGGGCATGAAGCAATGTGATCCCAAGGGTCATGGAGGATTGTGATGACAAGCGCATGGAGCATTGTGATGACAAGATTATGTAGCATTTTGCTGACAAAGGCAAGGAGCATTGTGATGACAAGGTTCATGGAGCACTTTGATGACAAGCGTCATGGAGCATTGTGATTACAGGGGTCATGGAGCATTGGGATGACAAGAGCATGGATCATTGTGATGACAAGGTTCATGGAGCATTTTGATGACAAGAGTCCCGGATCATTGTGTCGTCAGGGTTCATGGAGCGTTGTGATGACAGTGGTCATGGAGCATTGTGATGACAGGGGTCAGGGAGCATTGTGATGAGAAGGTCATGGACCATTGGGCTGAAAATGTTCATGGAGTGTTGTGATGAGAGGCGTCATGGAGCATTGTGATGACAAGGTACTGGAGCATTGTGATGAGAAGACCATGGAGCCTTGTGATGACATGTCTCATGGGGCATTCTGAGGAAAAGGGGCATGCAGCATTGTGATTACAGAGGTCTTGGAGCATTGTGGTGACAAGGGCATGGAGCATTGGGATGAGAAGGCCATGGAGCGTTCTGATGACATGCATCATGGAGCTTTGTGAGGACAAGGGCATGGAGCATTGTGTTTTTAGGGGTCTTGGAGCACTGTGATGAAAAGGGCATGGATCATTGTGATGAAAAAGGCATGGAGCCTGGTCATGACAGGGTTCAAGGAGCATACTGACGACAAGTGTCAGGGAGCATTGTGATGACAAGGGTATTGAGCATTGTGATGACAAAGGTCATGGAGCATTGTGATGAGAAGACGATGGATAATTGTGATGACGAGCGTCATGGGGCGTTGTGATGATAAGTGTTATGGAACATTTTGATCACAAGGATTTGGAGCATTGTGATGACAGAGGTCATGGGGCATTTTGATTTCATTGTGATGACAATAGCCTGAAGCATTATGATGATGGGCATGCTGCATTGTGATGACAGGGTTCATGGAGCATTGAGATGAAAAGGGGCATGGAGCATTGTGATTACAGGAGTCTTGGAGCATTGTGATGACAAGGGCATGGAGCATCGTGAATGAGAAGGCCATGGAGAATTCTGATGACATGCGTCATGGAGCTTTGTGATGACAAGGGCATGGAGCATTGTGATTACAGGGGTCTTGGAGCACTGTGATGACAAGGGTCATGGAGCCTTGTGATGACAAGGCCGTGGAACATTGTGATGGCAGTGGTCATGGAGCATTTTTATGACAGGGGTCATGGAGCATTGTGATGACCAGGGCATGGAACACTGTGATACATGGGTCATGGAGGATTGTAATGAGAAGCGCATGGAGCATTGTGATAAGAATGGCATCGAGCATTGTGATGAAAAGCATCATGTAGCCTGTGATGACAAGGGCATGGAACAATGTGATGAGAGGTTTCATGGAGCATTGTGATGACAATGGCATGCAGCATTGTGATGCCAAGGGTCATGGAGCTTTGTGATGACAAAGGTCATGGAGCATTTTGATGACAAGAGGTGTGGTGCATTCTGTTGTGTAGGGCAGGGAGCATTGTGATAACAGGGTCATGGAGCAATTTGATGAAAAGTGTCATGGAACATTTTGATGACAGGGGTTATGGAACATTGAGATGTCAAGGGTCATGGAACATTTCCATGACAGGGTTTAAGGACCATTGTGATGACAGGGGAGTGGGTGTATTGTGATGACTAGTGAGGGAACATGTTGATATCAGTGGTGAGAGAGCATTTTTATAAGAAGTGCATGGAGCATTGTGATGACAATCTTTATGGAGCATTGTGATGACAAGGTTGTGGAGCATTGTGATGACAAGGGTCATGGAGCATTGAGTTGACAAAGGCACGGAGCATTGTGATGACAAGTGTCACGGAGCATTGTGATGAAAAGTTCATGGAGCATTGTGGTGACAAAGTTCACAGAGCCTTGTGATGATGAGGGCATGGACCATTGTGATGACACAGGTCATGAAGCCTTGTGAAGACTGGAGTCACGGAGAATTGTGATGACTGGGGTCATGGAGCATTGTGATGACAAGGGCATGGAGCTTTGTGATGACAGGGGCATAGGGCATTGGTCTGACAAGTTTCATGGATAATTGTGTTGACAGTGGGCATGGCACATTGTGATGACAAGGTCATGGAGCATTGTGAAGACAAGGTCATGGAGTATTGTGAAGACAGGTGTCAGGGAGCATTGTGATGACATATTTCATGGTCCATTGTGATGAGAATGGCATGGAGCATTGTGATGCCAAGTGTTATGGAGGATTGTGATGACAAAGGTAATGGAGCATTGTGATGACAAGGGCTTGGATCATTGTGATGACAAGGGCATGGAGCATTGTGATGACAACGGGCAGTGAGAATTTTGATGAAAAGGTCGTGAAGCATTGTGATAACAAAGGCATGGAGCTTGCTATGACAGGGGTCATGGGGCATTGCGATGACAAGTGCATGGAGAATTGTGATGACAAGAGCATGTAACATAGTGATGAGAACTGTCATGGAGCACTGTGATGACAAGGACGTGGAGAATTGTGATGACAAGGGACATGGTGCATTGTCATAACCAGGGCATGGAGCATTGTGATGGCAAGACCGTGGAGCACTGTGATGAGAAGACCATGGATAATTGTGATGACGAGCATCATGGAACACTGTAATGACAAGGGGCATGGAGCATTGTGATGACAGGTGTCATGGAGCATTGTGACGACAGGGGTCATGGATCATTGTGATGACAAGTGTCACGGAGCATTCTGATGACAAGCTTGTGGAGTATTGTGATGACAATGGCATGGAGCATTGTGATGAAAAGGGCATGGATCACTGTGATGAAAAAGGCATGGAGACTTGTCATGACAGGGTTCAATGAGCATACTGACGACAGGTGTCAGGGAGCATTGTGATGACAAGTGTATTGAGAATTGTGATGACAAGGGTCATGGAGCATTGTGATGAGAAGTCCATGGATAATTGTGATGACCAGCATCATGGGGCGTTGTGATGACAAGTATTATGGAACATTGTGATCACAAGGGTTTGGAGCATTGTGATGACAGAGGTCATGGATCATTGAGATGAAAAGGGGCATGGAGCATTGTGATTACAGGGGTCTTGGAGCATTGTGATGAGAAGGGTCATGGAGCCTTGTAATGACAAGGCCATGGAACATCGTGATGGCAGGGGTAATGGAGCATTGTTATCACAGGTGTAATGGAGCATTGTGATGGCAAGGGCATGGAGCATTGTGATGAGAAGGCCATGGAGCATTCTGATGACATGTGTCAGGTAGCATTGTGATGACAATGGCATGGAGCAATGTGATGAGAGCGTTCATGGAGCATTGTGATGACCATGACATGGAGCATTGTGATGCAAAGGGTCATGGATCTTTGTGATGACAAAGGTCATGGAGCATTTTGATGACAAGGGCGTGGTGCATTGTGATGAGAAGGGCAGGGAGCATTGTGATGACAGGGTCATGGAACAATTTGATGAAAAGGGTCATGCAACATTTTGATGACAGGGGTTATGGAACATTGTGATGTCAGGGGTCATTGAGCATTTTGATGAAATGGTTCATGGAGCATTTTGATGACAGGGGTTATGGAACATTGTGATGTCAGGGGTCATCGAACATTGTGATGATAAGCGCATGTAGAATTGTGATGACAGGAGTCATGGAACATTGTGATGATAGGGGTGAGGGAGTATTGTGATGAATAGTGATGTAACATTGTGATATCAGTGGTGAGAGAGCATTTTGATGAGAAGTGCATGGAGCATTGTGATGACAAGGTTTATGGAGCATTGTGATGACAAGATTGTGGAGCACTGTGATGACAAGCGCATGGCGCATTGTGATGACATGGGTCATGGAGCATTGTGCTGAGAAAGGCATAGAGCATTGTGATGACAAGGGTCAAAGAGCATTGTGATGAAAAGTTCATGGAGCATTGTGGTTAAAAAGTCACAGAGACTGTAGATGAGGAGGGCATGGACCATTGTGATGACAAAGGTCATGAAGCATTGTGATGACTGGAGTCACGGAGAATTGTGATGACAGGGGTCGTGGAGCATTGTGATAAGAAGGGCATGGAACATTGTGATGACAAGGGCATGGAGCATTGGTCTCATAAGTTTCATGGATTATTGCGATGACAGTTGGAATGGCGCATTGTGATGACAAGGGCATGGAGCACTGTGATGACCAGGTCATGCAGTATTGTGAAGACAGGTGTCAGGGAGCATTGTGATGACATATGTAATGGCCCATTGTGATGACAATGGCATGGAGCATTGTGTTGCCAAGTGTCATGGAGGATTCTGATGACAAAGGTAATGGAGCATTGTGATGACAATGGCTTGGAGCATTGTGATGACAGGGTCAGGGAGCATTCTGATGACAAGCTTGTGGAGTAATTTGATGACATTGGCATGGAGCATTGTGATGAAAACGGCATGGGGCATTGTGATGAAAAAGGCATGGAGCCTTTTCGTGACAGGTTTCAAGGAGCATTCTGACGACAAGTGTCAGGGAGCATTGTGATGACAAGTGTATTGAAAATTATGATGACAAAGGTCATGGAGCATTGTGATGAAAAGGGCATGGAGTATTGTGATGAAAGGCATCATGGAGCGTTGTGATGACAAGTGTTATGGAACATTGTGATCACAACGGTTTGGAGCATTGTGAGGACAGAGGTCTTGGATCATTTTGATTTCAAGGAACATGGAGCATTGTGATGACAAGGGCAGGAAGCAATGTGATCCCAAGGTTCATGGAGTATTGTGATGACAAGCGCATAGAGCATCGTAATGACAGGGTCATGTAGCATTTTGCTGACAAAGGCATGGAGCATTGAGATGACAGGTGTCCAGGAGCACTGTGATGGCAAGCGTCAAGGAGCATTGTGTTTACAGGGGTCAAGGAGCATTGGGATGACAAGGGCATGCATCATTGTGATGCCAAGTGTCATGGAGCATTGGGCTGAAAATGTTCATGGAGTTTTGTGATGACAGGGGTCATGGAGCATTGTGATGACTAGGGAATGGAGCATTGTGATGACAAGAGTACCGGATCATTGTGTTGTCAGGTGTCATGGAGCGTTGTGATGACAGTGGTCATGGAGCATTGTGATGATATTGGTCAAGGAGCATTGTAATGAGAAGGTCATGGAGCATTGGGCTGAAAGCGTTCATGGAGTATTGTGATGACAGGCGTCATGGAGCATTGTGATGATAAGGGAATGGAGCATTTTGATGACAACGTCCTGGAGCATTGTGATGAGAAGTCCATGGAGCCTTGTGATGCCAAGTCTCATGGAGCATTCTGATGAAAAGGGGCATGGAGCATTGTGATTACAGGGGTCTAGGACCATTGTGATGACAAGGGCATGGAGCATTGTGATGAAAAGTGCATGGATCATTGTGATGAAAAAGGCATGGAGCCTTGTCATGAAAGGGTTCAAGGAGCATACCGATGGCAAGAGTAAGGGAGCATTGTGATGACATGTGTATTGAGCATTGTGATGACAAATGTCATGGGGCATTGTGATGAGAAGTCCATGGATAATTGTGATGACCAGCGTCATGGGGCATTGTGATGACAAGTGTTATGGAACATTGTGATCACAAGGGTTTGGAGCATTGTGATGACAGAGGTCATGGAGCATTTTGATTTCATTGTGATGACAATAGCATGAAGCATTATGATGATGGGCATGGTGCATTGTGATGACAGTGTTCATGGAGCATTTTGATGAAAAGGGTCATGGAGCATTTGTCTGACAAGTTTCATGGATTATTGTGATGACAGTGGGCATGGCACATTGTGATGACAAGGGCATGAAGCATTGTGATGACAAGGTCATGGAGTATTGTGAAGACAGGTGTCAGGGAGCATTGTGATGACATATGTCATGTTCCATTGTGATGACAATAACACGGAGCATTGTGATGCCAAGTGTCATGGAGGATTGTTGTGACAAACGTAAAGGAGCATTTTGATGACAAGGGCATGGAGCATTGAGATGACAAGGTCCACTGATAATTTTAATGTCCAGGTCGTGAAACATTGTGATGACAAGCGCATGGAGCTTCCTATGACAGGGGTCATGGAGCATTGCGATGACAAGTGCATGGAGTATTGTGATGACAAGAGCATATAACATTGTGATGAGAAGTGCCATGGAGCATTGTGATGACAAGGAAGTGGAGAATTGTGAGGACGAGGGACATTGAGCTTTGAGATGACCAGGGCATGGAGAATTGTGATGGCAAAACCGTGGAGCATTGTGATGAGAAGACCTTGCATAATTGTGATGACGAGCATCATGAAGCACTGTAATGACAAGGCGCATGAAGCATTGTGATGACAGGTGTCAGGGAGCATTGTGATGACAGGGGTCATGGAGCATTGTGATGACAAGGGCACGGAGCATTGTGATGACAAGGGCCATTGAGAATTTTGATGACAAGGTCATGAAGCATTGTGATGACAAACACTTGGAGCTTGCTATGACAGGGGGCATGGAACATTGCAATGACAAGTGCATGGAGAATTGTGATGACAAGAGCATGTAACATTGTGATGAGAAGTGTCATGTAGCATTGTGATGACAAGGACGTGGAGAATTGTGATGACAAGGGACATGGAGCATTGTGATGAGCAGGGCATAGAGCATTGTGATGACAGGTGTCATGGAGCATTATTATGACAAGGGCCATAGTGCATTCTGACATAAGATATCACTTATGAAGGGAATGTAAACATGGCTACATATGAACTGAATTAGGAAAGAGAACAGTGTCTCAGATATAGAAAACACACTTATGCTTGCTTAAGGGGAAAGGAGAGGTGGGGAGACACACAAAACCAGAGTTTGATATTAGCACAGGTAACATTCCATAATCCAAATACAGAAGAGACAAGCCCTACTCCTTCCTCAGTGAACGGGACTCAACACCCTAATTCCCGGCAGAGAAATATATCTGACTAGTAAGAATCTTAAAACCTATGTATTGATATGTCTCCGTAAAGGAACCAAGTGTGCCTAGGACGACATAAACACGGCAGTGAGAAGCAGCTCAAACCCACTATAAAAATGAATTTCAAAACAAAACAAAAAACAGTTTAATTTTTACACAATACCTTCAGGGGTTCTGATGAAACTTGGAATGACCCTGTCTACAATGACAGCTGGATGTGGCATAAGGCTGGTCACTTGGGACTGAGACGATTGGTGTGATTGGGTGAGAAAAGGCAGACCCTCTAAAGCAATAATTCCTGCCCATCATTCCATGGTTCCCAACTCTCCAGGTAGATGGGAATATCACTACAGTTATAACATGTATGGGAAACCTAGAGAATGGACACCCTCTGATGGAGAAAGGTTTCTAAAACTCTACTAATTTTTTTTCTCTCCTTGTGCTCCAACTTGACATTCCAACTGCTTTAATATCAATCTCCCAACTTGGAGAGTCAACCCCTATAACCTGTTTCGCACAGTTGGCACCTTGTTCAGAGGATATAAGGGAAAAGGGAGAACCAATGAGAGAGTAGCTGTAGGCATTTGGACGGCCACATGTCACTCTAATTTCCCGTCACGAAGAAGAATTAACCAAACTCTCAGCCTGCCCCCCCCCCCCGGAACCTGTACAGGTCCTGAAGCAAAACTATGGATTTGCGGTCAGCTCACAAAAACGCGAGTTGAGAACTGGAGCACAGCGGCACAGCATTTCACTAACTTGCAGAGTTATAAAGGACTACTCTCTTCCAAAAATCTGTTGAGGGAAAGCCACGAGACAGACTTTAAAATGATGCAGAATTGCACGAAACAGATTTCAAGAAGTATATTGGAATTGCCTTTAAACACAGGAAAAGCATCCCAACTTCGACAATTATGGAATTGTCCATAAAGGGCGTATGCGTTTTCACCTGAATATATTCAGGAGAAAACGCATACGCCGATTTTGACCAACCAAGCAACTTCACAATGCAAATCTGCACTACAAATAAGTATCACTTCCCACCGGTCAAAAGGGTCATCTGCAAAATGTGTAAAAACCAGAAAGGCAAGACAGGCTCTGGAGAACAGTAAGCCTTGTTATGCTCATGGGTGGGATGTAAATTGCCAACAACCACCCTGGAGGAGTGCATTGTGTTCTCTAAAAGAAGTAAACAACAGAGCTTCACAACCTAAGTCACTTCCAGTCATGGGAAAATACCTTGGGAAAACTGAATATCAATAAGACACAGCCACCCCAAAATTTAGGGCAGCACTGCTTACAAGAACCTCGAATCCAGGACACCTTAAATATCCAAGGAAAGACAAAAATGGTAAAGAAATTGTGGTACTTACGTATGATGGAATATCCCTCAGCCATGAAATCAATGTCATAAGGCCAGTAGAAGGAAAATGATGAGTGGATTCAGGTTCGATGATTCTAAGTGAAATAAGTCACACAGAAAAAGAAACTTATCATAAGATATCACTTATGAAGATCCTGTAAACATGGCTACACATGAACTGAGTTAGGAAAGAGAACAGAGTCTCACATTTAGAAAACACACTTATGCCTGCTTAAGGGTGAAGGAGAGGTGGGGGGGATGCATAAAACCAGAGTTTGATATAAGCACAGGTACCGTTCCAAAAACCAACTATGGAATAGACAAGACCTACACCTTCCTCAGTGAAAGGGACTCAAAACCCCATATTTCACGCAGAGGAATACATCTGACAAGTAAGAATCTTAAAACCTATGTATTGATATGTCTCCGTAAGGGAATCAAGTGTGTCTAGACTGGCATAAACATGGCAGCGAGAATCAGCTCAAACCCACTATAAAAAGGAATTTCAAAAACAAAACAAAAAAACTGGGAAATTCTTTACAATTCCTTCAGGGTCGCTGATGAAACCTTGAATGACTGTATCTACAGTGACAGCTGGATGTGGCATAAGGCTGGACACTTGGGACTGAGAGGATTGGTGAGATTGGGTGAGCAAATGCAGACCCTTTAAAGCAATAATGCATGGCAACCATTCCATGGGTCCCACTCTGCAGGTTGAAGAGAATATTACTACAGCAATAACATATACAGGAAATCTAGAGAATGGACACACTGTGAATACGAAAGGTTTCTACAACTCAACGAATAGTCCCTCTCCTGGTGCTCCGGTTTGACTTTCCAACTGCTTTACTATCAATCTCCCAACTTGGAGAGACAGCACCTTTAACATCCTGGTTCACACACGTTGCCAAATTGGCAGAGGATGAAAGGCATGAGGGAGAACCAATGAGAGAGTAGCTGTTAGGCATTTGAAGGTCACATGTCAATCTAATTTCCCGGCAGGAAGAAGAATTAACCAAGGTGTCAGCCACCCACCGGGAACCAGTATAGGTCCTGAACCAAAATTTTTGACTTGCGGTCAGCTCACAAAAAACGAGTTGAAAAATGGAGCTCAGGGGCACAGCAATTCACAAACTGGCCGAGTAATAAAGGACAACTATCGTCCAAAAATCTGTTGAGGGTAGGCAACGAGGCGGACTTGAAAGCGAGGCAGAATAGCAGGAAACAGATTTCAAGAGGTACGTTGGAATCGACTTTAAGGCACAGGAAGAGGGGCACAACTTCGACAATGATGCACTTGGCCAAAAAGGGTGTATGCGATTTATCCTGAATATATTCAGGAGAAAACGCATACGCCCTTTTTGGCCAAGCAGGCAAGCGGGCAATGCAAATCTGCACTACAAAGAAGTATCACTTCCCACCGGTCAAAAGGGACATCCACAAAATGTGTAAAAACCAGAAAGGCAAGACAGGCCCTGGAGAACAGGAAGCCTTGTTATGCTGATGGGCAGGATGTAAATTGCCAACTGCCCCTCTGGAGGAGTACATTGCATTCCCTAAAACAAGGAAAAGAACAGAGCTACAGAGCCAAGGGCACTTCCAGTCTAGGGAATATACCTTGAGTAAACTGAAAATCAATAAGACAGAGCCACCCCAAAATTTAGGGCTGCACTGCTTACAAGGACCTCAACTTGGGTACACCTTAAATATCCCAGGAAATATAAAAATGGTTCAAAAAATTGTGGTACTTACGTACGATGGAATATACCTCATCCATGAAATCAATGTCATAAGACCAGTAGCAGCAAAATGGGTGGATTCAGGTACGATGATTCTAAGTGAAATAAGTCACAGAGAAAAAGAAACTTATCATAAGATATCACTTATGAAGATCCTGTAAACATGGCTACACTTGAACTGAGTTAGGAAAGAGAACAGTGTCTCACATTTAGAAAACACTCTTATGGCTGCTTAAGGGGGAAGGAGAGGAGGGGTGATGCATAAACCCAGAGTTTGATATAAGCAGAGGTACCGTTCCAAAAACCAACTATGGAATAGACAAGACCTACACCTTCCTCAGTGAAAGGGACTCAAAACCCCATATTTCCCACAGAAGAATATATCTGACTAGTAAGAATCTTAAAACCTATGTATTGATATGTCTCCGTAAGGGAATCAAGTGATTCTAGACTGGCATAAACATGGCAGCGAGAATCCGCTCAAACCCACTATAAAAAGGAATTTCAAAAAGAAAACAAAAAAACTGGGAAATTCCTTACAATTCCTTCAGGGTCTCTGATGAAACCTGGAAAGACCCTATCTACAACGACAGCTGGATGTGGCATAAGGCTGGACACTTGGGACTGAGAGGATTGGTGAGATTGGGTGAGCAAATGCAGACCCTTTAAAGCAATAATGCATGGCACCAATGCCATGGGTCCCAACTCTCCAGGTTGAAGGGAATATTACTACAGTTATAACATGTACGAGAAATCTAGAGAACGGACACACTGTGAATATGAAAGGTTTCTAAAACTCAACGGATAGTCTCTCTCCTGGTGCTCCGGTTTGACTGTCCATCCGTTTACTTTCAATCTCCCATCTTGGAGAGACAGCCCCTTTAACCTCCTGGTTCGCACAGGTTTCCAAGTTGGCAGAGGATGAAAGGGAAGAGGGAGAACCAATGAGAGAGTAGCTGTTAGGCATTTGGACGGGCACATATCACTCTAACTTCCCAGCAGGAGGAAGAATTAACCAAAGTCTCAGCCACCCACCGGGAACCAGAATAGGTCCCGGACCAAAATTTTGGACTTGCGGTCAGCTCACCAAAAACGAGTTGAAAAATGGAGCTCAGCGGCACAGCAATTCACAAACTGGCCGAGTAATAAAGGACAACTATCGTCCAAAAATCTGTTGAGGGAAGGCAACGAGGCGGACTTGAGAGCGAGGCAGAATAGCAGGAAACAGATTTCAAGAGGTACGTTGGAATCGCCTTTAAAGCACAGGAAGAGGGGCACAACTTCGACAATGATGCACTTGGCGAAAAAGGGCGTATGCGTTTTCTCCTGAATATATTCAGGTGAAAACGCATACGCCATTTTTGGCCAAGCAAGCAAGCGGGCAATGCAAATCTGCACTACAAAGAAGTATCACTTCCCACCGGTCAAAAGGGACATCCACAATATGTGTAAAAATCAGAAAGGCAAGACAGGCCCTGGAGAACAGGGAGCCTTGTTATGCTGATGGGCGGGATGTAAATTGCCAACTCCCTCTCTGGAGGAGTGCATTCTGTTCCCTAAAACAAGTAAAGAACAGAGCTACAGAGGCAAGGGCACTTCCAGTCTAGGGAATATACCTTGGGAAAACTGAAAATCAATAAGACAGAGCCACCCCGAAATTTAGGGCTGCACTGCTTACAAGGACCTCAACTTGGGTACACATTAAATATCCCAGGAAATATAAAAATGGTTCAAAAAATTGTGGTACTTACGTACGATGGAATATCCCTCAGCCATGAAATCAATGTCATAAGACCAGTAGCAGAAAAATGGGTGGTTTCAGGTACGATGATTCTAAGTGAAATAAGTCACACAGAGAAAGAAACTTATCATAAGATATCACTTATGAAGTCTCTGTAAACATGGCTACACTTGAACTGAGTTAGGAAAGAGAACAGTGTCTCACATTTAGAAAACACTCTTATGCCTGCTTAAGGGGGAAGGAGAGGTGGGGTGATGCATAAAACCAGAGTTTGATATAAGCACAGGTACCGTTCCAAAAACCAACTATGGAATAGACAAGACCTACACCTTCCTCAGTGAAAGGGTCTCAAAACCCCATATTTCCTGCAGAGAAATATATCTGACTAGTAAGAATCTTAAAACCTATGTATTGATATGTCTCCGTAAGGGAATCAAGTGTGTCTCGACTGGCATAAACATGGCAGCGAGAATCAGCTCAAACCCATTATAAAAAGGAATTTCAAAAACAAAACGAAAAAACTGCATAATTCTTTAAAGTTCCTTCAGGGTCTCTGATGAAACCTGGAATGACCCTATGTACAATGACAGCTGGATGTGGCATAAGGAGGGACACTTGACACTGAGACGATTGGTGAGATTGGGTGAGCAAATGCAGACCCTTTAAAGCACAAATGCCTGGCACCCATTCCATGGTTCCCAACTCTCCAGGTTAGAGGGAATATTACTACAGTTATAACATGTAAGGGAAACCTAGAGAACGGACACACTGTGAATATGAAAGGTTTCTAAAACTCAACGAATAGTCCCTCTCCTGGAGCCCCGGTTTGACTTTCCATATGCTTTACTATCAACCTCCCAACTTGGAGAGACAGCCCCTTTAACCACCTGGTTTCCACGGGTTGCCAATTTGGCAGAGGATGAAAGGGAAGAGGGAGAAACAATGAGAGAGTAGCTGTTAGGCGTTTGCACGGGCATATATCACTGTAATTTCCCCGCCGGAAGAAGAATTAACCAAGGTGTCAGCCACCCACCGGGAACCAGTATAGGTCCTGAACCAAAATTTTGGACTTGCGGTCAGCTCACAAAAAACGAGTTGAAAAATGGAGCTCAGGGGCACAGCAATTCACAAACTGACCGAGTAATAAAGGACAACTATCGTCCAAAAATCTGTTGAGGGTAGGCAACGAGGCGGACTTGAAAGCGAGGCAGAATAGCAGGAAACAGATTTCAAGAGGTACGTTGGAATCGACTTTAAGGCACAGGAAGAGGGGCACAACTTCGACAATGATGCACTTGGCCAAAAAGGGTGTATGCGATTTATCCTGAATATATTCAGGAGAAAACGCATACACCCTTTTTGGCCAAGCAGGCAAGCGGGCAATGCAAATCTGCACTACAAAGAAGTATCACTTCCCACCGGTCAAAAGGGACATCCACAAAATGTGTAAAAACCAGAAAGGCAAGACAGGCCCTGGAGAACAGGAAGCCTTGTTATGCTGATGGGCAGGATGTAAATTGCCAACTGCCCCTCTGGAGGAGTACATTGCGTTCCCTAAAACAAGGAAAAGAACAGAGCTACAGAGCCAAGGGCACCTCCAGTCTAGGGAATATACCTTGAGTAAACTGAAAATCAATAAGACAGAGCCACCCCAAAATTTAGGGCAGCACTGCTTACAAGGACCTCAACTTGGGTACACCTTAAATATCCCAGGAAATATAAAAATGGTTCAAAAAATTGTGGTACTTACGTACGATGGAATATACCTCATCCATGAAATCAATGTCATAAGACCAGTAGCAGCAAAATGGGTGGATTCAGGTACGATGATTCTAAGTGAAATAAGTCACAGAGAAAAAGAAACTTATCATAAGATATCACTTATGAAGATCCTGTAAACATGGCTACACTTGAACTGAGTTAGGAAAGAGAACAGTGTCTCACATTTAGAAAACACTCTTATGGCTGCTTAAGGGGGAAGGAGAGGAGGGGTGATGCATAAACCCAGAGTTTGATATAAGCAGAGGTACCGTTCCAAAAACCAACTATGGAATAGACAAGACCTACACCTTCCTCAGTGAAAGGGACTCAAAACCCCATATTTCCCACAGAAGAATATATCTGACTAGTAAGAATCTTAAAACCTATGTATTGATATGTCTCCGTAAGGGAATCAAGTGATTCTAGACTGGCATAAACATGGCAGCGAGAATCCGCTCAAACCCACTATAAAAAGGAATTTCAAAAACAAAACAAAAAAACTGGGAAATTCCTTACAATTCCTTCAGGGTCTCTGATGAAACCTGGAAAGACCCTATCTACAACGACAGCTGGATGTGGCATAAGGCTGGACACTTGGGACTGAGAGGATTGGTGAGATTGGGTGAGCAAATGCAGACCCTTTAAAGCAATAATGCATGGCACCAATGCCATGGGTCCCAACTCTCCAGGTTGAAGGGAATATTACTACAGTTATAACATGTACGAGAAATCTAGAGAACGGACACACTGTGAATATGAAAGGTTTCTAAAACTCAACGGATAGTCTCTCTCCTGGTGCTCCGGTTTGACTGTCCATCCGTTTACTTTCAATCTCCCATCTTGGAGAGACAGCCCCTTTAACCTCCTGGTTCGCACAGGTTTCCAAGTTGGCAGAGGATGAAAGGGAAGAGGGAGAACCAATGAGAGAGTAGCTGTTAGGCATTTGGACGGGCACATATCACTCTAACTTCCCAGCAGGAGGAAGAATTAACCAAAGTCTCAGCCACCCACCGGGAACCAGTATACGTCCTGCACCAAAGTTTTGGACATGCGGTCAGTTCACAAAAAACGAGTTGAAAAATGGAGCTCAGGGGCACAGCAATTCACAAACTGACAGAATAATAAAGGAAAACTATCGTCTAAAAATCTGTTGAGGGAAGGCAACGAGGTGGACTTGAAATCGAGGCAGAATAGCAGGAAACAGATTTCAAGAGGTACATTGGAATCGCCTTTAAAGCACACGAAGAGGGGCACAACTTCGACAATGATGCACTTGGCCAAAAAGGGCATATGCGTTTTCTCCTGAAGATATTCAGGAGAAAACGCATACGCCTTTTTTGGCCAAGCAAGCAAGAAGGCAATGCAAATTGGCACTACAAAGAAGTATCACTTCCCACTGGTCAAAAGGGACATCCACAAAATATGTAAAAACCAGAAAGGCAAGAGAGGCCCTGGAGAACAGGGAGCCTTGTTATGCTGATGGGCGGGATGTAAATTGCCAACTGCCTCCCTGGAGGAATGTATTGTGTTCCCTAAAACAAGTAAAGAACAGAGCTACAGAGCCAAGGGCACTTCCTGTCTAGGGAATAAACCTTGGGAAAACTGAAAAACAATAATACAGAGCTACCCCAAAATTTAGGGCGGCACTGCCTACAAGAACTTCAACTTGGGTACACCTTAAATATCCCAGGAAATATAAAAATGGTTCAAAAATTTGTGGTACATACGTACGATGGAATATCCCTCAGCCATGAAATCAATGTCATAAGACCAGTAGCAGCAAAATGAGTGGATTCAGGTACGATGATTCTAAGTGAACAAAGTCACACAGAAACAGAAACTTATCATAAGATATCACTTATGATGATCATGTCAACATGGCTACACCTGAACTTAGATAGGAAAGAGAACAGAGTCTCACATTTAGAAAACACTCTTATTCCTTCTTAAGGGGGAATGAGAGGTGGGGTGATGCATAAAACCAGAGTTTGATATAAGCACAGGTACTGTTCCAAAAACCAACTATGGAACACAGAAGACATACACCTTCCTCAGTGAAAGGGAATCAAAACCCCATATTTCCCGCAGAGGAATATATGTGACTAGTAAGAATCTTAAAACCTATGTATTGATATGACAGCATAAGGGAATCAAGTGTTTCTAGACTGGCATAAACATGGCAGCGAGAATCAGCCTAAACTCACTATAAAAAGGAATTTAAAAAACAAAACAAAAAAAACATGGAAATTCTTTACCATTCCTTCAGTCTCTGATGAACCCTGGAATGACCCTAACTACAATGACAGCTGGATATGGCATAAGGCTGGACACTTGGGAATGAGAGAATTGGTGACATTGGGTGAGCAAATGCAGACCCTTTAAAGCAATAATGCATGGCACCCATTCCATGGGTCCCAACTCTCCAGGTTGAAGGGAATATTACTAGAGCTATAACATGTAAAGGAAACCTAGAGAATGGACACAGTGTGAATACAAAAGGTTTCTAAAACTCAACGAATAGTCCCTCTCCTGGTGTTCCGGTTTGACTTTCAAACTGCTTTACTATCAATCTCCCAATTTGGAGAGACACCCCTTTTAACCTCCTGGTACACACACGTTGCCAATTTGGCAGAGGATGAAAGGAAAGGGGGAGAACCAATGACAGAGTAGCTGTTAGGCATTTAGACGGGCATATGTCACTCTAATTTCACGGTAGGAAGAAGAATTAACCAAAGTCTCAGCCTCCCACGGGGAACAAGTAGAGGTCCTGAACCAAAATTTTGGACGTGCGGTCAGCTCACAAAAAATAAGTTGAAAAATGGGGCTCAGGGCACAGCAATTCACAAACTGGAAGAGTAATAAAGGACAACTATCATCCAAAAATCTGTTGAGGGAAGGGAACGAGGCGGAGTTGAAATTGAAGCAGAATAGCAGGAAACAGATTTCAACAGGTACGTTGGAATCGCCTTTAAAGCACAGGAAGAGTGGAACAACTTCGACAATGATGCACTTGGCCAAAAAGGGTGTATGCGTTTTCTCTTGAATATATTCAGGAGAAAAGGCATACACCCTTTTTGGCCAAGCAAGCAAGCGGGCAATGCAAATCTGCACTACAAAGAAGTATCACTTCCCACTGGTCAAAAGGGACATCCGCAAAATGTGTAAAAACCAGAAAGGCAAGACAGGCCCTGGAGAACAGGGAGCCTTTTTATGCTGATGGGCGGGATGTAAATTGCCAACTGCCTCTATGGAGGAGTGCATTGTGTTCCCTAAAACAAGTAAACAACAGAGCTACAGAGCCAAGGGCACTACCAGTCTAGGGAATATACCTTGGGAAAACTGAAAATCAATAAGACAGTGCCACCCCAAAATTTACGGCTGCACTGCTCACAATAACCTCAACTTCGGTACACCTTAAATATCCCAGGAAATATAAAAATGGTTCAAAAAATTGTGGTACTTACGTATGATGGAATATCCCTCAGCCATGAAAACAATGTCATAAGACCAGTAGCAACAAAATGAGTGGATTCTGTTATGATGATTCTAAGTGAAATAAGACACACAGAAAAAGAAATTTATCATAAGATATCACTTATGAAGAACCTGTAAACATGGCTACACTTGAACTTAGCTAGGAAAGAGAACAGAGTCTCACATTTGGAAAACACTCTTATGCCTGCTTAAGGGGGAAGGAGAGGTGGGGTGATGCATAAAACCAGAGTTTCATATAAGCACACCTACTGTTCCGAAAACCAACTATGGAATAGACAAGACCTACACATTCCTCAGTGAAAGGGACTGAAAAGCCCATATTTCCCGCAGAAGAATATATCTGACTAGTAAGAATCTTAAAACCTATGTATTGATATGTCTCTGTAAGGGAATCAAGTGTGTCTAGACTGGCATAAACTTGGCAGCGAGAATCAGCTGAAACCCACTATCAAAAGGAATTTCACAAGCAAACCAAAAAAACAGGGAAATTCTTTAAAATTCCTTCAGGGTCTCTGATGAAACCTGGAATGACCCTATCTACAACGACAGCTGGATGTGGCATAAGGAGGGACACTTGACACTGAGACGATTGGTGAGATTGGGTGAGCAAATGCAGACCCTTTAAAGCACAAATGCCTGGCACCCATTCCATGGTTCCCAACTCTCCAGGTTAGAGGGAATATTACTACAGTTATAACATGTAAGGGAAACCTAGAGAACGGACACACTGTGAATATGAAAGGTTTCTAAAACTCAACGAATAGTCCCTCTCCTGGAGCCCCAGTTTGACTTTCCATATGCTTTACTATCAACCTCCCAACTTGGAGAGACAGCCCCTTTAACCACCTGGTTTCCACGGGTTGCCAATTTGGCAGAGGATGAAAGGGAAGAGGGAGAAACAATGAGAGAGTAGCTGTTAGGCGTTTGCACGGGCACATATCACTGTAATTTCCCCGCCGGAAGAAGAATTAACCAAGGTGTCAGCCACCCACCGGGAACCAGTATAGGTCCTGAACCAAAATTTTGGACTTGCGGTCAGCTCACAAAAAACGAGTTGAAAAATGGAGCTCAGGGGCACAGCAATTCACAAACTGACCGAGTAATAAAGGACAACTATCGTCCAAAAATCTGTTGAGGGTAGGCAACGAGGCGGACTTGAAAGCGAGGCAGAATAGCAGGAAACAGATTTCAAGAGGTACGTTGGAATCGACTTTAAGGCACAGGAAGAGGGGCACAACTTCGACAATGATGCACTTGGCCAAAAAGGGTGTATGCGATTTATCCTGAATATATTCAGGAGAAAACGCATACGCCCTTTTTGGCCAAGCAGGCAAGCGGGCAATGCAAATCTGCACTACAAAGAAGTATCACTTCCCACCGGTCAAAAGGGACATCCACAAAATGTGTAAAAACCAGAAAGGCAAGACAGGCCCTGGAGAACAGGAAGCCTTGTTATGCTGATGGGCAGGATGTAAATTGCCAACTGCCCCTCTGGAGGAGTACATTGCATTCCCTAAAACAAGGAAAAGAACAGAGCTACAGAGCCAAGGGCACTTCCAGTCTAGGGAATATACCTTGAGTAAACTGAAAATCAATAAGACAGAGCCACCCCAAAATTTAGGGCTGCACTGCTTACAAGGACCTCAACTTGGGTACACCTTAAATATCCCAGGAAATATAAAAATGGTTCAAAAAATTGTGGTACTTACGTACGATGGAATATACCTCATCCATGAAATCAATGTCATAAGACCAGTAGCAGCAAAATGGGTGGATTCAGGTACGATGATTCTAAGTGAAATAAGTCACAGAGAAAAAGAAACTTATCATAAGATATCACTTATGAAGATCCTGTAAACATGGCTACACTTGAACTGAGTTAGGAAAGAGGACAGTGTCTCACATTTAGAAAACACTCTTATGGCTGCTTAAGGGGGAAGGAGAGGAGGGGTGATGCATAAAACCAGAGTTTGATATAAGCAGAGGTACCGTTCCAAAAACCAACTATGGAATAGACAAGACCTACACCTTCCTCAGTGAAAGGGACTCAAAACCCCATATTTCCCACAGAAGAATATATCTGACTAGTAAGAATCTTAAAACCTATGTATTGTTATGTCTCCGTAAGGGAATCAAGTGATTCTAGACTGGCATAAACATGGCAGCGAGAATCCGCTCAAACCCACTATAAAAAGGAATTTCAAAAACAAAACAAAAAAACTGGGAAATTCCTTACAATTCCTTCAGGGTCTCTGATGAAACCTGGAAAGACCCTATCTACAACGACAGCTGGATGTGGCATAAGGCTGGACACTTGGGACTGAGAGGACTGGTGAGATTGGGTGAGCAAATGCAGACCCTTTAAAGCAATAATGCATGGCACCAATGCCATGGGTCCCAACTCTCCAGGTTGAAGGGAATATTACTACAGTTATAACATGTACGAGAAATCTAGAGAACGGACACACTGTGAATATGAAAGGTTTCTAAAACTCAACGGATAGTCTCTCTCCTGGTGCTCCGGTTTGACTGTCCATCCGTTTACTTTCAATCTCCCATCTTGGAGAGACAGCCCCTTTAACCTCCTGGTTCGCACAGGTTTCCAAGTTGGCAGAGGATGAAAGGGAAGAGGGAGAACCAATGAGAGAGTAGCTGTTAGGCATTTGGACGGGCACATATCACTCTAACTTCCCAGCAGGAGGAAGAATTAACCAAAGTCTCAGCCACCCACCGGGAACCAGAATAGGTCCTGGACCAAAATTTTGGACTTGCGGTCAGCTCACCAAAAACGAGTTGAAAAATGGAGCTCAGCGGCACAGCAATTCACAAACTGGCCGAGTAATAAAGGACAACTATTGTCCAAAAATCTGTTGAGGGAAGGCAACGAGGCGGACTTGAAAGCGAGGCAGAATAGCAGGAAACAGATTTCAAGAGGTACGTTGGAATCGCCTTTAAAGCACAGGAAGAGGGGCACAACTTCGACAATGATGCACTTGGCCAAAAAGGGCGTATGCATTTTCTCCTGAATATATTCAGGTGAAAACGCATACGCCCTTTTTGGCCAAGCAAGCAAGCGGGCAATGCAAATCTGCACTACAAAGAAGTATCACTTCCCACCGGTCAAAAGGGACATCCACAATATGTGTAAAAATCAGAAAGGCAAGACAGGCCCTGGAGAACAGGGAGCCTTGTTATGCTGATGGGCGGGATGTAATTTGCCAACTGCCTCTCTGGAGGAGTGCATTCTGTTCCCTAAAACAAGTAAAGAACAGAGCTACAGAGCCAAGGGCACTACCAGTCTAGGGAATATACCTTGGGAAAACTGAAAATCAATAAGACAGAGCCACCCCAAAATTTAGGGCTGCACTGCATACAAGGACCTCAACTTGGATACACCTTAAGTATCCCAGAAAATATAAACATGGTTCAAAAAATTGTGGTACTTACGTACGATGGAATATCCCTCAGCCATGAAATCAATGTCATAAGACCAGTAGCAGCAAAATGGGTGGATTCAGGTACGATGATTCTAAGTGAAATAAGTCACACAGAAAAAGAAACTTATCATAAGATATCACTTATGAAGATCCTGTAAACATGGCTACACTTGAACTGAGTTAGGAAAGAGGACAGTGTCTCACATTTAGAAAACACTCTTATGGCTGCTTAAGGGGGAAGGAGAGGAGGGGTGATGCATAAAACCAGAGTTTGATATAAGCAGAGGTACCGTTCCAAAAACCAACTATGGAATAGACAAGACCTACACCTTCCTCAGTGAAAGGGACTCAAAACCCCATATTTCCCACAGAAGAATATATCTGACTAGTAAGAATCTTAAAACCTATGTATTGTTATGTCTCCGTAAGGGAATCAAGTGATTCTAGACTGGCATAAACATGGCAGCGAGAATCCGCTCAAACCCACTATAAAAAGGAATTTCAAAAACAAAACAAAAAAACTGGGAAATTCCTTACAATTCCTTCAGGGTCTCTGATGAAACCTGGAAAGACCCTATCTACAACGACAGCTGGATGTGGCATAAGGCTGGACACTTGGGACTGAGAGGACTGGTGAGATTGGGTGAGCAAATGCAGACCCTTTAAAGCAATAATGCATGGCACCAATGCCATGGGTCCCAACTCTCCAGGTTGAAGGGAATATTACTACAGTTATAACATGTACGAGAAATCTAGAGAACGGACACACTGTGAATATGAAAGGTTTCTAAAACTCAACGGATAGTCTCTCTCCTGGTGCTCCGGTTTGACTGTCCATCCGTTTACTTTCAATCTCCCATCTTGGAGAGACAGCCCCTTTAACCTCCTGGTTCGCACAGGTTTCCAAGTTGGCAGAGGATGAAAGGGAAGAGGGAGAACCAATGAGAGAGTAGCTGTTAGGCATTTGGACGGGCACATATCACTCTAACTTCCCAGCAGGAGGAAGAATTAACCAAAGTCTCAGCCACCCACCGGGAACCAGAATAGGTCCTGGACCAAAATTTTGGACTTGCGGTCAGCTCACCAAAAACGAGTTGAAAAATGGAGCTCAGCGGCACAGCAATTCACAAACTGGCCGAGTAATAAAGGACAACTATTGTCCAAAAATCTGTTGAGGGAAGGCAACGAGGCGGACTTGAAAGCGAGGCAGAATAGCAGGAAACAGATTTCAAGAGGTACGTTGGAATCGCCTTTAAAGCACAGGAAGAGGGGCACAACTTCGACAATGATGCACTTGGCCAAAAAGGGCGTATGCATTTTCTCCTGAATATATTCAGGTGAAAACGCATACGCCCTTTTTGGCCAAGCAAGCAAGCGGGCAATGCAAATCTGCACTACAAAGAAGTATCACTTCCCACCGGTCAAAAGGGACATCCACAATATGTGTAAAAATCAGAAAGGCAAGACAGGCCCTGGAGAACAGGGAGCCTTGTTATGCTGATGGGCGGGATGTAATTTGCCAACTGCCTCTCTGGAGGAGTGCATTCTGTTCCCTAAAACAAGTAAAGAACAGAGCTACAGAGCCAAGGGCACTACCAGTCTAGGGAATATACCTTGGGAAAACTGAAAATCAATAAGACAGAGCCACCCCAAAATTTAGGGCTGCACTGCATACAAGGACCTCAACTTGGATACACCTTAAGTATCCCAGAAAATATAAACATGGTTCAAAAAATTGTGGTACTTACGTACGATGGAATATCCCTCAGCCATGAAATCAATGTCATAAGACCAGTAGCAGCAAAATGGGTGGATTCAGGTACGATGATTCTAAGTGAAATAAGTCACACAGAAAAAGAAACTTATCATAAGATATCACTTATGAAGATCCTGTAAACATGGCTACACTTGAACTGAGTTAGGAAAGAGAACAGTGTCTCACATTTAGAAAACACACTTATACCTGCTTAAGGGGGAAGGAGAGGTGGGGTGATGCATAAAACCAGAGTTTGATATAAGCACAGGTACCGTTCCAAAAACCAACTATGGAATAGACAAGACCTACACCGTCCTCAGTGATAGGGACTCAAAACCCCATATTTCCCGCAGAGGAAAATATCTGACTAGTAAGAATCTTAAAACCTATGTATTGATATGTCTCCGTAAGGGAATCAAGTGTGTCTAGACTGGCATAAACATGGCAGCGAGAATCAGCTCAAACCCACTATAAAAAGGAATTTCAAAAACAAAACAAAAAAACTGGGAAATTCTTTACAATTCCTTCAGGGTCTCTGATGAAAGCTGGAATGACCCTATCTACAACGACAGCTGGATGTGGCATAAGGAGGGACACTTGGGACTGAGACGATTGGTGAGATTGGGTGAGCAAATGCAGACCCTTTAAAGCAATAATGCATGGCACCCATTCCATGGGTCCGAACTCTCCAGGTTGAAGGGAATATTACTACAGCTATAACATGTGCGGGAAAGCTAGAGAACGGACACACTGTGAATACGAAAGGTTTCTAAAACTCAAAGAATAGACCCTCTCCTGGTGCTCCGGTTTGACTTTCCGTCTGCTTTACTATCAACCTCCCAACTTGGAGAGACAGCCCCTTTAACCTCTTGGTTCGCACAGGTTGCCAATTTGGCAGAGGATGAAAGGGAAGAGGGAGAACCAATGAGAGAGTAGCTGTTAGGCATTTGGACGGGCACATATCACTGTAATTTCCCGGCAGGAAGAAGAATTAACCAAATTCTCAGCCACCCACCGGGAACCAGTATAGGTCCTGAACCAAAATTTTGGACTTGCGGTCAGCTCACCAAAAACGAGTTGAAAAATGCAGCTCAGGGGCACAGCAATTCACAAACTGGCCGAGTAATAAAGGACAACTATCGTCCAAAAATCTGTTGAGGGAAGGCAACGAGGCGGACTTGAAAGCGAGGCAGAATAGCAGGAAACAGATTTCAAGAGGTACGTTGGAATCGCCTTTAAAGCACAGGAAGAGGGGCACAACTTCGACAATGATGCACTTGGCCAAAAAGGGCGTATGCGTTTTCTCCTGAATATATTCAGGAGAAAACGCATACGCCCTTTTTGGCCAATCAAGCAAGCGGGCAATGCAAATCTGCACTACAAAGAAGTATCACTTCCCACCGGTCAAAAGGGACATCCACAAAATGTGTAAGAACAAGAAAGGCAAGACAGGCCCTGGAGAACAGGGAGCCTTGTTATGCTGATGGGCGGGATGTAAATTGCCAACTGCCTCTCTGGAGGAGTGCATTCTGTTCCCTAAAACAAGTAAAGAACAGAGCTACAGAGCCAAGGGCACTACCAGTCTAGGGAATATACCTTGGGAAAACTGAAAATCAATAAGACAGAGCCACCCCAAAATTTAGGGCTGCACTGCATACAAGGACCTCAACTTGGATACACCTTAAGTATCCCAGAAAATATAAACATGGTTCAAAAAATTGTGGTACTTACGTACGATGGAATATCCCTCAGCCATGAAATCAATGTCATAAGACCAGTAGCAGCAAAATGGGTGGATTCAGGTACGATGATTCTAAGTGAAATAAGTCACACAGAAAAAGAAACTTATCATAAGATATCACTTATGAAGATCCTGTAAACATGGCTACACTTGAACTGAGTTAGGAAAGAGAACAGTGTCTCACATTTAGAAAACACTCTTATACCTGCTTAAGGGGGAAGGAGAGGTGGGGTGATGCATAAAACCAGAGTTTGATATAAGCACAGGTACCGTTCCAAAAACCAACTATGGAATAGACAAGACCTACACCGTCCTCAGTGAAAGGGACTCAAAACCCCATATTTCCCGCAGAGGAAAATATCTGACTAGTAAGAATCTTAAAACCTATGTATTGATATGTCTCCGTAAGGGAATCAAGTGTGTCTAGACTGGCATAAACATGGCAGCGAGAATCAGCTCAAACCCACTATAAAAAGGAATTTCAAAAACAAAACAAAAAAACTGGGAAATTCTTTACAATTCCTTCAGGGTCTCTGATGAAAGCTGGAATGACCCTATCTACAACGACAGCTGGATGTGGCATAAGGAGGGACACTTGGGACTGAGACGATTGGTGAGATTGGGTGAGCAAATGCAGACGCTTTAAAGCAAAAATGCATGGCACCCATTCCATGGGTCCGAACTCTCCAGGTTGAAGGGAATATTACTACAGCTATAACATGTGCGGGAAACCTAGAGAACGGACACACTGTGAATACGAAAGGTTTCTAAAACTCAACGAATAGTCCCTCTCCTGGTGCTCTGGTTTGACTTTCCGTCTGCTTTACTATCAACCTCCCAACTTGGAGAGACAGCCCCTTTAACCTCTTGGTTCGCACAGGTTGCCAATTTGGCAGAGGATGAAAGGGAAGAGGGAGAACCAATGAGAGAGTAGCTGTTAGGCATTTGGACGGGCACATATCACTGTAATTTCGCGGCAGGAAGAAGAATTAACCAAATTCTCAGACACCCACCGGGAACCAGTATAGGTCCTGAACCAAAATTTTGGACTTGCGGTCAGCTCACCAAAAACGAGTTGAAAAATGGAGCTCAGGGGCACAGCCATTCACAAACTGGCCGAGTAATAAAGGACAACTATCATCCAAAAATCTGTTGAGGGAAGGCAACGAGGCGGACTTGAAAGCGAGGCAGAATAGCAGGAAACAGATTTCAAGAGGTACGTTGGAATCGCCTTTAAAGCACAGGAAGAGGGGCACAACTTCGACAATGATGCACTTAGCCAAAAAGGGCGTATGCGTTTTCTCCTGAATATATTCAGGAGAAAACGCATACGCCCTTTTTGGCCAAGCAAGCAAGCGGGCAATGCAAATCTGCACTACAAAGAAGTATCACTTCCCACCGGTCAAAAGGGACATCCACAAAATGTGTAAGAACCAGAAAGGCAAGACAGGCCCTGGAGAACAGGGAGCCTTGTTATGCTGATGGGCGGTATGTAAATTGCCAACTCCCTCTCTGGAGGAGTGCATTGTGTTCCCTAAAACAAGTAAACAACAGAGCTACAGAGCCAAGGGCACTTCCAGTCTAGGGAATATACCTTGAGAAAACTGAAAATAAATAAGACAGAGCCACACCAAAATTTAGGGCTGCACTGCTTACAAGAACCTCAACTTGGGTACACATTAAATATCCCAAAAATATAAAATTGGTTCAAAATATTGTGGTACTTACGTACGATGGAATATCCCTCAGCCATGAAATCAATGTCATAAGACCAGTAGCAGCAAAATGAGTGGATTCCGGTTCGATGATTCTAAGTGAAATAAGTCACACAGAAAAAGCAACTTATCATAAGATATCACTTATGAAGATCCTGTAAACATGGCTACACTTGAACTTAGCTAGGAAAGAGAACAGAGTCTCACATTTGGAAAAGACTCTTATGCCTGCTTAAGGGGGAAGGAGAGGTGGGTGATGCATAAAACCAGAGTTTGATATAAGCACAGGTACCGTTCCAAAAACCAACTATGGAATAGACAAGACCTACACCTTCCTCAGTGAAAGGGATTCAAAACCCCATATTTCCCGCAGAAGAATATATCTGACTAGTAAGAATCTTAAAATCTATGTATTGATATGTCTCTGTAAGGGAATCAAGTGTGTCTAGACTGGCATAAACATGGCAGCGAGAATCAGCTGAAATCCACTATCAAAACGAATTTCACAAACAAAACAAAAAAACAGGGAAATTCTTTACAATTCCTTCAGGGTCTCTGATGAAACCTGGAATAACCCTATCTACAAGGACAGCTGGATGTGGCATAAGGCTGGACCCTTGGGACTGAGAGGATTGGTGAGATTGGGTGAGCAAATGCAGACCCTTTAAAGCAATAATGCATGGCACCCACTCCTTGGGTCCCAACTCTCCAGGTTGAAGGGAATATTACTACAGCTATAACATGTACGGGAAACCTAGAGAATGGACACACTGTGAATACGAACGGTTTCTAAAACTCAAATAATAGTCCCTCTCCTGGTGCTCAGGTGTGACTTTCCAACTGATTTACTATCAATCTCAAAACTTGGAGAGACAGCCCCTTTAACCTCCTGGTTCGCACACATTGCCAATTTGGCAGAGGATGAAAGGGAAGAGGGAGAACCAATGAGAGAGTAGCTGTTAGGCATTTGGACGGGCACATGTCACTCTAATTTCACGGGAGGAAGAAGAATTAACCAAAGTCTCAGCCACCCACGGGGAACAAGTAGAGGTCCTGAACCAAAATTTTGCATTTGCGGTCAGCTCACAAAAAATGAGTTGAAAAATGGGGCTCAGGGCACAGCAATTCACAAACTGGAAGAGTAATAAAGGACAACTATCATCCAAAAATCTGTTGAGGGAAGGCAACGAGGTGGACATGAAATCGAGGCAGAATAGCAGGAAACAGATTTCAAGAGGTATGTTGGAATCGCCTTTAAAGCACCAGAAGTGGCGCACAACTTCGACAATGATGCACTTGGCCAAAAAGGGCGTTTGCATTTTCTGCTGAATATTTTCAGGAGAAAATGCATACGACCTTTTTGGCCAAGCAAGCAAGCAGGCAATGCAAATCTGCACTACAAAGAAGTATCACTTCCCACCGGTCAAAAGGGACATCCGCAAAATGTGTAAAAACCAGAAAGGCAAGACAGGCCCTGGAGAACAGGGAGCATTGTTATGCTGATGGGCAGGATGTAAATTGCCAACTGCCTCTCTGGTGGAGTGAATTGTGTTCCCTAAAACAAGTAAACAACAGAGCTACAGAGCCAAGGGCACTTCCAGTCTAGGGAATATACCTTGGGAAAACTGAAAATCAATAAGACAGAGCCACCCCAACGTTTAGGGCTGCACTGCTTACAAGAACCTCAACATGGGTACACCTTAAATATCCCAGGAAATATAAAAATGGTTCAAAAAATTGTGGTACTTACGTACGATGGAATATCCCTCAGCCATGAAATCAATGTCATAAAACCAGTAGCAGCAAAATGAGTGGAATGAGGTTCGATGATTCTAAGTGAAATAAGTCACACAGAAAAAGCAAGTTATCATAAGATATCACTTACGAAGATCCTGTAAACATGGCTACACTTGAACTAAGCTAGGAAAGAGAACAGAGTCTCACATTTGGAAAACACTCTTATGCCTGCTTAAGGGGGAAGGAGAGGTGGGGTGATGTATAAAACCAGAGTTTGATATAAGCACAGGTACCATTCCAAAAACCAACTATGGAATAGACAAGACCTACACCGTCCTCAGTGATAGGGACTCAAAACCCCATATTTCCCGCAGAGGAAAATATCTGACTAGTAAGAATCTTAAAACCTATGTATTGATATGTCTCCGTAAGGGAATCAAGTGTGTCTAGACTGGCATAAACATGGCAGCGAGAATCAGCTCAAACCCACTATAAAAAGGAATTTCAAAAACAAAACAAAAAAACTGGGAAATTCTTTACAATTCCTTCAGGGTCTCTGATGAAAGCTGGAATGACCCTATCTACAACGACAGCTGGATGTGGCATAAGGAGGGACACTTGGGACTGAGGCGATTGGTGAGATTGGGTGAGCAAATGCAGACCCTTTAAAGCAATAATGCATGGCACCCATTCCATGGGTCCGTACTCTCCAGGTTGAAGGGAATATTACTACAGCTATAACATGTGCGGGAAACCTAGAGAACGGACACACTGTGAATACGAAAGGTTTCTAAAACTCAACGCATAATCCCTCTCCTGGTGCTCCGGTTTGACTTTCCGTCTGCTTTACTATCAACCTCCCAACTTGGAGAGACAGCCCCTTTAACCTCTTGGTTCGCACAGGTTGCCAATTTGGCAGAGGATGAAAGGGAAGAGGGAGAACCAATGAGAGAGTAGCTGTTAGGCATTTGGACGGGCACATATCACTGTAATTTCCCGGCAGGAAGAAGAATTAACCAAATTCTCAGCCACCCACCGGGAACCAGTATAGGTCCTGAACCAAAATTTTGGACTTGCGGTCAGCTCACCAAAAACGAGTTGAAAAATGGAGCTCAGGGGCACAGCAATTCACAAACTGGCCGAGTAATAAAGGACAACTATCGTGCAAAAATCTGTTGAGGGAAGGCAACGAGGCGGACTTGAAAGCGAGGCAGAATAGCAGGAAACAGATTTCAAGAGGTACGTTGGAATCGCCTTTAAAGCACAGGAAGAGGGGCACAACTTCGACAATGATGCACTTGGCCAAAAAGGGCGTATGCGTTTTCTCCTGAATATATTCAGGAGAAAACGCATACGCCCTTTTTGGCCAAGCAAGCAAGCGGGCAATGCAAATCTGCACTACAAAGAAGTATCACTTCCCACCGGTCAAAAGGGACATCCACAAAATGTGTAAGAACAAGAAAGGCAAGACAGGCCCTGGAGAACAGGGAGCCTTGTTATGCTGATGGGCGGGATGTAAATTGCCAACTGCCTCTCTGGAGGAGTGCATTCTGTTCCCTAAAACAAGTAAAGAACAGAGCTACAGAGCCAAGGGCACTACCAGTCTAGGGAATATACCTTGGGAAAACTGAAAATCAATAAGACAGAGCCACCCCAAAATTTAGGGCTGCACTGCATACAAGGACCTCAACTTGGATACACCTTAAGTATCCCAGAAAATATAAACATGGTTCAAAAAATTGTGGTACTTACGTACGATGGAATATCCCTCAGCCATGAAATCAATGTCATAAGACCAGTAGCAGCAAAATGGGTGGATTCAGGTACGATGATTCTAAGTGAAATAAGTCACACAGAAAAAGAAACTTATCATAAGATATCACTTATGAAGATCCTGTAAACATGGCTACACTTGAACTGAGTTAGGAAAGAGAACAGTGTCTCACATTTAGAAAACACTCTTATACCTGCTTAAGGGGGAAGGAGAGGTGGGGTGATGCATAAAACCAGAGTTTGATATAAGCAGAGGTACCGTTCCAAAAACCAACTATGGAATAGACAAGACCTACACCGTCCTCAGCGAAAGGGACTCAAAACCCCATATTTCCCGCAGAGGAAAATATCTGACTAGTAAGAATCTTAAAACCTATGTATTGATATGTCTCCGTAAGGGAATCAAGTGTGTCTAGACTGGCATAAACATGGCAGCGAGAATCAGCTCAAACCCACTATAAAAAGGAATTTCAAAAACAAAACAAAAAAACTGGGAAATTCTTTACAATTCCTTCAGGGTCTCTGATGAAAGCTGGAATGACCCTATCTACAACGACAGCTGGATGTGGCATAAGGAGGGACACTTGGGACTGAGGCGATTGGTGAGATTGGGTGAGCAAATGCAGACCCTTTAAAGCAATAATGCATGGCACCCATTCCATGGGTCCGAACTCTCCAGGTTAAAGGGAATATTACTACAGCTATAACATGTGCGGGAAACCTAGAGAACGGACACACTGTGAATACGAAAGGTTTCTAAAACTCAACGCATAGTCCCTCTCCTGGTGCTCCGGTTTGACTTTCCGTCTGCTTTACTATCAACCTCCCAACTTGGAGAGACAGCCCCTTTAACCTCTTGGTTCGCACAGGTTGCCAATTTGGCAGAGGATGAAAGGGAAGAGGGAGAACCAATGAGAGAGTAGCTGTTAGGCATTTGGACGGGCACATATCACTGTAATTTCCCGGCAGGAAGAAGAATTAACCAAATTCTCAGCCACCCACCGGGAACCAGTATAGGTCCTGAACCAAAATTTTGGACTTGCGGTCAGCTCACCAAAAACGAGTTGAAAAATGGAGCTCAGGGGCACAGCAATTCACAAACTGGCCGAGTAATAAAGGACAACTATCGTGCAAAAATCTGTTGAGGGAAGGCAACGAGGCGGACTTGAAAGCGAGGCAGAATAGCAGGAAACAGATTTGAAGAGGTACGTTGGAATCACCTTTAAAGCACAGGAAGAGGGGCACAACTTCGACAATGATGCACTTGGCCAAAAAGGGCGTATGCGTTTTCTCCTGAATATATTCAGGAGAAAACGCATACGCCCTTTTTGGCCAAGCAAGCAAGCGGGCAATGCAAATCTGCACTACAAAGAAGTATCACTTCCCACCGGTCAAAAGGGACATCCACAAAATGTGTAAGAACAAGAAAGGCAAGACAGGCCCTGGAGAACAGGGAGCCTTGTTATGCTGATGGGCGGGATGTAAATTGCCAACTGCCTCTCTGGAGGAGTGCATTGTGTTCCCTAAAACAAGTAAAGAACAGAGCTACAGAGCCAAGGGCACTACCAGTCTAGGGAATATACCTTGGGAAAACTGAAAATCAATAAGACAGAGCCACCCCAAAATTTAGGGCTGCACTGCATACAAGGACCTCAACTTGGATACACCTTAAGTATCCCAGAAAATATAAACATGGTTCAAAAAATTGTGGTACTTACGTACGATGGAATATCCCTCAGCCATGAAATCAATGTCATAAGACCAGTAGCAGCAAAATGGGTGGATTCAGGTACGATGATTCTAAGTGAAATAAGTCACACAGAAAAAGAAACTTATCATAAGATATCACTTATGAAGATCCTGTAAACATGGCTACACTTGAACTGAGTTAGGAAAGAGAACAGTGTCTCACATTTAGAAAACACTCTTATACCTGCTTAAGGGGGAAGGAGAGGTGGGGTGATGCATAAAACCAGAGTTTGATATAAGCACAGGTACCGTTCCAAAAACCAACTATGGAATAGACAAGACCTACACCGTCCTCAGCGAAAGGGACTCAAAATCCCATATTTCCCGCAGAGGAAAATATCTGACTAGTAAGAATCTTAAAACCTATGTATTGATATGTCTCCGTAAGGGAATCAAGTGTGTCTAGACTGGCATAAACATGGCAGCGAGAATCAGCTCAAACCCACTATAAAAAGGAATTTCAAAAACAAAACAAAAAAACTGGGAAATTCTTTGCAATTCCTTCAGGGTCTCTGATGAAAGCTGGAATGACCCTATCTACAACGACAGCTGGATGTGGCATAAGGAGGGACACTTGGGACTGAGACGATTGGTGAGATTGGGTGAGCAAATGCAGACCCTTTAAAGCAATAATGCATGGCACCCATTCCATGGGTCCGAACTCTCCAGGTTGAAGGGAATATTACTACAGCTATAACAAGTGCGGTAAACCTAGAGAACGGACACACTGTGAATACGAAAGGTTTCTAAAACTCAACGCATAGTCCCTCTCCTGGTGCTCCGGTTTGACTTTCCGTCTGCTTTACTATCAACCTCCCAACTTGGAGAGACAGCCCCTTTAACCTCTTGGTTCGCACAGGTTGCCAATTTGGCAGAGGATGAAAGGGAAGAGGGAGAACCAATGAGAGAGTAGCTGTTAGGCATTTGGACGGGCACATATCACTGTAATTTCCCGGCAGGAAGAAGAATTAACCAAATTCTCAGCCACCCACCGGGAACCAGTATAGGTCCTGAACCAAAATTTTGGACTTGCGGTCAGCTCACCAAAAACGAGTTGAAAAATGGAGCTCAGGGGCACAGCCATTCACAAACTGGCCGAGTAATAAAGGACAACTATCGTCCAAAAATCTGTTGAGGGAAGGCAACGAGGCGGACTTGAAAGCGAGGCAGAATAGCAGGAAACAGATTTCAAGAGGTACGTTGGAATCGCCTTTAAAGCACAGGAAGAGGGGCACAACTTCGACAATGATGCACTTGGCCAAAAAGGGCGTATGCGTTTTCTCCTGAATATATTCAGGAGAAAACGCATACGCCCTTTTTGGCCAAGCAAGCAAGCGGGCAATGCAAATCTGCACTACAAAGAAGTATCACTTCCCACCGGTCAAAAGGGACATCCACAAAATGTGTAAGAACAAGAAAGGCAAGACAGGCCCTGGAGAACAGGGAGCCTTGTTATGCTGATGGGCGGGATGTAAATTGCCAACTGCCTCTCTGGAGGAGTGCATTGTGTTCCCTAAAACAAGTAAAGAACAGAGCTACAGAGCCAAGGGCACTACCAGTCTAGGGAATATACCTTGGGAAAACTGAAAATCAATAAGACAGAGCCACCCCAAAATTTAGGGCTGCACTGCATACAAGGACCTCAACTTGGATACACCTTAAGTATCCCAGAAAATATAAACATGGTTCAAAAAATTGTGGTACTTACGTACGATGGAATATCCCTCAGCCATGAAATCAATGTCATAAGACCAGTAGCAGCAAAATGGGTGGATTCAGGTACGATGATTCTAAGTGAAATAAGTCACACAGAAAAAGAAACTTATCATAAGATATCACTTATGAAGATCCTGTAAACATGGCTACACTTGAACTGAGTTAGGAAAGAGAACAGTGTCTCACATTTAGAAAACACTCTTATACCTGCTTAAGGGGGAAGGAGAGGTGGGGTGATGCATAAAACCAGAGTTTGATATAAGCACAGGTACCGTTCCAAAAACCAACTATGGAATAGACAAGACCTACACCGTCCTCAGCGAAAGGGACTCAAAACCCCATATTTCCCGCAGAGGAAAATATCTGACTAGTAAGAATCTTAAAACCTATGTATTGATATGTCTCCGTAAGGGAATCAAGTGTGTCTAGACTGGCATAAACATGGCAGCGAGAATCAGCTCAAACCCACTATAAAAAGGAATTTCAAAAACAAAACAAAAAAACTGGGAAATTCTTTACAATTCCTTTAGGGTCTCTGATGAAGGCTGGAATGACCCTATCTACAACGACAGCTGGATGTGGCATAAGGAGGGACACTTGGGACTGAGACGATTGGTGAGATTGGGTGAGCAAATGCAGACCCTTTAAAGCAATAATGCATGGCACCCATTCCATGGGTCCGAACTCTCCAGGTTGAAGGGAATATTACTACAGCTATAACAAGTGCGGGAAACCTAGAGAACGGACACACTGTGAATACGAAAGGTTTCTAAAACTCAACGCATAGTCCCTCTCCTGGTGCTCCGGTTTGACTTTCCGTCTGCTTTACTATCAACCTCCCAACTTGGAGAGACAGCCCCTTTAACCTCTTGGTTCGCACAGGTTGCCAATTTGGCAGAGGATGAAAGGGAAGAGGGAGAACCAATGAGAGAGTAGCTGTTAGGCATTTGGACGGGCACATATCACTGTAATTTCCCGGCAGGAAGAAGAATTAACCAAATTCTCAGCCACCCACCGGGAACCAGTATAGGTCCTGAACCAAAATTTTGGACTTGCGGTCAGCTCACCAAAAACGAGTTGAAAAATGGAGCTCAGGGGCACAGCCATTCACAAACTGGCCGAGTAATAAAGGACAACTATCGTCCAAAAATCTGTTGAGGGAAGGCAACGAGGCGGACTTGAAAGCGAGGCAGAATAGCAGGAAACAGATTTCCAGAGGTACGTTGGAATCGCCTTTAAAGCACAGGAAGAGGGGCACAACTTCGACAATGATGCACTTGGCCAAAAAGGGCGTATGCGTTTTCTCCTGAATATATTCAGGAGAAAACGCATACGCCCTTTTTGGCCAAGCAAGCAAGCGGGCAATGCAAATCTGCACTACAAAGAAGTATCACTTCCCACCGGTCAAAAGGGACATCCACAAAATGTGTAAGAACAAGAAAGGCAAGACAGGCCCTGGAGAACAGGGAGCCTTGTTATGCTGATGGGCGGGATGTAAATTGCCAACTGCCTCTCTGGAGGAGTGCATTCTGTTCCCTAAAACAAGTAAAGAACAGAGCTACAGAGCCAAGGGCACTACCAGTCTAGGGAATATACCTTGGGAAAACTGAAAATCAATAAGACAGAGCCACCCCAAAATTTAGGGCTGCACTGCATACAAGGGCCTCAACTTGGATACACCTTAAGTATCCCAGAAAATATAAACATGGTTCAAAAAATTGTGGTACTTACGTACGATGGAATATCCCTCAGCCATGAAATCAATGTCATAAGACCAGTAGCAGCAAAATGGGTGGATTCAGGTACGATGATTCTAAGTGAAATAAGTCACACAGAAAAAGAAACTTATCATAAGATATCACTTATGAAGATCCTGTAAACATGGCTACACTTGAACTGAGTTAGGAAAGAGGACAGTGTCTCACATTTAGAAAACACTCTTATACCTGCTTAAGGGGGAAGGAGAGGTGGGGTGATGCATAAAACCAGAGTTTGATATAAGCACAGGTACCGTTCCAAAAACCAACTATGGAATAGACAAGACCTACACCGTCCTCAGCGAAAGGGACTCAAAACCCCATATTTCCCGCAGAGGAAAATATCTGACTAGTAAGAATCTTAAAACCTATGTATTGATATGTCTCCGTAAGGGAATCAAGTGTGTCTAGACTGGCATAAACATGGCAGCGAGAATCAGCTCAAACCCACTATAAAAAGGAATTTCAAAAACAAAACAAAAAAACTGGGAAATTCTTTGCAATTCCTTCAGGGTCTCTGATGAAAGCTGGAATGACCCTATCTACAACGTCAGCTGGATGTGGCATAAGGAGGGACACTTGGGACTGAGACGATTGGTGAGATTGGGTGAGCAAATGCAGACCCTTTAAAGCAATAATGCATGGCACCCATTCCATGGGTCCGAACTCTCCAGGTTGAAGGGAATATTACTACAGCTATAACAAGTGCGGTAAACCTAGAGAACGGACACACTGTGAATACGAAAGGTTTCTAAAACTCAACGCAAAGTCCCTCTCCTGGTGCTCCGGTTTGACTTTCCGTCTGCTTTACTATCAACGTCCCAACTTGGAGAGACAGCCCCTTTAACTTCTTGGTTCGCACAGGTTGCCAATTTGGCAGAGGATGAAAGGGAAGAGTGAGAACCAATGAGAGAGTAGCTGTTAGGCATTTGGACGGGCACATATCACTGTAATTTCCCGGCAGGAAGAAGAATTAACCAAATTCTCAGCCACCCACCGGGAACCAGTATAGGTCCTGAACCAAAATTTTGGACTTGCGGTCAGCTCACCAAAAACGAGTTGAAAAATGGAGCTCAGGGGCACAGCAATTCACAAACTGGCCGAGTAATAAAGGACAACTATTGTCCAAAAATCTGTTGAGGGAAGGCAACGAGGCGGACTTGAAAGCGAGGCAGAATAGCAGGAAACAGATTTCAAGAGGTACGTTGGAATCGCCTTTAAAGCACAGGAAGAGGGGCACAACTTCGACAATGATGCACTTGGCCAAAAAGGGCGTATGCGTTTTCTCCTGAATATATTCAGGAGAAAACGCATACGCCCTTTTTGGCCAAGCAAGCAAGCGGGCAATGCAAATCTGCACTACAAAGAAGTATCACTTCCCACCGGTCAAAAGGGACATCCACAAAATGTGTAAGAACAAGAAAGGCAAGACAGGCCCTGGAGAACAGGGAGCCTTGTTATGCTGATGGGCGGGATGTAAATTGCCAACTGCCTCTCTGGAGGAGTGCATTCTGTTCCCTAAAACAAGTAAAGAACAGAGCTACAGAGCCAAGGGCACTACCAGTCTAGGGAATATACCTTGGGAAAACTGAAAATCAATAAGACAGAGCCACCCCAAAATTTAGGGCTGCACTGCATACAAGGGCCTCAACTTGGATACACCTTAAGTATCCCAGAAAATATAAACATGGTTCAAAAAATTGTGGTACTTACGTACGATGGAATATCCCTCAGCCATGAAATCAATGTCATAAGACCAGTAGCAGCAAAATGGGTGGATTCAGGTACGATGATTCTAAGTGAAATAAGTCACACAGAAAAAGAAACTTATCATAAGATATCACTTATGAAGATCCTGTAAACATGGCTACACTTGAACTGAGTTAGGAAAGAGAACAGTGTCTCACATTTAGAAAACACTCTTATACCTGCTTAAGGGGGAAGGAGAGGTGGGGTGATGCATAAAACCAGAGTTTGATATAAGCACAGGTACCGTTCCAAAAACCAACTATGGAATAGACAAGACCTACACCGTCCTCAGCGAAAGGGACTCAAAACCCCATATTTCCCGCAGAGGAAAATATCTGACTAGTAAGAATCTTAAAACCTATGTATTGATATGTCTCCATAAGGGAATCAAGTGTGTCTAGACTGGCATAAACATGGCAGCGAGAATCAGCTCAAACCCACTATAAAAAGGAATTTCAAAAACAAAACAAAAAAACTGGGAAATTCTTTACAATTCCTTCAGGGTCTCTGATGAAGGCTGGAATGACCCTATCTACAACGACAGCTGGATGTGGCATAAGGAGGGACACTTGGGACTGAGACGATTGGTGAGATTGGGTGAGCAAATGCAGACCCTTTAAAGCAATAATGCATGGCACCCATTCCATGGGTCTGAACTCTCCAGGTTGAAGGGAATATTACTACAGGTATAACAAGTGCGGGAAACCTAGAGAACAGACACACTGTGAATACGAAAGGTTTCTAAAACTCAACGCATAGTCCCTCTCCTGGTGCTCCGGTTTGACTTTCCGCCTGCTTTACTATCAACCTCCCAACTTGGAGAGACAGCCCCTTTAACCTCTTGGTTCGCACAGGTTGCCAATTTGGCAGAGGATGAAAGGGAAGAGGGAGAAACAATGAGAGAGTAGCTGTTAGGCATTTGGACGGGCACATATCACTGTAATTTCCCGGCAGGAAGAAGAATTAACCAAATTCTCAGCCACCCACCGGGAACCAGTATAGGTCCTGAACCAAAATTTTGGACTTGCGGTCAGCTCACCAAAAACGAGTTGAAAAATGGAGCTCAGGGGCACAGCAATTCACAAACTGGCCAAGTAATAAAGGACAACTATCGTCCAAAAATCTGTTGAGGGAAGGCAACGAGGCGGACTTGAAAGCGAGGCAGAATAGCAGGAAACAGATTTCAAGAGGTACGTTGGAATCGCCTTTAAAGCACAGGAAGAGGGGCACAACTTCGACAATGATGCACTTGGCCAAAAAGGGCGTATGCGTTTTCTCCTGAATATATTCAGGAAAAAACGCATACGCCCTTTTTGGCCAAGCAAGCAAGCGGGCAATGCAAATCTGCACTACAAAGAAGTATCACTTCCCACCGGTCAAAAGGGACATCCACAAAATGTGTAAGAACAAGAAAGGCAAGACAGGCCCTGGAGAACAGGGAGCCTTGTTATGCTGATGGGCGGGATGTAAATTGCCAACTGCCTCTCTGGAGGAGTGCATTCTGTTCCCTAAAACAAGTAAAGAACAGAGCTACAGAGCCAAGGGCACTACCAGTCTAGGGAATATACCTTGGGAAAACTGAAAATCAATAAGACAGAGCCACCCCAAAATTTAGGGCTGCACTGCATACAAGGACCTCAACTTGGATACACATTAAGTATCCCAGAAAATATAAACATGGTTCAAAAAATTGTGGTACTTACGTACGATGGAATATCCCTCAGCCATGAAATCAATGTCATAAGACCAGTAGCAGCAAAATGGGTGGATTCAGGTACGATGATTCTAAGTGAAATAAGTCACACAGAAAAAGAAACTTATCATAAGATATCACTTATGAAGATCCTGTAAACATGGCTACACTTGAACTGAGTTAGGAAAGAGAACAGTGTCTCACATTTAGAAAACACTCTTATACATGCTTAAGGGGGAAGGAGAGGTGGGGTGATGCATAAAACCAGAGTTTGATATAAGCACAGGTACCGTTCCAAAAACCAACTATGGAATAGACAAGACCTACACCGTCCTCAGCGAAAGGGACTCAAAACCCCATATTTCCCGCAGAGGAAAATATCTGACTAGTAAGAATCTTAAAACCTATGTATTGATATGTCTCCATAAGGGAATCAAGTGTGTCTAGACTGGCATAAACATGGCAGCGAGAATCAGCTCAAACCCACTATAAAAAGGAATTTCAAAAACAAAACAAAAAAACTGGGAAATTCTTTACAATTCCTTCAGGGTCTCTGATGAAAGCTGGAATGACCCTATCTACAACGACAGCTGGATGTGGCATAAGGAGGGACACTTGGGACTGAGACGATTGGTGAGATTGGGTGAGCAAATGCAGACCCTTTAAAGCAATAATGCATGGCACCCATTCCATGGGTCCGAACTCTCCAGGTTGAAGGGAATATTACTACAGCTATAACAAGTGCGGGAAACCTAGAGAACGGACACACTGTGAATACGAAAGGTTTCTAAAACTCAACGCATAGTCCCTCTCCTGGTGCTCCGGTTTGACTTTCCGTCTTCTTTACTATCAACCTCCCAACTTGGAGAGACAGCCCCTTTAACCTCTTGGTTTGCACAGGTTGCCAATTTGGCAGAGGATGAAAGGGAAGAGGGAGAACCAATGAGAGAGTAGCTGTTAGGCATTTGGACGGGCACATATCACTGTAATTTCCCGGCAGGAAGAAGAATTAACCAAATTCTCAGCCACCCACCGGGAACCAGTATAGGTCCTGAACCAAAATTTTGGATTTGCGGTCAGCTCACCAAAAACGAGTTGAAAAATGGAGCTCAGGGGCACAGCAATTCACAAACTGGCCGAGTAATAAAGGACAACTATCGTCCAAAAATCTGTTGAGGGAAGGCAACGAGGCGGACTTGAAAGCGAGGCAGAATAGCAGGAAACAGATTTCAAGAGGTACGTTGGAATCGCCTTTAAAGCACAGGAAGAGGGGCACAACTTCGACAATGATGCACTTGGCCAAAAAGGGCGTATGCGTTTTCTCCTGAATATATTCAGGAGAAAACGCATACGCCCTTTTTGGCCAAGCAAGCAAGCGGGCAATGCAAATCTGCACTACAAAGAAGTATCACTTCCCACCGGTCAAAAGGGACATCCACAAAATGTGTAAGAACAAGAAAGGCAAGACAGGCCCTGGAGAACAGGGAGCCTTGTTATGCTGATGGGCGGGATGTAAATTGCCAACTGCCTCTCTGGAGGAGTGCATTCTGTTCCCTAAAACAAGTAAAGAACAGAGCTACAGAGCCAAGGGCACTACCAGTCTAGGGAATATACCTTGGGAAAACTGAAAATCAATAAGACAGAGCCACCCCAAAATTTAGGGCTGCACTGCATACAAGGGCCTCAACTTGGATACACCTTAAGTATCCCAGAAAATATAAACATGGTTCAAAAAATTGTGGTACTTACGTACGATGGAATATCCCTCAGCCATGAAATCAATGTCATAAGACCAGTAGCAGCAAAATGGGTGGATTCAGGTACGATGATTCTAAGTGAAATAAGTCACACAGAAAAAGAAACTTATCATAAGATATCACTTATGAAGATCCTGTAAACATGGCTACACTTGAACTGAGTTAGGAAAGAGAACAGTGTCTCACATTTAGAAAACACTCTTATACCTGCTTAAGGGGGAAGGAGAGGTGGGGTGATGCATAAAACCAGAGTTTGATATAAGCACAGGTACCGTTCCAAAAACCAACTATGGAATAGACAAGACCTACACCGTCCTCAGCGAAAGGGACTCAAAACCCCATATTTCCCGCAGAGGAAAATATCTGACTAGTAAGAATCTTAAAACCTATGTATTGATATGTCTCCGTAAGGGAATCAAGTGTGTCTAGACTGGCATAAACATGGCAGCGAGAATCAGCTCAAACCCACTATAAAAAGGAATTTCAAAAACAAAACAAAAAAACTGGGAAATTCTTTACAATTCCTTCAGGGTCTCTGATGAAGGCTGGAATGACCCTATCTACAATGACAGCTGGATGTGGCATAAGGAGGGACACTTGGGACTGAGACGATTGGTGAGATTGGGTGAGCAAATGCAGACCCTTTAAAGCAATAATGCATGGCACCCATTCCATGGGTCCGAACTCTCCAGGTTGAAGGGAATATTACTACAGCTATAACATGTGCGGGAAACCTAGAGAACGGACACACTGTGAATACGAAAGGTTTCTAAAACTCAACGAATAGTCCCTCTCCTGGTGCTCCGGTTTGACTTTCCGTCTGCTTTACTATCAACCTCCCAACTTGGAGAGACAGCCCCTTTAACCTCTTGGTTCGCACAGGTTGCCAATTTGGCAGAGGATGAAAGGGAAGAGGGAGAACCAATGAGAGAGTAGCTGTTAGGCATTTGGACGGGCACATATCACTGTAATTTCCCGGCAGGAAGAAGAATTAACCAAATTCTCAGCCACCCACCGGGAACCAGTATAGGTCCTGAACCAAAATTTTGGACTTGCGGTCAGCTCACCAAAAACGAGTTGAAAAATGGAGCTCAGGGGCACAGCCATTCACAAACTGGCCGAGTAATAAAGGACAACTATCGTCCAAAAATCTGTTGAGGGAAGGCAACGAGGCGGACTTGAAAGCGAGGCAGAATAGCAGGAAACAGATTTCAAGAGGTACGTTGGAATCGCCTTTAAAGCACAGGAAGAGGGGCACAACTTCGACAATGATGCACTTGGCCAAAAAGGGCGTATGCGTTTTCTCCTGAATATATTCAGGAGAAAACGCATACGCCCTTTTTGGCCAAGCAAGCAAGCGGGCAATGCAAATCTGCACTACAAAGAAGTATCACTTCCCACCGGTCAAAAGGGACATCCACAAAATGTGTAAGAACAAGAAAGGCAAGACAGGCCCTGGAGAACAGGGAGCCTTGTTATGCTGATGGGCGGGATGTAAATTGCCAACTGCCTCTCTGGAGGAGTGCATTCTGTTCCCTAAAACAAGTAAAGAACAGAGCTACAGAGCCAAGGGCACTACCAGTCTAGGGAATATACCTTGGGAAAACTGAAAATCAATAAGACAGAGCCACCCCAAAATTTAAGGCTGCACTGCATACAAGGACCTCAACTTGGATACACCTTAAGTATCCCAGAAAATATAAACATGGTTCAAAAAATTGTGGTACTTACGTACGATGGAATATCCCTCAGCCATGAAATCAATGTCATAAGACCAGTAGCAGCAAAATGGGTGGATTCAGGTACGATGATTCTAAGTGAAATAAGTCACACAGAAAAAGAAACTTATCATAAGATATCACTTATGAAGATCCTGTAAACATGGCTACACTTGAACTGAGTTAGGAAAGAGAACAGTGTCTCACATTTAGAAAACACTCTTATACCTGCTTAAGGGGGAAGGAGAGGTGGGGTGATGCATAAAACCAGAGTTTGATATAAGCACAGGTACCGTTCCAAAAACCAACTATGGAATAGACAAGACCTACACCGTCCTCAGCGAAAGGGACTCAAAACCCCATATTTCCCGCAGAGGAAAATATCTGACTAGTAAGAATCTTAAAACCTATGTATTGATATGTCTCCGTAAGGGAATCAAGTGTGTCTAGACTGGCATAAACATGGCAGCGAGAATCAGCTCAAACCCACTATAAAAAGGAATTTCAAAAACAAAACAAAAAAACTGGGAAATTCTTTACAATTCCTTCAGGGTCTCTGATGAAGGCTGGAATGACCCTATCTACAACGACAGCTGGATGTGGCATAAGGAGGGACACTTGGGACTGAGACGATTGGTGAGATTGGGTGAGCAAATGCAGACCCTTTAAAGCAATAATGCATGGCACCCATTCCATGGGTCCGAACTCTCCAGGTTGAAGGGAATATTACTACAGCTATAACAAGTGCGGGAAACCTAGAGAACGGACACACTGTGAATACGAAAGGTTTCTAAAACTCAACGCATAGTCCCTCTCCTGGTGCTCCGGTTTGACTTTCCGTCTGCTTTACTATCAACCTCCCAACTTGGAGAGACAGCCCCTTTAACCTCTTGGTTCGCACAGGTTGCCAATTTGGCAGAGGATGAAAGGGAAGAGGGAGAACCAATGAGAGAGTAGCTGTTAGGCATTTGGACGGGCACATATCACTGTAATTTCCCGGCAGGAAGAAGAATTAACCAAATTCTCAGCCACCCACCGGGAACCAGTATAGGTCCTGAACCAAAATTTTGGACTTGCGGTCAGCTCACCAAAAACGAGTTGAAAAATGGAGCTCAGGGGCACAGCCATTCACAAACTGGCCGAGTAATAAAGGACAACTATCGTCCAAAAATCTGTTGAGGGAAGGCAACGAGGCGGACTTGAAAGCGAGGCAGAATAGCAGGAAACAGATTTCAAGAGGTACGTTGGAATCGCCTTTAAAGCACAGGAAGAGGGGCACAACTTCGACAATGATGCACTTGGCCAAAAAGGGCGTATGCGTTTTCTCCTGAATATATTCAGGAGAAAACGCATACGCCCTTTTTGGCCAAGCAAGCAAGCGGGCAATGCAAATCTGCACTACAAAGAAGTATCACTTCCCACCGGTCAAAAGGGACATCCACAAAATGTGTAAGAACAAGAAAGGCAAGACAGGCCCTGGAGAACAGGGAGCCTTGTTATGCTGATGGGCGGGATGTAAATTGCCAACTGCCTCTCTGGAGGAGTGCATTCTGTTCCCTAAAACAAGTAAAGAACAGAGCTACAGAGCCAAGGGCACTACCAGTCTAGGGAATATACCTTGGGAAAACTGAAAATCAATAAGACAGAGCCACCCCAAAATTTAGGGCTGCACTGCATACAAGGGCCTCAACTTGGATACACCTTAAGTATCCCAGAAAATATAAACATGGTTCAAAAAATTGTGGTACTTACGTACGATGGAATATCCCTCAGCCATGAAATCAATGTCATAAGACCAGTAGCAGCAAAATGGGTGGATTCAGGTACGATGATTCTAAGTGAAATAAGTCACACAGAAAAAGAAACTTATCATAAGATATCACTTATGAAGATCCTGTAAACATGGCTACACTTGAACTGAGTTAGGAAAGAGGACAGTGTCTCACATTTAGAAAACACTCTTATACCTGCTTAAGGGGGAAGGAGAGGTGGGGTGATGCATAAAACCAGAGTTTGATATAAGCACAGGTACCGTTCCAAAAACCAACTATGGAATAGACAAGACCTACACCGTCCTCAGCGAAAGGGACTCAAAACCCCATATTTCCCGCAGAGGAAAATATCTGACTAGTAAGAATCTTAAAACCTATGTATTGATATGTCTCCGTAAGGGAATCAAGTGTGTCTAGACTGGCATAAACATGGCAGCGAGAATCAGCTCAAACCCACTATAAAAAGGAATTTCAAAAACAAAACAAAAAAACTGGGAAATTCTTTGCAATTCCTTCAGGGTCTCTGATGAAAGCTGGAATGACCCTATCTACAACGTCAGCTGGATGTGGCATAAGGAGGGACACTTGGGACTGAGACGATTGGTGAGATTGGGTGAGCAAATGCAGACCCTTTAAAGCAATAATGCATGGCACCCATTCCATGGGTCCGAACTCTCCAGGTTGAAGGGAATATTACTACAGCTATAACAAGTGCGGTAAACCTAGAGAACGGACACACTGTGAATACGAAAGGTTTCTAAAACTCAACGCATAGTCCCTCTCCTGGTGCTCCGGTTTGACTTTCCGTCTGCTTTACTATCAACGTCCCAACTTGGAGAGACAGCCCCTTTAACCTCTTGGTTCGCACAGGTTGCCAATTTGGCAGAGGATGAAAGGGAAGAGTGAGAACCAATGAGAGAGTAGCTGTTAGGCATTTGGACGGGCACATATCACTGTAATTTCCCGGCAGGAAGAAGAATTAACCAAATTCTCAGCCACCCACCGGGAACCAGTATAGGTCCTGAACCAAAATTTTGGACATGCGGTCAGCTCACCAAAAACGAGTTGAAAAATGGAGCTCAGGGGCACAGCAATTCACAAACTGGCCGAGTAATAAAGGACAACTATTGTCCAAAAATCTGTTGAGGGAAGGCAACGAGGCGGACTTGAAAGCGAGGCAGAATAGCAGGAAACAGATTTCAAGAGGTACGTTGGAATCGCCTTTAAAGCACAGGAAGAGGGGCACAACTTCGACAATGATGCACTTGGCCAAAAAGGGCGTATGCGTTTTCTCCTGAATATATTCAGGAGAAAACGCATACGCCCTTTTTGGCCAAGCAAGCAAGCGGGCAATGCAAATCTGCACTACAAAGAAGTATCACTTCCCACCGGTCAAAAGGGACATCCACAAAATGTGTAAGAACAAGAAAGGCAAGACAGGCCCTGGAGAACAGGGAGCCTTGTTATGCTGATGGGCGGGATGTAAATTGCCAACTGCCTCTCTGGAGGAGTGCATTCTGTTCCCTAAAACAAGTAAAGAACAGAGCTACAGAGCCAAGGGCACTACCAGTCTAGGGAATATACCTTGGGAAAACTGAAAATCAATAAGACAGAGCCACCCCAAAATTTAGGGCTGCACTGCATACAAGGGCCTCAACTTGGATACACCTTAAGTATCCCAGAAAATATAAACATGGTTCAAAAAATTGTGGTACTTACGTACGATGGAATATCCCTCAGCCATGAAATCAATGTCATAAGACCAGTAGCAGCAAAATGGGTGGATTCAGGTACGATGATTCTAAGTGAAATAAGTCACACAGAAAAAGAAACTTATCATAAGATATCACTTATGAAGATCCTGTAAACATGGCTACACTTGAACTGAGTTAGGAAAGAGAACAGTGTCTCACATTTAGAAAACACTCTTATACCTGCTTAAGGGGGAAGGAGAGGTGGGGTGATGCATAAAACCAGAGTTTGATATAAGCACAGGTACCGTTCCAAAAACCAACTATGGAATAGACAAGACCTACACCGTCCTCAGCGAAAGGGACTCAAAACCCCATATTTCCCGCAGAGGAAAATATCTGACTAGTAAGAATCTTAAAACCTATGTATTGATATGTCTCCATAAGGGAATCAAGTGTGTCTAGACTGGCATAAACATGGCAGCGAGAATCAGCTCAAACCCACTATAAAAAGGAATTTCAAAAACAAAACAAAAAAACTGGGAAATTCTTTACAATTCCTTCAGGGTCTCTGATGAAGGCTGGAATGACCCTATCTACAACGACAGCTGGATGTGGCATAAGGAGGGACACTTGGGACTGAGACGATTGGTGAGATTGGGTGAGCAAATGCAGACCCTTTAAAGCAATAATGCATGGCACCCATTCCATGGGTCCGAACTCTCCAGGTTGAAGGGAATATTACTACAGCTATAACAAGTGCGGGAAACCTAGAGAACAGACACACTGTGAATACGAAAGGTTTCTAAAACTCAACGCATAGTCCCTCTCCTGGTGCTCCGGTTTGACTTTCCGCCTGCTTTACTATCAACCTCCCAACTTGGAGAGACAGCCCCTTTAACCTCTAGGTTCGCACAGGTTGCCAATTTGGCAGAGGATGAAAGGGAAGAGGGAGAACCAATGAGAGAGTAGCTGTTAGGCATTTGGACGGGCACATATCACTGTAATTTCCCGGCAGGAAGAAGAATTAACCAAATTCTCAGCCACCCACCGGGAACCAGTATAGGTCCTGAACCAAAATTTTGGACTTGCGGTCAGCTCACCAAAAACGAGTTGAAAAATGGAGCTCAGGGGCACAGCAATTCACAAACTGGCCAAGTAATAAAGGACAACTATCGTCCAAAAATCTGTTGAGGGAAGGCAACGAGGCGGACTTGAAAGCGAGGCAGAATAGCAGGAAACAGATTTCAAGAGGTACGTTGGAATCGCCTTTAAAGCACAGGAAGAGGGGCACAACTTCGACAATGATGCACTTGGCCAAAAAGGGCGTATGCGTTTTCTCCTGAATATATTCAGGAAAAAACGCATACGCCCTTTTTGGCCAAGCAAGCAAGCGGGCAATGCAAATCTGCACTACAAAGAAGTATCACTTCCCACCGGTCAAAAGGGACATCCACAAAATGTGTAAGAACAAGAAAGGCAAGACAGGCCCTGGAGAACAGGGAGCCTTGTTATGCTGATGGGCGGGATGTAAATTGCCAACTGCCTCTCTGGAGGAGTGCATTCTGTTCCCTAAAACAAGTAAAGAACAGAGCTACAGAGCCAAGGGCACTACCAGTCTAGGGAATATACCTTGGGAAAACTGAAAATCAATAAGACAGAGCCACCCCAAAATTTAGGGCTGCACTGCATACAAGGACCTCAACTTGGATACACATTAAGTATCCCAGAAAATATAAACATGGTTCCAAAAATTGTGGTACTTACGTACGATGGAATATCCCTCAGCCATGAAATCAATGTCATAAGACCAGTAGCAGCAAAATGGGTGGATTCAGGTACAATGATTCTAAGTGAAATAAGTCACACAGAAAAAGAAACTTATCATAAGATATCACTTATGAAGATCCTGTAAACATGGCTACACTTGAACTGAGTTAGGAAAGAGAACAGTGTCTCACATTTAGAAAACACTCTTATACATGCTTAAGGGGGAAGGAGAGGTGGGGTGATGCATAAAACCAGAGTTTGATATAAGCACAGGTACCGTTCCAAAAACCAACTATGGAATAGACAAGACCTACACCGTCCTCAGCGAAAGGGACTCAAAACCCCATATTTCCCGCAGAGGAAAATATCTGACTAGTAAGAATCTTAAAACCTATGTATTGATATGTCTCCATAAGGGAATCAAGTGTGTCTAGACTGGCATAAACATGGCAGCGAGAATCAGCTCAAACCCACTATAAAAAGGAATTTCAAAAACAAAACAAAAAAACTGGGAAATTCTTTACAATTCCTTCAGGGTCTCTGATGAAAGCTGGAATGACCCTATCTACAACGACAGCTGGATGTGGCATAAGGAGGGACACTTGGGACTGAGACGATTGGTGAGATTGGGTGAGCAAATGCAGACCCTTTAAAGCAATAATGCATGGCACCCATTCCATGGGTCCGAACTCTCCAGGTTGAAGGGAATATTACTACAGCTATAACAAGTGCGGGAAACCTAGAGAACGGACACACTGTGAATACGAAAGGTTTCTAAAACTCAACGCATAGTCCCTCTCCTGGTGCTCCGGTTTGACTTTCCGCCTGCTTTACTATCAACCTCCCAACTTGGAGAGACAGCCCCTTTAACCTCTTGGTTCACACAGGTTGCCAATTTGGCAGAGGATGAAAGGGAAGAGGGAGAACCAATGAGAGAGTAGCTGTTAGGCATTTGGACGGGCACATATCACTGTAATTTCCCGGCAGGAAGAAGAATTAACCAAATTCTCAGCCACCCACCGGGAACCAGTATAGGTCCTGAACCAAAATTTTGGACTTGCGGTCAGCTCACCAAAAACGAGTTGAAAAATGGAGCTCAGGGGCACAGCCATTCACAAACTGGCCGAGTAATAAAGGACAACTATCGTCCAAAAATCTGTTGAGGGAAGGCAACGAGGCGGACTTGAAAGCGAGGCAGAATAGCAGGAAACAGATTTCAAGAGGTACGTTGGAATCGCCTTTAAAGCACAGGAAGAGGGGCACAACTTCGACAATGATGCACTTGGCCAAAAAGGGCGTATGCGTTTTCTCCTGAATATATTCAGGAAAAAACGCATACGCCCTTTTTGGCCAAGCAAGCAAGCGGGCAATGCAAATCTGCACTACAAAGAAGTATCACTTCCCACCGGTCAAAAGGGACATCCACAAAATGTGTAAGAACAAGAAAGGCAAGACAGGCCCTGGAGAACAGGGAGCCTTGTTATGCTGATGGGCGGGATGTAAATTGCCAACTGCCTCTCTGGAGGAGTGCATTCTGTTCCCTAAAACAAGTAAAGAACAGAGCTACAGAGCCAAGGGCACTACCAGTCTAGGGAATATACCTTGGGAAAACTGAAAATCAATAAGACAGAGCCACCCCAAAATTTAGGGCTGCACTGCATACAAGGGCCTCAACTTGGATACACCTTAAGTATCCCAGAAAATATAAACATGGTTCAAAAAATTGTGGTACTTACGTACGATGGAATATCCCTCAGCCATGAAATCAATGTCATAAGACCAGTAGCAGCAAAATGGGTGGATTCAGGTACGATGATTCTAAGTGAAATAAGTCACACAGAAAAAGAAACTTATCATAAGATATCACTTATGAAGATCCTGTAAACATGGCTACACTTGAACTGAGTTAGGAAAGAGAACAGTGTCTCACATTTAGAAAACACTCTTATACCTGCTTAAGGGGGAAGGAGAGGTGGGGTGATGCATAAAACCAGAGTTTGATATAAGCACAGGTACCGTTCCAAAAACCAACTATGGAATAGACAAGACCTACACCGTCCTCAGCGAAAGGGACTCAAAACCCCATATTTCCCGCAGAGGAAAATATCTGACTAGTAAGAATCTTAAAACCTATGTATTGATATGTCTCCATAAGGGAATCAAGTGTGTCTAGACTGGCATAAACATGGCAGCGAGAATCAGCTCAAACCCACTATAAAAAGGAATTTCAAAAACAAAACAAAAAAACTGGGAAATTCTTTACAATTACTTCAGGGTCTCTGATGAAGGCTGGAATGACCCTATCTACAACGACAGCTGGATGTGGCATAAGGAGGGTCACTTGGGACTGAGACGATTGGTGAGATTGGGTGAGCAAATGCAGACCCTTTAAAGCAATAATGCATGGCACCCATTCCATGGGTCCGAACTCTCCAGGTTGAAGGGAATATTACTACAGCTATAACAAGTGCGGGAAACCTAGAGAACGGACACACTGTGAATACGAAAGGTTTCTAAAACTCAACGCATAGTCCCTCTCCTGGTGCTCCGGTTTGACTTTCGGCCTGCTTTACTATCAACCTCCCAACTTGGAGAGACAGCCCCTTTAACCTCTTGGTTCGCACAGGTTGCCAATTTGGCAGAGGATGAAAGGGAAGAGGGAGAACCAATGAGAGAGTAGCTGTTAGGCATTTGGACGGGCACATATCACTGTAATTTCCCGGCAGGAAGAAGAATTAACCAAATTCTCAGCCACCCACCGGGAACCAGTATAGGTCCTGAACCAAAATTTTGGACTTGCGGTCAGCTCACCAAAAACGAGTTGAAAAATGGAGCTCAGGGGCACAGCCATTCACAAACTGGCCGAGTAATAAAGGACAACTATCGTCCAAAAATCTGTTGAGGGAAGGCAACGAGGCGGACTTGAAAGCGAGGCAGAATAGCAGGAAACAGATTTCAAGAGGTACGTTGGAATCGCCTTTAAAGCACAGGAAGAGGGGCACAACTTCGACAATGATGCACTTGGCCAAAAAGGGCGTATGCGTTTTCTCCTGAATATATTCAGGAGAAAACGCATACGCCCTTTTTGGCCAAGCAAGCAAGCGGGCAATGCAAATCTGCACTACAAAGAAGTATCACTTCCCACCGGTCAAAAGGGACATCCACAAAATGTGTAAGAACAAGAAAGGCAAGACAGGCCCTGGAGAACAGGGAGCCTTGTTATGCTGATGGGCGGGATGTAAATTGCCAACTGCCTCTCTGGAGGAGTGCATTCTGTTCCCTAAAACAAGTAAAGAACAGAGCTACAGAGCCAAGGGCACTACCAGTCTAGGGAATATACCTTGGGAAAACTGAAAATCAATAAGACAGAGCCACCCCAAAATTTAGGGCTGCACTGCATACAAGGACCTCAACTTGGATACACCTTAAGTATCCCAGAAAATATAAACATGGTTCAAAAAATTGTGGTACTTACGTACGATGGAATATCCCTCAGCCATGAAATCAATGTCATAAGACCAGTAGCAGCAAAATGGGTGGATTCAGGTACGATGATTCTAAGTGAAATAAGTCACACAGAAAAAGAAACTTATCATAAGATATCACTTATGAAGATCCTGTAAACATGGCTACACTTGAACTGAGTTAGGAAAGAGAACAGTGTCTCACATTTAGAAAACACTCTTATACCTGCTTAAGGGGGAAGGAGAGGTGGGGTGATGCATAAAACCAGAGTTTGATATAAGCACAGGTACCGTTCCAAAAACCAACTATGGAATAGACAAGACCTACACCGTCCTCAGCGAAAGGGACTCAAAACCCCATATTTCCCGCAGAGGAAAATATCTGACTAGTAAGAATCTTAAAACCTATGTATTGATATGTCTCCGTAAGGGAATCAAGTGTGTCTAGACTGGCATAAACATGGCAGCGAGAATCAGCTCAAACCCACTATAAAAAGGAATTTCAAAAACAAAACAAAAAAACTGGGAAATTCTTTACAATTCCTTCAGGGTCTCTGATGAAGGCTGGAATGACCCTATCTACAATGACAGCTGGATGTGGCATAAGGAGGGACACTTGGGACTGAGACGATTGGTGAGATTGGGTGAGCAAATGCAGACCCTTTAAAGCAATAATGCATGGCACCCATTCCATGGGTCCGAACTCTCCAGGTTGAAGGGAATATTACTACAGCTATAACATGTGCGGGAAACCTAGAGAACGGACACACTGTGAATACGAAAGGTTTCTAAAACTCAACGAATAGTCCCTCTCCTGGTGCTCCGGTTTGACTTTCCGTCTGCTTTACTATCAACCTCCCAACTTGGAGAGACAGCCCCTTTAACCTCTTGGTTCGCACAGGTTGCCAATTTGGCAGAGGATGAAAGGGAAGAGGGAGAACCAATGAGAGAGTAGCTGTTAGGCATTTGGACGGGCACATATCACTGTAATTTCCCGGCAGGAAGAAGAATTAACCAAATTCTCAGCCACCCACCGGGAACCAGTATAGGTCCTGAACCAAAATTTTGGACTTGCGGTCAGCTCACCAAAAACGAGTTGAAAAATGGAGCTCAGGGGCACAGCCATTCACAAACTGGCCGAGTAATAAAGGACAACTATCGTCCAAAAATCTGTTGAGGGAAGGCAACGAGGCGGACTTGAAAGCGAGGCAGAATAGCAGGAAACAGATTTCAAGAGGTACGTTGGAATCGCCTTTAAAGCACAGGAAGAGGGGCACAACTTCGACAATGATGCACTTGGCCAAAAAGGGCGTATGCGTTTTCTCCTGAATATATTCAGGAGAAAACGCATACGCCCTTTTTGGCCAAGCAAGCAAGCGGGCAATGCAAATCTGCACTACAAAGAAGTATCACTTCCCACCGGTCAAAAGGGACATCCACAAAATGTGTAAGAACAAGAAAGGCAAGACAGGCCCTGGAGAACAGGGAGCCTTGTTATGCTGATGGGCGGGATGTAAATTGCCAACTGCCTCTCTGGAGGAGTGCATTCTGTTCCCTAAAACAAGTAAAGAACAGAGCTACAGAGCCAAGGGCACTACCAGTCTAGGGAATATACCTTGGGAAAACTGAAAATCAATAAGACAGAGCCACCCCAAAATTTAAGGCTGCACTGCATACAAGGACCTCAACTTGGATACACCTTAAGTATCCCAGAAAATATAAACATGGTTCAAAAAATTGTGGTACTTACGTACGATGGAATATCCCTCAGCCATGAAATCAATGTCATAAGACCAGTAGCAGCAAAATGGGTGGATTCAGGTACGATGATTCTAAGTGAAATAAGTCACACAGAAAAAGAAACTTATCATAAGATATCACTTATGAAGATCCTGTAAACATGGCTACACTTGAACTGAGTTAGGAAAGAGAACAGTGTCTCACATTTAGAAAACACTCTTATACCTGCTTAAGGGGGAAGGAGAGGTGGGGTGATGCATAAAACCAGAGTTTGATATAAGCACAGGTACCGTTCCAAAAACCAACTATGGAATAGACAAGACCTACACCGTCCTCAGCGAAAGGGACTCAAAACCCCATATTTCCCGCAGAGGAAAATATCTGACTAGTAAGAATCTTAAAACCTATGTATTGATATGTCTCCGTAAGGGAATCAAGTGTGTCTAGACTGGCATAAACATGGCAGCGAGAATCAGCTCAAACCCACTATAAAAAGGAATTTCAAAAACAAAACAAAAAAACTGGGAAATTCTTTACAATTCCTTCAGGGTCTCTGATGAAGGCTGGAATGACCCTATCTACAACGACAGCTGGATGTGGCATAAGGAGGGACACTTGGGACTGAGACGATTGGTGAGATTGGGTGAGCAAATGCAGACCCTTTAAAGCAATAATGCATGGCACCCATTCCATGGGTCCGAACTCTCCAGGTTGAAGGGAATATTACTACAGCTATAACAAGTGCGGGAAACCTAGAGAACGGACACACTGTGAATACGAAAGGTTTCTAAAACTCAACGCATAGTCCCTCTCCTGGTGCTCCGGTTTGACTTTCCGTCTGCTTTACTATCAACCTCCCAACTTGGAGAGACAGCCCCTTTAACCTCTTGGTTCGCACAGGTTGCCAATTTGGCAGAGGATGAAAGGGAAGAGGGAGAACCAATGAGAGAGTAGCTGTTAGGCATTTGGACGGGCACATATCACTGTAATTTCCCGGCAGGAAGAAGAATTAACCAAATTCTCAGCCACCCACCGGGAACCAGTATAGGTCCTGAACCAAAATTTTGGACTTGCGGTCAGCTCACCAAAAACGAGTTGAAAAATGGAGCTCAGGGGCACAGCCATTCACAAACTGGCCTAGTAATAAAGGACAACTATCGTCCAAAAATCTGTTGAGGGAAGGCAACGAGGCGGACTTGAAAGCGAGGCAGAATAGCAGGAAACAGATTTCAAGAGGTACGTTGGAATCGCCTTTAAAGCACAGGAAGAGGGGCACAACTTCGACAATGATGCACTTGGCCAAAAAGGGCGTATGCGTTTTCTCCTGAATATATTCAGGAGAAAACGCATACGCCCTTTTTGGCCAAGCAAGCAAGCGGGCAATGCAAATCTGCACTACAAAGAAGTATCACTTCCCACCGGTCAAAAGGGACATCCACAAAATGTGTAAGAACAAGAAAGGCAAGACAGGCCCTGGAGAACAGGGAGCCTTGTTATGCTGATGGGCGGGATGTAAATTGCCAACTGCCTCTCTGGAGGAGTGCATTCTGTTCCCTAAAACAAGTAAAGAACAGAGCTACAGAGCCAAGGGCACTACCAGTCTAGGGAATATACCTTGGGAAAACTGAAAATCAATAAGACAGAGCCACCCCAAAATTTAGGGCTGCACTGCATACAAGGGCCTCAACTTGGATACACCTTAAGTATCCCAGAAAATATAAACATGGTTCAAAAAATTGTGGTACTTACGTACGATGGAATATCCCTCAGCCATGAAATCAATGTCATAAGACCAGTAGCAGCAAAATGGGTGGATTCAGGTACGATGATTCTAAGTGAAATAAGTCACACAGAAAAAGAAACTTATCATAAGATATCACTTATGAAGATCCTGTAAACATGGCTACACTTGAACTGAGTTAGGAAAGAGGACAGTGTCTCACATTTAGAAAACACTCTTATACCTGCTTAAGGGGGAAGGAGAGGTGGGGTGATGCATAAAACCAGAGTTTGATATAAGCACAGGTACCGTTCCAAAAACCAACTATGGAATAGACAAGACCTACACCGTCCTCAGCGAAAGGGACTCAAAACCCCATATTTCCCGCAGAGGAAAATATCTGACTAGTAAGAATCTTAAAACCTATGTATTGATATGTCTCCGTAAGGGAATCAAGTGTGTCTAGACTGGCATAAACATGGCAGCGAGAATCAGCTCAAACCCACTATAAAAAGGAATTTCAAAAACAAAACAAAAAAACTGGGAAATTCTTTGCAATTCCTTCAGGGTCTCTGATGAAAGCTGGAATGACCCTATCTACAACGTCAGCTGGATGTGGCATAAGGAGGGACACTTGGGACTGAGACGATTGGTGAGATTGGGTGAGCAAATGCAGACCCTTTAAAGCAATAATGCATGGCACCCATTCCATGGGTCCGAACTCTCCAGGTTGAAGGGAATATTACTACAGCTATAACAAGTGCGGTAAACCTAGAGAACGGACACACTGTGAATACGAAAGGTTTCTAAAACTCAACGCATAGTCCCTCTCCTGGTGCTCCGGTTTGACTTTCCGTCTGCTTTACTATCAACGTCCCAACTTGGAGAGACAGCCCCTTTAACCTCTTGGTTCGCACAGGTTGCCAATTTGGCAGAGGATGAAAGGGAAGAGTGAGAACCAATGAGAGAGTAGCTGTTAGGCATTTGGACGGGCACATATCACTGTAATTTCCCGGCAGGAAGAAGAATTAACCAAATTCTCAGCCACCCACCGGGAACCAGTATAGGTCCTGAACCAAAATTTTGGACTTGCGGTCAGCTCACCAAAAACGAGTTGAAAAATGGAGCTCAGGGGCACAGCAATTCACAAACTGGCCGAGTAATAAAGGACAACTATTGTCCAAAAATCTGTTGAGGGAAGGCAACGAGGCGGACTTGAAAGCGAGGCAGAATAGCAGGAAACAGATTTCAAGAGGTACGTTGGAATCGCCTTTAAAGCACAGGAAGAGGGGCACAACTTCGACAATGATGCACTTGGCCAAAAAGGGCGTATGCGTTTTCTCCTGAATATATTCAGGAGAAAACGCATACGCCCTTTTTGGCCAAGCAAGCAAGCGGGCAATGCAAATCTGCACTACAAAGAAGTATCACTTCCCACCGGTCAAAAGGGACATCCACAAAATGTGTAAGAACAAGAAAGGCAAGACAGGCCCTGGAGAACAGGGAGCCTTGTTATGCTGATGGGCGGGATGTAAATTGCCAACTGCCTCTCTGGAGGAGTGCATTCTGTTCCCTAAAACAAGTAAAGAACAGAGCTACAGAGCCAAGGGCACTACCAGTCTAGGGAATATACCTTGGGAAAACTGAAAATCAATAAGACAGAGCCACCCCAAAATTTAGGGCTGCACTGCATACAAGGGCCTCAACTTGGATACACCTTAAGTATCCCAGAAAATATAAACATGGTTCAAAAAATTGTGGTACTTACGTACGATGGAATATCCCTCAGCCATGAAATCAATGTCATAAGACCAGTAGCAGCAAAATGGGTGGATTCAGGTACGATGATTCTAAGTGAAATAAGTCACACAGAATAAGAAACTTATCATAAGATATCACTTATGAAGATCCTGTAAACATGGCTACACTTGAACTGAGTTAGGAAAGAGAACAGTGTCTCACATTTAGAAAACACTCTTATACCTGCTTAAGGGGGAAGGAGAGGTGGGGTGATGCATAAAACCAGAGTTTGATATAAGCACAGGTACCGTTCCAAAAACCAACTATGGAATAGACAAGACCTACACCGCCCTCAGCGAAAGGGACTCAAAACCCCATATTTCCCGCAGAGGAAAATATCTGACTAGTAAGAATCTTAAAACCTATGTATTGATATGTCTCCATAAGGGAATCAAGTGTGTCTAGACTGGCATAAACATGGCAGCGAGAATCAGCTCAAACCCACTATAAAAAGGAATTTCAAAAACAAAACAAAAAAACTGGGAAATTCTTTACAATTCCTTCAGGGTCTCTGATGAAGGCTGGAATGACCCTATCTACAACGACAGCTGGATGTGGCATAAGGAGGGACACTTGGGACTGAGACGATTGGTGAGATTGGGTGAGCAAATGCAGACCCTTTAAAGCAATAATGCATGGCACCCATTCCATGGGTCCGAACTCTCCAGGTTGAAGGGAATATTACTACAGCTATAACAAGTGCGGGAAACCTAGAGAACAGACACACTGTGAATACGAAAGGTTTCTAAAACTCAACTCATAGTCCCTCTCCTGGTGCTCCGGTTTGACTTTCCGCCTGCTTTACTATCAACCTCCCAACTTGGAGAGACAGCCCCTTTAACCTCTTGGTTCGCACAGGTTGCCAATTTGGCAGAGGATGAAAGGGAAGAGGGAGAAACAATGAGAGAGTAGCTGTTAGGCATTTGGACGGGCACATATCACTGTAATTTCCCGGCAGGAAGAAGAATTAACCAAATTCTCAGCCACCCACCGGGAACCAGTATAGGTCCTGAACCAAAATTTTGGACTTGCGGTCAGCTCACCAAAAACGAGTTGAAAAATGGAGCTCAGGGGCACAGCAATTCACAAACTGGCCGAGAAATAAAGGACAACTATCGTCCAAAAATCTGTTGAGGGAAGGCAACGAGGCGGACTTGAAAGCGAGGCAGAATAGCAGGAAACAGATTTCAAGAGGTACGTTGGAATCGCCTTTAAAGCACAGGAAGAGGGGCACAACTTCGACAATGATGCACTTGGCCAAAAAGGGCGTATGCGTTTTCTCCTGAATATATTCAGGAAAAAACGCATACGCCCTTTTTGGCCAAGCAAGCAAGCGGGCAATGCAAATCTGCACTACAAAGAAGTATCACTTCCCACCGGTCAAAAGGGACATCCACAAAATGTGTAAGAACAAGAAAGGCAAGACAGGCCCTGGAGAACAGGGAGCCTTGTTATGCTGATGGGCGGGATGTAAATTGCCAACTGCCTCTCTGGAGGAGTGCATTCTGTTCCCTAAAACAAGTAAAGAACAGAGCTACAGAGCCAAGGGCACTACCAGTCTAGGGAATATACCTTGGGAAAACTGAAAATCAATAAGACAGAGCCACCCCAAAATTTAGGGCTGCACTGCATACAAGGACCTCAACTTGGATACACATTAAGTATCCCAGAAAATATAAACATGGTTCAAAAAATTGTGGTACTTACGTACGATGGAATATCCCTCAGCCATGAAATCAATGTCATAAGACCAGTAGCAGCAAAATGGGTGGATTCAGGTACGATGATTCTAAGTGAAATAAGTCACACAGAAAAAGAAACTTATCATAAGATATCACTTATGAAGATCCTGTAAACATGGCTACACTTGAACTGAGTTAGGAAAGAGAACAGTGTCTCACATTTAGAAAACACTCTTATACATGCTTAAGGGGGAAGGAGAGGTGGGGTGATGCATAAAACCAGAGTTTGATATAAGCACAGGTACCGTTCCAAAAACCAACTATGGAATAGACAAGACCTACACCGTCCTCAGCGAAAGGGACTCAAAACCCCATATTTCCCGCAGAGGAAAATATCTGACTAGTAAGAATCTTAAAACCTATGTATTGATATGTCTCCATAAGGGAATCAAGTGTGTCTAGACTGGCATAAACATGGCAGCGAGAATCAGCTCAAACCCACTATAAAAAGGAATTTCAAAAACAAAACAAAAAAACTGGGAAATTCTTTACAATTCCTTCAGGGTCTCTGATGAAAGCTGGAATGACCCTATCTACAACGACAGCTGGATGTGGCATAAGGAGGGACACTTGGGACTGAGACGATTGGTGAGATTGGGTGAGCAAATGCAGACCCTTTAAAGCAATAATGCATGGCACCCATTCCATGGGTCCGAACTCTCCAGGTTGAAGGGAATATTACTACAGCTATAACAAGTGCGGGAAACCTAGAGAACGGACACACTGTGAATACGAAAGGTTTCTAAAACTCAACGCATAGTCCCTCTCCTGGTGCTCCGGTTTGACTTTCCGTCTTCTTTACTATCAACCTCCCAACTTGGAGAGACAGCCCCTTTAACCTCTTGGTTCGCACAGGTTGCCAATTTGGCAGAGGATGAAAGGGAAGAGGGAGAACCAATGAGAGAGTAGCTGTTAGGCATTTGGACGGGCACATATCACTGTAATTTCCCGGCAGGAAGAAGAATTAACCAAATTCTCAGCCACCCACCGGGAACCAGTATAGGTCCTGAACCAAAATTTTGGATTTGCGGTCAGCTCACCAAAAACGAGTTGAAAAATGGAGCTCAGGGGCACAGCAATTCACAAACTGGCCGAGTAATAAAGGACAACTATCGTCCAAAAATCTGTTGAGGGAAGGCAACAAGGCGGACTTGAAAGCGAGGCAGAATAGCAGGAAACAGATTTCAAGAGGTACGTTGGAATCGCCTTTAAAGCACAGGAAGAGGGGCACAACTTCGACAATGATGCACTTGGCCAAAAAGGGCGTATGCGTTTTCTCCTGAATATATTCAGGAAAAAACGCATACGCCCTTTTTGGCCAAGCAAGCAAGCGGGCAATGCAAATCTGCACTACAAAGAAGTATCACTTCCCACCGGTCAAAAGGGACATCCACAAAATGTGTAAGAACAAGAAAGGCAAGACAGGCCCTGGAGAACAGGGAGCCTTGTTATGCTGATGGGCGGGATGTAAATTGCCAACTGCCTCTCTGGAGGAGTGCATTCTGTTCCCTAAAACAAGTAAAGAACAGAGCTACAGAGCCAAGGGCACTACCAGTCTAGGGAATATACCTTGGGAAAACTGAAAATCAATAAGACAGAGCCACCCCAAAATTTAGGGCTGCACTGCATACAAGGACCTCAACTTGGATACACCTTAAGTATCCCAGAAAATATAAACATGGTTCAAAAAATTGTGGTACTTACGTACGATGGAATATCCCTCAGCCATGAAATCAATGTCATAAGACCAGTAGCAGCAAAATGGGTGGATTCAGGTACGATGATTCTAAGTGAAATAAGTCACACAGAAAAAGAAACTTATCATAAGATATCACTTATGAAGATCCTGTAAACATGGCTACACTTGAACTGAGTTAGGAAAGAGAACAGTGTCTCACATTTAGAAAACACTCTTATACCTGCTTAAGGGGGAAGGAGAGGTGGGGTGATGCATAAAACCAGAGTTTGATATAAGCACAGGTACCGTTCCAAAAACCAACTATGGAATAGACAAGACCTACACCGTCCTCAGCGAAAGGGACTCAAAACCCCATATTTCCCGCAGAGGAAAATATCCGACTAGTAAGAATCTTAAAACCTATGTATTGATATGTCTCCATAAGGGAATCAAGTGTGTCTAGACTGGCATAAACATGGCAGCGAGAATCAGCTCAAACCCACTATAAAAAGGAATTTCAAAAACAAAACAAAAAAACTGGGAAATTCTTTACAATTACTTCAGGGTCTCTGATGAAGGCTGGAATGACCCTATCTACAACGACAGCTGGATGTGGCATAAGGAGGGTCACTTGGGACTGAGACGATTGGTGAGATTGGGTGAGCAAATGCAGACCCTTTAAAGCAATAATGCATGGCACCCATTCCATGGGTCCGAACTCTCCAGGTTGAAGGGAATATTACTACAGCTATAACAAGTGCGGGAAACCTAGAGAACGGACACACTGTGAATACGAAAGGTTTCTAAAACTCAACGCATAGTCCCTCTCCTGGTGCTCCGGTTTGACTTTCCGCCTGCTTTACTATCAACCTCCCAACTTGGAGAGACAGCCCCTTTAACCTCTTGGTTCGCACAGGTTGCCAATTTGGCAGAGGATGAAAGGGAAGAGGGAGAACCAATGAGAGAGTAGCTGTTAGGCATTTGGACGGCCACATATCACTGTAATTTCCCGGCAGGAAGAAGAATTAACCAAATTCTCAGCCACCCACCGGGAACCAGTATAGGTCCTGAACCAAAATTTTGGACTTGCGGTCAGCTCACCAAAAACGAGTTGAAAAATGGAGCTCAGGGGCACAGCCATTCACAAACTGGCCGAGTAATAAAGGACAACTATCGTCCAAAAATCTGTTGAGGGAAGGCAACGAGGCGGACTTGAAAGCGAGGCAGAATAGCAGGAAACAGATTTCAAGAGGTACGTTGGAATCGCCTTTAAAGCACAGGAAGAGGGGCACAACTTCGACAATGATGCACTTGGCCAAAAAGGGCGTATGCGTTTTCTCCTGAATATATTCAGGAGAAAACGCATACGCCCTTTTTGGCCAAGCAAGCAAGCGGGCAATGCAAATCTGCACTACAAAGAAGTATCACTTCCCACCGGTCAAAAGGGACATCCACAAAATGTGTAAGAACAAGAAAGGCAAGACAGGCCCTGGAGAACAGGGAGCCTTGTTATGCTGATGGGCGGGATGTAAATTGCCAACTGCCTCTCTGGAGGAGTGCATTCTGTTCCCTAAAACAAGTAAAGAACAGAGCTACAGAGCCAAGGGCACTACCAGTCTAGGGAATATACCTTGGGAAAACTGAAAATCAATAAGACAGAGCCACCCCAAAATTTAGGGCTGCACTGCATACAAGGACCTCAACTTGGATACACATTAAGTATCCCAGAAAATATAAACATGGTTCAAAAAATTGTGGTACTTACGTACGATGGAATATCCCTCAGCCATGAAATCAATGTCATAAGACCAGTAGCAGCAAAATGGGTGGATTCAGGTACGATGATTCTAAGTGAAATAAGTCACACAGAAAAAGAAACTTATCATAAGATATCACTTATGAAGATCCTGTAAACATGGCTACACTTGAACTGAGTTAGGAAAGAGGACAGTGTCTCACATTTAGAAAACACTCTTATACCTGCTTACGGGGGAAGGAGAGGTGGGGTGATGCATAAAACCAGAGCTTGATATAAGCACAGGTACCGTTCCAAAAACCAACTATGGAATAGACAAGACCTACACCGTCCTCAGCGAAAGGGACTCAAAACCCCATATTTCCCGCAGAGGAAAATATCTGACTAGTAAGAATCTTAAAACCTATGTATTGATATGTCTCCGTAAGGGAATCAACTGTGTCTAGACTGGCATAAACATGGCAGCGAGAATCAGCTCAAACCCACTATAAAAAGGAATTTCAAAAACAAAACAAAAAAACTGGGAAATTCTTTACAATTCCTTCAGGGTCTCTGATGAAAGCTGGAATGACCCTATCTACAACGACAGCTGGATGTGGCATAAGGAGGGACACTTGGGACTGAGACGATTGGTGAGATTGGGTGAGCAAATGCAGACCCTTTAAAGCAATAATGCATGGCACCCATTCCATGGGTCCGAACTCTCCAGGTTGAAGGGAATATTACTACAGCTATAACATGTGCGGGAAACCTAGAGAACGGACACACTGTGAATACGAAAGGTTTCTAAAACTCAACGCATAGTCCCTCTCCTGGTGCTCCGGTTTGACTTTCCGTCTGCTTTACTATCAACCTCCCAACTTGGAGAGACAGCCCCTTTAACCTCTTGGTTCGCACAGGTTGCCAATTTGGCAGAGGATGAAAGGGAAGAGGGAGAACCAATGAGAGAGTAGCTGTTAGGCATTTGGACGGGCACATATCACTGTAATTTCCCGGCAGGAAGAAGAATTAACCAAATTCTCAGCCACCCACCGGGAACCAGTATAGGTCCTGAACCAAAATTTTGGACTTGCGGTCAGCTCACCAAAAACGAGTTGAAAAATGGAGCTCAGGGGCACAGCAATTCACAAACTGGCCGAGTAATAAAGGACAACTATCGTCCAAAAATCTGTTGAGGGAAGGCAACGAGGCGGACTTGAAAGCGAGGCAGAATAGCAGGAAACAGATTTCAAGAGGTACGTTGGAATCGCCTTTAAAGCACAGGAAGAGGGGCACAACTTCGACAATGATGCACTTGGCCAAAAAGGGCGTATGCGTTTTCTCCTGAATATATTCAGGAGAAAACGCATACGCCCTTTTTGGCCAAGCAAGCAAGCGGGCAATGCAAATCTGCACTACAAAGAAGTATCACTTCCCACCGGTCAAAAGGGACATCCACAAAATGTGTAAGAACAAGAAAGGCAAGACAGGCCCTGGAGAACAGGGAGCCTTGTTATGCTGATGGGCGGGATGTAAATTGCCAACTGCCTCTCTGGAGGAGTGCATTGTTTTCCCTAAAACAAGTAAACAACAGAGCTACAGAGCCAAGGGCACTACCAGTCTAGGGAATATACCTTGGGAAAACTGAAAATCAATAAGACAGAGCCACCCCAAAATTTAGGGCTGCACTGCATACAAGGACCTCAACTTGGATACACCTTAAGTATCCCAGAAAATATAAACATGGTTCAAAAAATTGTGGTACTTACGTACGATGGAATATCCCTCAGCCATGAAATCAATGTCATAAGACCAGTAGCAGCAAAATGGGTGGATTCAGGTACGATGATTCTAAGTGAAATAAGTCACACAGAAAAAGAAACTTATCATAAGATATCACTTATGAAGATCCTGTAAACATGGCTACACTTGAACTGAGTTAGGAAAGAGAACAGTGTCTCACATTTAGAAAACACTCTTATACCTGCTTAAGGGTGAAGGAGAGGTGGGGTGATGAATAAAACCAGAGTTTGATATAAGCACAGGTACCGTTCCAAAAACCAACTATGGAATAGACAAGACCTACACCGTCCTCAGCGAAAGGGACTCAAAACCCCATATTTCCCGCAGAGGAAAATATCTGACTAGTAAGAATCTTAAAACCTATGTATTGATATGTCTCCGTAAGGGAATCAAGTGTGTCTAGACTGGCATAAACATGGCAGCGAGAATCAGCTCAAACCCACTATAAAAAGGAATTTCAAAAACAAAACAAAAAAACTGGGAAATTCTTTACAATTCCTTCAGGGTTTCTGATGAAAGCTGGAATGACCCTATCTACAACGACAGCTGGATGTGGCATAAGGAGGGACACTTGGGACTGAGATGATTGGTGAGATTGGGTGAGCAAATGCAGACCCTTTAAAGCAATAATGCATGGCACCCATTCCATGGGTCCGAACTCTCCAGGTTGAAGGGAATATTACTACAGCTATAACATGTGCGGGAAACCTAGAGAACGGACACACTGTGAATACGAAAGGTTTCTAAAACTCAACGCATAGTCCCTCTCCTGGTGCTCCGGTTTGACTTTCCGTCTGCTTTACTATCAACCTCCCAACTTGGAGAGACAGCCCCTTTAACCTCTTGGTTCGCACAGGTTGCCAATTTGGCAGAGGATGAAAGGGAAGAGGGAGAACCAATGAGAGAGTAGCTGTTAGGCATTTGGACGGGCACATATCACTGTAATTTCCCGGCAGGAAGAAGAATTAACCAAATTCTCAGCCACCCACCGGGAACCAGTATAGGTCCTGAACCAAAATTTTGGACTTGCGGTCAGCTCACCAAAAACGAGTTGAAAAATGGAGCTCAGGGGCACAGCAATTCACAAACTGGCCGAGTAATAAAGGACAACTATCGTCCAAAAATCTGTTGAGGGAAGGCAACGAGGCGGACTTGAAAGCGAGGCAGAATAGCAGGAAACAGATTTAAAGAGGTACGTTGGAATCGCCTTTAAAGCACAGGAAGAGGGGCACAACTTCGACAATGATGCACTTGGCCAAAAAGGGCGTATGCGTTTTCTCCTGAATATATTCAGGAGAAAACGCATACGCCCTTTTTGGCCAAGCAAGCAAGCGGGCAATGCAAATCTGCACTACAAAGAAGTATCACTTCCCACCGGTCAAAAGGGACATCCACAAAATGTGTAAGAACAAGAAAGGCAAGACAGGCCCTGGAGAACAGGGAGCCTTGTTATGCTGATGGGCGGGATGTAAATTGCCAACTGCCTCTCTGGAGGAGTGCATTCTGTTCCCTAAAACAAGTAAAGAACAGAGCTACAGAGCCAAGGGCACTACCAGCCTAGGGAATATACCTTGGGAAAACTGAAAATCAATAAGACAGAGCCACCCCAAAATTTAGGGCTGCACTGCATACAAGGACCTCAACTTGGATACACCTTAAGTATCCCAGAAAATATAAACATGGTTCAAAAAATTGTGGTACTTACGTACGATGGAATATCCCTCAGCCATGAAATCAATGTCATAAGACCAGTAGCAGCAAAATGGGTGGATTCAGGTACGATGATTCTAAGTGAAATAAGTCACACAGAAAAAGAAACTTATCATAAGATATCACTTATGAAGATCCTGTAAACATGGCTACACTTGAACTGAGTTAGGAAAGAGAACAGTGTCTCACATTTAGAAAACACTCTTATACCTGCTTAAGGGGGAAGGAGAGGTGGGGTGATGAATAAAACCAGAGTTTGATATAAGCACAGGTACCGTTCCAAAAACCAACTATGCAATAGACAAGACCTACACCGTCCTCAGCGAAAGGGACTCAAAACCCCATATTTCCCGCAGAGGAAAATATCTGACTAGTAAGAATCTTAAAACCTATGTATTGATATGTCTCCATAAGGGAATCAAGTGTGTCTAGACTGGCATAAACATGGCAGCGAGAATCAGCTCAAACCCACTATAAAAAGGAATTTCAAAAACAAAACAAAAAAACTGGGAAATTCTTTACAATTCCTTCAGGGTCTCTGATGAAAGCTGGAATGACCCTATCTACAACGACAGCTGGATGTGGCATAAGGAGGGACACTTGGGACTGAGACGATTGGTGAGATTGGGTGAGCAAATGCAGACCCTTTAAAGCAATAATGCATGGCACCCATTCCATGGGTCCGAACTCTCCAGGTTGAAGGGAATATTACTACAGCTATAACATGTGCGGGAAACCTAGAGAACGGACACACTGTGAATACGAAAGGTTTCTAAAACTCAACGAATAGTCCCTCTCCTGGTGCTCCGGTTTGACTTTCCGTCTGCTTTACTATCAACCTCCCAACTTGGAGAGACAGCCCCTTTAACCTCTTGGTTCGCACAGGTTGCCAATTTGGCAGAGGATGAAAGGGAAGAGGGAGAACCAATGAGAGAGTAGCTGTTAGGCATTTGGACGGGCACATATCACTGTAATTTCCCGGCAGGAAGAAGAATTAACCAAATTCTCAGCCACCCACCGGGAACCAGTATAGGTCCTGAACCAAAATTTTCGACTTGCGGTCAGCTCACCAAAAGCGAGTTGAAAAATGGAGCTCAGGGGCACAGCAATTCACAAACTGGCCGAGTAATAAAGGACAACTATCGTCCAAAAATCTGTTGAGGGAAGGCAACGAGGCGGACTTGAAAGCTAGGCAGAATAGCAGGAAACAGATTTCAAGAGGTACGTTGGAATCGCCTTTAAAGCACAGGAAGAGGGGCACAACTTCGACAATGATGCACTTGGCCAAAAAGGGCGTATGTGTTTTCTCCTGAATATATTCAGGAGAAAACGCATACGCCCTTTTTGGCCAAGCAAGCAAGCGGGCAATGCAAATCTGCACTACAAAGAAGTATCACTTCCCACCGGTCAAAAGGGACATCCACAAAATGTGTAAGAACAAGAAAGGCAAGACAGGCCCTGGAGAACAGGGAGCCTTGTTATGCTGATGGGCGGGATGTAAATTGCCAACTGCCTCTCTGGAGGAGTGCATTCTGTTCCCTAAAACAAGTAAAGAACAGAGCTACAGAGCCAAGGGCACTACCAGTCTAGGGAATATACCTTGGGAAAACTGAAAATCAATAAGACAGAGCCACCCCAAAAATTAGGGCTGCACTGCATACAAGGACCTCAACTTGGATACACCTTAAGTATCCCAGAAAATATAAACATGGTTCAAAAAATTGTGGTACTTACGTACGATGGAATATCCCTCAGCCATGAAATCAATGTCATAAGACCAGTAGCAGCAAAATGGGTGGATTCAGGTACGATGATTCTAAGTGAAATAAGTCACACAGAAAAAGAAACTTATCATAAGATATCACTTATGAAGATCCTGTAAACATGGCTACACTTGAACTGAGTTAGGAAAGAGGACAGTGTCTCACATTTAGAAAACACTCTTATACCTGCTTAAGGGGGAAGGAGAGGTGGGGTGATGAATAAAACCAGAGTTTGATAAAAGCACAGGTACCGTTCCAAAAGCCAACTATGGAATAGACAAGACCTACACCGTCCTCAGCGAAAGGGACTCAAAACCCCATATTTCCCGCAGAGGAAAATATCTGACTAGTAAGAATCTTAAAACCTATGTATTGATATGTCTCCATAAGGGAATCAACTGTGTCTAGACTGGCATAAACATGGCAGCGAGAATCAGCTCAAACCCACTATAAAAAGGAATTTCAAAAACAAAACAAAAAAACTGGGAAATTCTTTACAATTCCTTCAGGGTCTCTGATGAAAGCTGGAATGACCCTATCTACAACGACAGCTGGATGTGGCATAAGGAGGGACACTTGGGACTGAGACGATTGGTGAGATTGGGTGAGCAAATGCAGACCCTTTAAAGCAATAATGCATGGCACCCATTCCATGGGTCCGAACTCTCCAGGTTGAAGGGAATATTACTACAGCTATAACATGTGCGGGAAACCTAGAGAACGGACACACTGTGAATACGAAAGGTTTCTAAAACTCAACGAATAGTCCCTCTCCTGGTGCTCCGGTTTGACTTTCCGTCTGCTTTACTATCAAACTCCCAACTTGGAGAGACAGCCCCTTTAACCTCTTGGTTCGCACAGGTTGCCAATTTGGCAGAGGATGAAAGGGAAGAGGGAGAACCAATGAGAGAGTAGCTGTTAGGCATTTGGACGGGCACATATCACTGTAATTTCCCGGCAGGAAGAAGAATTATCCAAATTCTCAGCCACCCACCGGGAACCAGTATAGGTCCTGAACCAAAATTTTCGACTTGCGGTCAGCTCACCAAAAGCGAGTTGAAAAATGGAGCTCAGGGGCACAGCAATTCACAAACTGGCCGAGTAATAAAGGACAACTATCGTCCAAAAATCTGTTGAGGGAAGGCAACGAGGCGGACTTGAAAGCTAGGCAGAATAGCAGGAAACAGATTTCAAGAGGTACGTTGGAATCGCCTTTAAAGCACAGGAAGAGGGGCACAACTTCGACAATGATGCACTTGGCCAAAAAGGGCGTATGCGTTTTCTCCTGAATATATTCAGGAGAAAACGCATACGCCCTTTTTGGCCAAGCAAGCAAGCGGGCAATGCAAATCTGCACTACAAAGAAGTATCACTTCCCACCGGTCAAAAGGGACATCCACAAAATGTGTAAGAACAAAAAAGGCAAGACAGGCCCTGGAGAACAGGGAGCCTTGTTATGCTGATGGGCGGGATGTAAATTGCCAACTGCCTCTCTGGAGGAGTGCATTCTGTTCCCTAAAACAAGTAAAGAACAGAGCTACAGAGCCAAGGGCACTACCAGTCTAGGGAATATACCTTGGGAAAACTGAAAATCAATAAGACAGAGCCACCCCAAAATTTAGGGCTGCACTGCATACAAGGGCCTCAACTTGGATACACCTTAAGTATCCCAGAAAATATAAACATGGTTCAAAAAATTGTGGTACTTACGTACGATGGAATATCCCTCAGCCATGAAATCAATGTCATAAGACCAGTAGCAGCAAAATGGGTGGATTCAGGTACGATGATTCTAAGTGAAATAAGTCACACAGAAAAAGAAACTTATCATAAGATATCACTTATGAAGATCCTGTAAACATGGCTACACTTGAACTGAGTTAGGAAAGAGGACAGTGTCTCACATTTAGAAAACACTCTTATACCTGCTTAAGGGGGAAGGAGAGGTGGGGTGATGAATAAAACCAGAGTTTGATAAAAGCACAGGTACCGTTCCAAAAGCCAACTATGGAATAGACAAGACCTACACCGTCCTCAGCGAAAGGGACTCAAAACCCCATATTTCCCGCAGAGGAAAATATCTGACTAGTAAGAATCTTAAAACCTATGTATTGATATGTCTCCGTAAGGGAATCAACTGTGTCTAGACTGGCATAAACATGGCAGCGAGAATCAGCTCAAACCCACTATAAAAAGGAATTTCAAAAACAAAACAAAAAAACTGGGAAATTCTTTACAATTCCTTCAGGGTCTCTGATGAAAGCTGGAATAACCCTATCTACAACGACAGCTGGATGTGGCATAAGGAGGGACACTTGGGACTGAGACAGTTGGTGAGATTGGGTGAGCAAATGCAGACCCTTTAAAGCAATAATGCATGGCACCCATTCCATGGGTCCGAACTCTCCAGGTTGAAGGGAATATTACTACAGCTATAACATGTGCGGGAAACCTAGAGAACGGACACACTGTGAATACGAAAGGTTTCTAAAACTCAACGAATAGTCCCTCTCCTGGTGCTCCGGTTTGACTTTCCGTCTGCTTTACTATCAACCTCCCAACTTGGAGAGACAGCCCCTTTAACCTCTTGGTTCGCACAGGTTGCCAATTTGGCAGAGGATGAAAGGGAAGAGGGAGAACCAATGAGAGAGTAGCTGTTAGGCATTTGGACGGGCACATATCACTGTAATTTTCCGGCAGGAAGAAGAATTAACCAAATTCTCAGCCACCCACCGGGAACCAGTATAGGTCCTGAACCAAAATTTTGGACTTGCGGTCAGCTCACCAAAAATGAGTTGAAAAATGGAGCTCAGGGGCACAGCAATTCACAAACTGGCCGAGTAATAAAGGACAACTATCGTCCAAAAATCTGTTGAGGGAAGGCAACGAGGCGGACTTGAAAGCGAGGCAGAATAGCAGGAAACAGATTTCAAGAGGTACGTTGGAATCGCCTTTAAAGCAAAGGAAGAGGGGCACAACTTCGACAATGATGCACTTGACCAAAATGGGTGTATGCGTTTTCTCCTGAATATATTCAGGAGAAAACGCATACGCCCTTTTTGGCCAAGCAAGCAAGCGGGCAATGCAAATCTGCACTACAAAGAAGTATCACTTCCCACCGGTCAAAAGGGACATCCACAAAATGTGTAAGAACAAGAAAGGCAAGACAGGCCCTGGAGAACAGGGAGCCTTGTTATGCTGATGGGCGGGATGTAAATTGCCAACTGCCTCTCTGGAGGAGTGCATTCTGTTCCCTAAAACAAGTAAAGAACAGAGCTACAGAGCCAAGGGCACTACCAGTCTAGGGAATATACCTTGGGAAAACTGAAAATCAATAAGAAAGAGCCACCCCAAAATTTAGGGCTGCACTGCATACAAGGGCCTCAACTTGGATACACCTTAAGTATCCCAGAAAATATAAACATGGTTCAAAAAATTGTGGTACTTACGTACGATGGAATATCCCTCAGCCATGAAATCAATGTCATAAGACCAGTAGCAGCAAAATGGGTGAATTCAGGTACGATGATTCTAAGTGAAATAAGTCACACAGAAAAAGAAACTTATCATAAGATATCACTTATGAAGATCCTGTAAACATGGCTACACTTGAACTGAGTTAGGAAAGAGAACAGTGTCTCACATTTAGAAAACACTCTTATACCTGCTTAAGGGGGAAGGAGAGGTGGGGTGATGCATAAAACCAGAGTTTGATATAAGCACAGGTACCGTTCCAAAAACCAACTATGGAATAGACAAGACCTACACCGTCCTCAGCGAAAGGGACTCAAAACCCCATATTTCCCGCAGAGGAAAATATCTGACTAGTAAGAATCTTAAAACCTATGTATTGATATGTCTCCATAAGGGAATCAAGTGTGTCTAGACTGGCATAAACATGGCAGCGAGAATCAGCTCAAACCCACTATAAAAAGGAATTTCAAAAACAAAACAAAAAAACTGGGAAATTCTTTACAATTCCTTCAGGGTCTCTGATGAAGGCTGGAATGACCCTATCTACAACGACAGCTGGATGTGGCATAAGGAGGGACACTTGGGACTGAGACGATTGGTGAGATTGGGTGAGCAAATGCAGACCCTTTAAAGCAAAAATGCATGGCACCCATTCCATGGGTCCGAACTCTCCAGGTTGAAGGGAATATTACTACAGCTATAACATGTGCGGGAAACCTAGAGAACGGACACACTGTGAATATGAAAGGTTTCTAAAACTCAACGCATAGTCCCTCTCCTGGTGCTCCGGTTTGACTTTCCGTCTGCTTTACTATCAACCTCCCAACTTGGAGAGACAGCCCCTTTAACCTCTTGGTTCGCACAGGTTGCCAATTTGGCAGAGGATGAAAGGGAAGAGGGAGAACCAATGAGAGAGTAGCTGTTAGGCATTTGGACGGGCACATATCACTGTAATTTCCCGGCAGGAAGAAGAATTAACCAAATTCTCAGCCACCCACCGGGAACCAGTATAGGTCCTGAACCAAAATTTTGGACTTGCGGTCAGCTCACCAAAAGCGAGTTGAAAAATGGAGCTCAGGGGCACAGCAATTCACAAACTGGCCGAGTAATAAAGGACAACTATCGTCCAAAAATCTGTTGAGGGAAGGCAACGAGGCGGACTTGAAAGCGAGGCAGAATAGCAGGAAACAGATTTCAAGAGGTACGTTGGAATCGCCTTTAAAGCACAGGAAGAGGGGCACAACTTCGACAATGATGCACTTGGCCAAAAAGGGCGTATGCGTTTTCTCCTGAATATATTCAGGAGAAAACGCATACGCCCTTTTTGGCCAAGCAAGCAAGCGGGCAATGCAAATCTGCACTACAAAGAAGTATCACTTCCCACCGGTCAAAAGGGACATCCACAAAATGTGTAAGAACAAAAAAGGCAAGACAGGCCCTGGAGAACAGGGAGCCTTGTTATGCTGATGGGCGGGATGTAAATTGCCAACTGCCTCTCTGGAGGAGTGCATTCTGTTCCCTAAAACAAGTAAAGAACAGAGCTACAGAGCCAAGGGCACTACCAGTCTAGGGAATATACCTTGGGAAAACTGAAAATCAATAAGACAGAGCCACCCCAAAATTTAGGGCTGCACTGCATACAAGGGCCTCAACTTGGATACACCTTAAGTATCCCAGAAAATATAAACATGGTTCAAAAAATTGTGGTACTTACGTACGATGGAATATCCCTCAGCCATGAAATCAATGTCATAAGACCAGTAGCAGCAAAATGGGTGGATTCAGGTACGATGATTCTAAGTGAAATAAGTCACACAGAAAAAGAAACTTATCATAAGATATCACTTATGAAGATCCTGTAAACATGGCTACACTTGAACTGAGTTAGGAAAGAGGACAGTGTCTCACATTTAGAAAACACTCTTATACCTGCTTAAGGGGGAAGGAGAGGTGGGGTGATGAATAAAACCAGAGTTTGATAAAAGCACAGGTACCGTTCCAAAAGCCAACTATGGAATAGACAAGACCTACACCGTCCTCAGCGAAAGGGACTCAAAACCCCATATTTCCCGCAGAGGAAAATATCTGACTAGTAAGAATCTTAAAACCTATGTATTGATATGTCTCCGTAAGGGAATCAACTGTGTCTAGACTGGCATAAACATGGCAGCGAGAATCAGCTCAAACCCACTATAAAAAGGAATTTCAAAAACAAAACAAAAAAACTGGGAAATTCTTTACAATTCCTTCAGGGTCTCTGATGAAAGCTGGAATAACCCTATCTACAACGACAGCTGGATGTGGCATAAGGAGGGACACTTGGGACTGAGACAGTTGGTGAGATTGGGTGAGCAAATGCAGACCCTTTAAAGCAATAATGCATGGCACCCATTCCATGGGTCCGAACTCTCCAGGTTGAAGGGAATATTACTACAGCTATAACATGTGCGGGAAACCTAGAGAACGGACACACTGTGAATACGAAAGGTTTCTAAAACTCAACGAATAGTCCCTCTCCTGGTGCTCCGGTTTGACTTTCCGTCTGCTTTACTATCAACCTCCCAACTTGGAGAGACAGCCCCTTTAACCTCTTGGTTCGCACAGGTTGCCAATTTGGCAGAGGATGAAAGGGAAGAGGGAGAACCAATGAGAGAGTAGCTGTTAGGCATTTGGACGGGCACATATCACTGTAATTTTCCGGCAGGAAGAAGAATTAACCAAATTCTCAGCCACCCACCGGGAACCAGTATAGGTCCTGAACCAAAATTTTGGACTTGCGGTCAGCTCACCAAAAATGAGTTGAAAAATGGAGCTCAGGGGCACAGCAATTCACAAACTGGCCGAGTAATAAAGGACAACTATCGTCCAAAAATCTGTTGAGGGAAGGCAACGAGGCGGACTTGAAAGCGAGGCAGAATAGCAGGAAACAGATTTCAAGAGGTACGTTGGAATCGCCTTTAAAGCAAAGGAAGAGGGGCACAACTTCGACAATGATGCACTTGACCAAAATGGGTGTATGCGTTTTCTCCTGAATATATTCAGGAGAAAACGCATACGCCCTTTTTGGCCAAGCAAGCAAGCGGGCAATGCAAATCTGCACTACAAAGAAGTATCACTTCCCACCGGTCAAAAGGGACATCCACAAAATGTGTAAGAACAAGAAAGGCAAGACAGGCCCTGGAGAACAGGGAGCCTTGTTATGCTGATGGGCGGGATGTAAATTGCCAACTGCCTCTCTGGAGGAGTGCATTCTGTTCCCTAAAACAAGTAAAGAACAGAGCTACAGAGCCAAGGGCACTACCAGTCTAGGGAATATACCTTGGGAAAACTGAAAATCAATAAGAAAGAGCCACCCCAAAATTTAGGGCTGCACTGCATACAAGGGCCTCAACTTGGATACACCTTAAGTATCCCAGAAAATATAAACATGGTTCAAAAAATTGTGGTACTTACGTACGATGGAATATCCCTCAGCCATGAAATCAATGTCATAAGACCAGTAGCAGCAAAATGGGTGAATTCAGGTACGATGATTCTAAGTGAAATAAGTCACACAGAAAAAGAAACTTATCATAAGATATCACTTATGAAGATCCTGTAAACATGGCTACACTTGAACTGAGTTAGGAAAGAGAACAGTGTCTCACATTTAGAAAACACTCTTATACCTGCTTAAGGGGGAAGGAGAGGTGGGGTGATGCATAAAACCAGAGTTTGATATAAGCACAGGTACCGTTCCAAAAACCAACTATGGAATAGACAAGACCTACACCGTCCTCAGCGAAAGGGACTCAAAACCCCATATTTCCCGCAGAGGAAAATATCTGACTAGTAAGAATCTTAAAACCTATGTATTGATATGTCTCCATAAGGGAATCAAGTGTGTCTAGACTGGCATAAACATGGCAGCGAGAATCAGCTCAAACCCACTATAAAAAGGAATTTCAAAAACAAAACAAAAAAACTGGGAAATTCTTTACAATTCCTTCAGGGTCTCTGATGAAGGCTGGAATGACCCTATCTACAACGACAGCTGGATGTGGCATAAGGAGGGACACTTGGGACTGAGACGATTGGTGAGATTGGGTGAGCAAATGCAGACCCTTTAAAGCAAAAATGCATGGCACCCATTCCATGGGTCCGAACTCTCCAGGTTGAAGGGAATATTACTACAGCTATAACATGTGCGGGAAACCTAGAGAACGGACACACTGTGAATATGAAAGGTTTCTAAAACTCAACGCATAGTCCCTCTCCTGGTGCTCCGGTTTGACTTTCCGTCTGCTTTACTATCAACCTCCCAACTTGGAGAGACAGCCCCTTTAACCTCTTGGTTCGCACAGGTTGCCAATTTGGCAGAGGATGAAAGGGAAGAGGGAGAACCAATGAGAGAGTAGCTGTTAGGCATTTGGACGGGCACATATCACTGTAATTTCCCGGCAGGAAGAAGAATTAACCAAATTCTCAGCCACCCACCGGGAACCAGTATAGGTCCTGAACCAAAATTTTGGACTTGCGGTCAGCTCACCAAAAGCGAGTTGAAAAATGGAGCTCAGGGGCACAGCAATTCACAAACTGGCCGAGTAATAAAGGACAACTATCGTCCAAAAATCTGTTGAGGGAAGGCAACGAGGCGGACTTGAAAGCGAGGCAGAATAGCAGGAAACAGATTTCAAGAGGTACGTTGGAATCGCCTTTAAAGCACAGGAAGAGGGGCACAACTTCGACAATGATGCACTTGGCCAAAAAGGGCGTATGCGTTTTCTCCTGAATATATTCAGGAGAAAACGCATACGCCCTTTTTGGCCAAGCAAGCAAGCGGGCAATGCAAATCTGCACTACAAAGAAGTATCACTTCCCACCGGTCAAAAGGGACATCCACAAAATGTGTAAGAACAAAAAAGGCAAGACAGGCCCTGGAGAACAGGGAGCCTTGTTATGCTGATGGGCGGGATGTAAATTGCCAACTGCCTCTCTGGAGGAGTGCATTCTGTTCCCTAAAACAAGTAAAGAACAGAGCTACAGAGCCAAGGGCACTACCAGTCTAGGGAATATACCTTGGGAAAACTGAAAATCAATAAGACAGAGCCACCCCAAAATTTAGGGCTGCACTGCATACAAGGGCCTCAACTTGGATACACCTTAAGTATCCCAGAAAATATAAACATGGTTCAAAAAATTGTGGTACTTACGTACGATGGAATATCCCTCAGCCATGAAATCAATGTCATAAGACCAGTAGCAGCAAAATGGGTGGATTCAGGTACGATGATTCTAAGTGAAATAAGTCACACAGAAAAAGAAACTTATCATAAGATATCACTTATGAAGATCCTGTAAACATGGCTACACTTGAACTGAGTTAGGAAAGAGGACAGTGTCTCACATTTAGAAAACACTCTTATACCTGCTTAAGGGGGAAGGAGAGGTGGGGTGATGAATAAAACCAGAGTTTGATAAAAGCACAGGTACCGTTCCAAAAGCCAACTATGGAATAGACAAGACCTACACCGTCCTCAGCGAAAGGGACTCAAAACCCCATATTTCCCGCAGAGGAAAATATCTGACTAGTAAGAATCTTAAAACCTATGTATTGATATGTCTCCGTAAGGGAATCAACTGTGTCTAGACTGGCATAAACATGGCAGCGAGAATCAGCTCAAACCCACTATAAAAAGGAATTTCAAAAACAAAACAAAAAAACTGGGAAATTCTTTACAATTCCTTCAGGGTCTCTGATGAAAGCTGGAATAACCCTATCTACAACGACAGCTGGATGTGGCATAAGGAGGGACACTTGGGACTGAGACAGTTGGTGAGATTGGGTGAGCAAATGCAGACCCTTTAAAGCAATAATGCATGGCACCCATTCCATGGGTCCGAACTCTCCAGGTTGAAGGGAATATTACTACAGCTATAACATGTGCGGGAAACCTAGAGAACGGACACACTGTGAATACGAAAGGTTTCTAAAACTCAACGAATAGTCCCTCTCCTGGTGCTCCGGTTTGACTTTCCGTCTGCTTTACTATCAACCTCCCAACTTGGAGAGACAGCCCCTTTAACCTCTTGGTTCGCACAGGTTGCCAATTTGGCAGAGGATGAAAGGGAAGAGGGAGAACCAATGAGAGAGTAGCTGTTAGGCATTTGGACGGGCACATATCACTGTAATTTTCCGGCAGGAAGAAGAATTAACCAAATTCTCAGCCACCCACCGGGAACCAGTATAGGTCCTGAACCAAAATTTTGGACTTGCGGTCAGCTCACCAAAAATGAGTTGAAAAATGGAGCTCAGGGGCACAGCAATTCACAAACTGGCCGAGTAATAAAGGACAACTATCGTCCAAAAATCTGTTGAGGGAAGGCAACGAGGCGGACTTGAAAGCGAGGCAGAATAGCAGGAAACAGATTTCAAGAGGTACGTTGGAATCGCCTTTAAAGCAAAGGAAGAGGGGCACAACTTCGACAATGATGCACTTGACCAAAATGGGTGTATGCGTTTTCTCCTGAATATATTCAGGAGAAAACGCATACGCCCTTTTTGGCCAAGCAAGCAAGCGGGCAATGCAAATCTGCACTACAAAGAAGTATCACTTCCCACCGGTCAAAAGGGACATCCACAAAATGTGTAAGAACAAGAAAGGCAAGACAGGCCCTGGAGAACAGGGAGCCTTGTTATGCTGATGGGCGGGATGTAAATTGCCAACTGCCTCTCTGGAGGAGTGCATTCTGTTCCCTAAAACAAGTAAAGAACAGAGCTACAGAGCCAAGGGCACTACCAGTCTAGGGAATATACCTTGGGAAAACTGAAAATCAATAAGAAAGAGCCACCCCAAAATTTAGGGCTGCACTGCATACAAGGGCCTCAACTTGGATACACCTTAAGTATCCCAGAAAATATAAACATGGTTCAAAAAATTGTGGTACTTACGTACGATGGAATATCCCTCAGCCATGAAATCAATGTCATAAGACCAGTAGCAGCAAAATGGGTGAATTCAGGTACGATGATTCTAAGTGAAATAAGTCACACAGAAAAAGAAACTTATCATAAGATATCACTTATGAAGATCCTGTAAACATGGCTACACTTGAACTGAGTTAGGAAAGAGAACAGTGTCTCACATTTAGAAAACACTCTTATACCTGCTTAAGGGGGAAGGAGAGGTGGGGTGATGCATAAAACCAGAGTTTGATATAAGCACAGGTACCGTTCCAAAAACCAACTATGGAATAGACAAGACCTACACCGTCCTCAGCGAAAGGGACTCAAAACCCCATATTTCCCGCAGAGGAAAATATCTGACTAGTAAGAATCTTAAAACCTATGTATTGATATGTCTCCATAAGGGAATCAAGTGTGTCTAGACTGGCATAAACATGGCAGCGAGAATCAGCTCAAACCCACTATAAAAAGGAATTTCAAAAACAAAACAAAAAAACTGGGAAATTCTTTACAATTCCTTCAGGGTCTCTGATGAAGGCTGGAATGACCCTATCTACAACGACAGCTGGATGTGGCATAAGGAGGGACACTTGGGACTGAGACGATTGGTGAGATTGGGTGAGCAAATGCAGACCCTTTAAAGCAAAAATGCATGGCACCCATTCCATGGGTCCGAACTCTCCAGGTTGAAGGGAATATTACTACAGCTATAACATGTGCGGGAAACCTAGAGAACGGACACACTGTGAATATGAAAGGTTTCTAAAACTCAACGCATAGTCCCTCTCCTGGTGCTCCGGTTTGACTTTCCGTCTGCTTTACTATCAACCTCCCAACTTGGAGAGACAGCCCCTTTAACCTCTTGGTTCGCACAGGTTGCCAATTTGGCAGAGGATGAAAGGGAAGAGGGAGAACCAATGAGAGAGTAGCTGTTAGGCATTTGGACGGGCACATATCACTGTAATTTCCCGGCAGGAAGAAGAATTAACCAAATTCTCAGCCACCCACCGGGAACCAGTATAGGTCCTGAACCAAAATTTTGGACTTGCGGTCAGCTCACCAAAAGCGAGTTGAAAAATGGAGCTCAGGGGCACAGCAATTCACAAACTGGCCGAGTAATAAAGGACAACTATCGTCCAAAAATCTGTTGAGGGAAGGCAACGAGGCGGACTTGAAAGCGAGGCAGAATAGCAGGAAACAGATTTCAAGAGGTACGTTGGAATCGCCTTTAAAGCACAGGAAGAGGGGCACAACTTCGACAATGATGCACTTGGCCAAAAAGGGCGTATGCGTTTTCTCCTGAATATATTCAGGAGAAAACGCATACGCCCTTTTTGGCCAAGCAAGCAAGCGGGCAATGCAAATCTGCACTACAAAGAAGTATCACTTCCCACCGGTCAAAAGGGACATCCACAAAATGTGTAAGAACAAGAAAGGCAAGACAGGCCCTGGAGAACAGGGAGCCTTGTTATGCTGATGGGCGGGATGTAAATTGCCAACTGCCTCTCTGGAGGAGTGCATTCTGTTCCCTAAAACAAGTAAAGAACAGAGCTACAGAGCCAAGGGCACTACCAGTCTAGGGAATATACCTTGGGAAAACTGAAAATCAATAAGACAGAGCCACCCCAAAATTTAGGGCTGCACTGCATACAAGGGCCTCAACTTGGATACACCTTAAGTATCCCAGAAAATATAAACATGGTTCAAAAAATTGTGGTACTTACGTACGATGGAATATCCCTCAGCCATGAAATCAATGTCATAAGACCAGTAGCAGCAAAATGGGTGGATTCAGGTACGATGATTCTAAGTGAAATAAGTCACACAGAAAAAGAAACTTATCATAAGATATCACTTATGAAGATCCTGTAAACATGGCTACACTTGAACTGAGTTAGGAAAGAGGACAGTGTCTCACATTTAGAAAACACTCTTATACCTGCTTAAGGGGGAAGGAGAGGTGGGGTGATGCATAAAACCAGAGTTTGATATAAGCACAGGTACCGTTCCAACAGCCAACTATGGAATAGACAAGACCTACACCGTCCTCAGCGAAAGGGACTCAAAACCCCATATTTCCCGCAGAGGAATATTTCTGACTAGTAAGAATCTTAAAACCTATGTATTGATATGTCTCCGTAAGGGAATCAAGTGTGTCTAGACTGGCATAAACATGGCAGCGAGAATCAGCTCAAACCCACTATAAAAAGGAATTTCAAAAACAAAACAAAAAAACTGGGAAATTCTTTACAATTCCTTCAGGGTCTCTGATGAAGGCTGGAATGACCCTATCTACAACGACAGCTGGATGTGGCATAAGGAGGGACACTTGGGACTGAGACGATTGGTGAGATTGGGTGAGCAAATGCAGACCCTTTAAAGCAATAATGCATGGCACCCATTCCATGGGTCCAAACTCTCCAGGTTGAAGGGAATATTACTACAGCTATAACAAGTGCGGGAAACCTAGAGAACGGACACACTGTGAATACGAAAGGTTTCTAAAACTCAACGCATAGTCCCTCTCCTGGTGCTCGGTTTGACTTTCCATCTGCTTTACTATCAACCTCCCAACTTGGAGAGACAGCCCCTTTAACCTCTTGGTTCGCACAGGTTGCCAATTTGGCAGAGGATGAAAGGGAAGAGGGAGAACCAATGAGAGAGTAGCTGTGAGGCATTTGGACGGGCACATATCACTGTAATTTCCCGGCAGGAAGAAGAATTAACCAAATTCTCAGTCACCCACCGGGAACCAGTATAGGTCCTGAACCAAAATTTTGGACTTGCGGTCAGCTCACCAAAAACGAGTTGAAAAATGGAGCTCAGGGGCACAGCAATTCACAAACTGGCCGAGTAATAAAGGACAACTATCGTCCAAAAATCTGTTGAGGGAAGGCAACGAGGCGGACTTGAAAGCGAGGCAGAATAGCAGGAAACAGATTTCAAGAGGTACGTTGGAATCGCCTTTAAAGCACAGGAAGAGGGGCACAACTTCGACAATGATGCACTTGGCCAAAAAGGGCGTATGCGTTTTCTCCTGAATATATTCAGGAGAAAACGCATACGCCCTTTTTGGCCAAGCAAGCAAGCGGGCAATGCAAATCTGCACTACAAAGAAGTATCACTTCCCACCGGTCAAAAGGGACATCCACAAAATGTGTAAGAACAAGAAAGGCAAGACAGGCCCTGGAGAACAGGGAGCCTTGTTATGCTGATGGGCGGGATGTAAATTGCCAACTGCCTCTCTGGAGGAGTGCATTCTGTTCCCTAAAACAAGTAAAGAACAGAGCTACAGAGCCAAGGGCACTACCAGTCTAGGGAATATACCTTGGGAAAACTGAAAATCAATAAGACAGAGCCACCCCAAAATTTAGGGCTGCACTGCATACAAGGGCCTCAACTTGGATACACCTTAAGTATCCCAGAAAATATAAACATGGTTCAAAAAATTGTGGTACTTACGTACGATGGAATATCCCTCAGCCATGAAATCAATGTCATAAGACCAGTAGCAGCAAAATGGGTGGATTCAGGTACGATGATTCTAAGTGAAATAAGTCACACAGAAAAAGAAACTTATCATAAGATATCACTTATGAAGATCCTGTAAACATGGCTACACTTGAACTGAGTTAGGAAAGAGAACAGTGTCTCACATTTAGAAAACACTCTTATACCTGCTTAAGGGGGAAGGAGAGGTGGGGTGATGCATAAAACCAGAGTTTGATATAAGCACAGGTACCGTTCCAAAAACCAACTATGGAATAGACAAGACCTACAACGTCCTCAGCGAAAGGGACTCAAAACCCCATATTTCCCGCAGAGGAAAATATCTGACTAGTAAGAATCTTAAAACCTATGTATTGATATGTCTCCGTAAGGGAATCAAGTGTGTCTAGACTGGCATAAACATGGCAGCGAGAATCAGCTCAAACCCACTATAAAAAGGAATTTCAAAAACAAAACAAAAAAACTGGGAAATTCTTTACAATTCCTTCAGGGTCTCTGATGAAGGCTGGAATGACCCTATCTACAACGACAGCTGGATGTGGCATAAGGAGGGACACTTGGGACTGAGACGATTGGTGAGATTGGGTGAGCAAATGCAGACCCTTTAAAGCAATAATGCATGGCACCCATTCCATGGGTCCGAACTCTCCAGGTTGAAGGGAATATTACTACAGCTATAACAAGTGCGGGAAACCTAGAGAACGGACACACTGTGAATACGAAAGGTTTCTAAAACTCAACGCATAGTCCCTCTCCTGGTGCTCCGGTTTGACTTTCCGTCTGCTTTACTATCAATCTCCCAACTTGGAGAGACAGCCCCTTTAACCTCTTGGTTCGCACAGGTTGCCAATTTGGCAGAGGATGAAAGGGAAGAGGGAGAACCAATGAGAGAGTAGCTGTTAGGCATTTGGACGGGCACATATCACTGTAATTTCCCGGCAGGAAGAAGAATTAACCAAATTCTCAGCCACCCACCGGGAACCAGTATAGGTCCTGAACCAAAATTTTGGACTTGCGGTCAGCTCACCAAAAACGAGTTGAAAAATGGAGCTCAGGGGCACAGCAATTCACAAACTGGCCGAGTAATAAAGGACAACTATCGTCCAAAAATCTGTTGAGGGAAGGCAACGAGGCGGACTTGAAAGCGAGGCATAATAGCAGGAAACAGATTTCAAGAGGTACGTTGGAATCGCCTTTAAAGCACAGGAAGAGGGGCACAACTTCGACAATGATGCACTTGGCCAAAAAGGGCGTATGCGTTTTCTCCTGAATATATTCAGGAGAAAACGCATACGCCCTTTTTGGCCAAGCAAGCAAGCGGGCAATGCAAATCTGCACTACAAAGAAGTATCACTTCCCACCGGTCAAAAGGGACATCCACAAAATGTGTAAGAACAAGAAAGGCAAGACAGGCCCTGGAGAACAGGGAGCCTTGTTATGCTGATGGGCGGGATGTAAATTGCCAACTGCCTCTCTGGAGGAGTGCATTCTGTTCCCTAAAACAAGTAAAGAACAGAGCTACAGAGCCAAGGGCACTACCAGCCTAGGGAATATACCTTGGGAAAACTGAAAATCAATAAGACAGAGCCACCCCAAAATTTAGGGCTGCACTGCATACAAGGACCTCAACTTGGATACACCTTAAGTATCCCAGAAAATATAAACATGGTTCAAAAAATTGTGGTACTTACGTACGATGGAATATCCCTCAGCCATGAAATCAATGTCATAAGACCAGTAGCAGCAAAATGGGTGGATTCAGGTACGATGATTCTAAGTGAAATAAGTCACACAGAAAAAGAAACTTATCATAAGATATCACTTATGAAGATCCTGTAAACATGGCTACACTTGAACTGAGTTAGGAAAGAGAACAGTGTCTCACATTTAGAAAACACTCTTATACCTGCTTAAGGGTGAAGGAGAGGTGGGGTGATGAATAAAACCAGAGTTTGATATAAGCACAGGTACCGTTCCAAAAACCAACTATGGAATAGACAAGACCTACACCGTCCTCAGCGAAAGGGACTCAAAACCCCATATTTCCCGCAGAGGAAAATATCTGACTAGTAAGAATCTTAAAACCTATGTATTGATATGTCTCCGTAAGGGAATCAAGTGTGTCTAGACTGGCATAAACATGGCAGCGAGAATCAGCTCAAACCCACTATAAAAAGGAATTTCAAAAACAAAACAAAAAAACTGGGAAATTCTTTACAATTCCTTCAGGGTTTCTGATGAAAGCTGGAATGACCCTATCTACAACGACAGCTGGATGTGGCATAAGGAGGGACACTTGGGACTGAGACGATTGGTGAGATTGGGTGAGCAAATGCAGACCCTTTAAAGCAATAATGCATGGCACCCATTCCATGGGTCCGAACTCTCCAGGTTGAAGGGAATATTACTACAGCTATAACATGTGCGGGAAACCTAGAGAACGGACACACTGTGAATACGAAAGGTTTCTAAAACTCAACGCATAGTCCCTCTCCTGGTGCTCCGGTTTGACTTTCCGTCTGCTTTACTATCAACCTCCCAACTTGGAGAGACAGCCCCCTTTAACCTCTTGGTTCGCACAGGTTGCCAATTTGGCAGAGGATGAAAGGGAAGAGGGAGAACCAATGAGAGAGTAGCTGTTAGGCATTTGGACGGGCACATATCACTGTAATTTCCCGGCAGGAAGAAGAATTAACCAAATTCTCAGCCACCCACCGGGAACCAGTATAGGTCCTGAACCAAAATTTTGGACTTGCGGTCAGCTCACCAAAAACGAGTTGAAAAATGGAGCTCAGGGGCACAGCAATTCACAAACTGGCCGAGTAATAAAGGACAACTATCGTCCAAAAATCTGTTGAGGGAAGGCAACGAGGCGGACTTGAAAGCGAGGCAGAATAGCAGGAAACAGATTTAAAGAGGTACGTTGGAATCGCCTTTAAAGCACAGGAAGAGGGGCACAACTTCGACAATGATGCACTTGGCCAAAAAGGGCGTATGCGTTTTCTCCTGAATATATTCAGGAGAAAACGCATACGCCCTTTTTGGCCAAGCAAGCAATCGGGCAATGCAAATCTGCACTACAAAGAAGTATCACTTCCCACCGGTCAAAAGGGACATCCACAAAATGTGTAAGAACAAGAAAGGCAAGACAGGCCCTGGAGAACAGGGAGCCTTGTTATGCTGATGGGCGGGATGTAAATTGCCAACTGCCTCTCTGGAGGAGTGCATTCTGTTCCCTAAAACAAGTAAAGAACAGAGCTACAGAGCCAAGGGCACTACCAGCCTAGGGAATATACCTTGGGAAAACTGAAAATCAATAAGACAGAGCCACCCCAAAATTTAGGGCTGCACTGCATACAAGGACCTCAACTTGGATACACCTTAAGTATCCCAGAAAATATAAACATGGTTCAAAAAATTGTGGTACTTACGTACGATGGAATATCCCTCAGCCATGAAATCAATGTCATAAGACCAGTAGCAGCAAAATGGGTGGATTCAGGTACGATGATTCTAAGTGAAATAAGTCACACAGAAAAAGAAACTTATCATAAGATATCACTTATGAAGATCCTGTAAACATGGCTACACTTGAACTGAGTTAGGAAAGAGAACAGTGTCTCACATTTAGAAAACACTCTTATACCTGCTTAAGGGGGAAGGAGAGGTGGGGTGATGAATAAAACCAGAGATTGATATAAGCACAGGTACCGTTCCAAAAACCAACTATGGAATAGACAAGACCTACACCGTCCTCAGCGAAAGGGACTCAAAACCCCCTATTTCCCGCAGATGAATATATCTCACTAGTAAGAATCTTAAAACCTATGTATTGATATGTCTCCATAAGGGAATCAAGTGTGTCTAGACTGGCATAAACATGGCAGCGAGAATCAGCTCAAACCCACTATAAAAAGGAATTTCAAAAACAAAACAAAAAAACTGGGAAATTCTTTACAATTCCTTCAGGGTCTCTGATGAAAGCTGGAATGACCCTATCTACAACGACAGCTGGATGTGGCATAAGGAGGGACACTTGGGACTGAGACGATTGGTGAGATTGGGTGAGCAAATGCAGACCCTTTAAAGCAATAATGCATGGCACCCATTCCATGGGTCCGAACTCTCCAGGTTGAAGGGAATATTACTACAGCTATAACATGTGCGGGAAACCTAGAGAACGGACACACTGTGAATACGAAAGGTTTCTAAAACTCAACGAATAGTCCCTCTCCTGGTGCTCCGGTTTGACTTTCCGTCTGCTTTACTATCAAACTCCCAACTTGGAGATACAGCCCCTTTAACCTCTTGGTTCGCACAGGTTGCCAATTTGGCAGAGGATGAAAGGGAAGAGGGAGAACCAATGAGAGAGTAGCTGTTAGGCATTTGGACGGGCACATATCACTGTAATTTCCCGGCAGGAAGAAGAATTAACCAAATTCTCAGCCACCCACCGGGAACCAGTATAGGTCCTGAACCAAAATTTTCGACTTGCGGTCAGCTCACCAAAAGCGAGTTGAAAAATGGAGCTCAGGGGCACAGCAATTCACAAACTGGCCGAGTAATAAAGGACAACTATCGTCCAAAAATCTGTTGAGGGAAGGCAACGAGGCGGACTTGAAAGCTAGGCAGAATAGCAGGAAACAGATTTCAAGAGGTACGTTGGAATCGCCTTTAAAGCACAGGAAGAGGGGCACAACTTCGACAATGATGCACTTGGCCAAAAAGGGCGTATGCGTTTTCTCCTGAATATATTCAGGAGAAAACGCATACGCCCTTTTTGGCCAAGCAAGCAAGCGGGCAATGCAAATCTGCACTACAAAGAAGTATCACTTCCCACCGGTCAAAAGGGACATCCACAAAATGTGTAAGAACAAGAAAGGCAAGACAGGCCCTGGAGAACAGGGAGCCTTGTTATGCTGATGGGCGGGATGTAAATTGCCAACTGCCTCTCTGGAGGAGTGCATTCTGTTCCCTAAAACAAGTAAAGAACAGAGCTACAGAGCCAAGGGCACTACCAGTCTAGGGAATATACCTTGGGAAAACTGAAAATCAATAAGACAGAGTCACCCCAAAATTTAGGGCTGCACTGCATACAAGGACCTCAACTTGGATACACCTTAAGTATCCCAGAAAATATAAACATGGTTCAAAAAATTGTGGTACTTACGTACGATGGAATATCCCTCAGCCATGAAATCAATGTCATAAGACCAGTAGCAGCAAAATGGGTGGATTCAGGTACGATGATTCTAAGTGAAATAAGTCACACAGAAAAAGAAACTTATCATAAGATATTACTTATGAAGATCCTGTAAACATGGCTACACTTGAACTGAGTTAGGAAAGAGAACAGTGTCTCACATTTAGAAAACACTCTTATACCTGCTTAAGGGGGAAGGAGAGGTGGGGTGATGAATAAAACCAGAGTTTGATATAAGCACAGGTACCGTTCCAAAAACCAACTATGGAATAGACAAGACCTACACCGTCCTCAGCGAAAGGGACTCAAAACCCCATATTTCCCGCAGAGGAAAATATCTGACTAGTAAGAATCTTAAAACCTATGTATTGATATGTCTCCGTAAGGGAATCAAGTGTGTCTAGACTGGCATAAACATGGCAGCGAGAATCAGCTCAAACCCACTATAAAAAGGAATTTCAAAAACAAAACAAAAAAACTGGGAAATTCTTTACAATTCCTTCAGGGTCTCTGATGAAGGCTGGAATGACCCTATCTACAACGACAGCTGGATGTGGCATAAGGAGGGACACTTGGGACTGAGACGATTGGTGAGATTGGGTGAGCAAATGCAGACCCTTTAAAGCAATAATGCATGGCACCCATTCCATGGGTCCGAACTCTCCAGGTTGAAGGGAATATTACTACAGCTATAACATGTGCGGGAAACCTAGAGAACGGACACACTGTGAATACGAAAGGTTTCTAAAACTCAACGCATAGTCCCTCTCCTGGTGCTCCGGTTTGACTTTCCGTCTGCTTTACTATCAACCTCCCAACTTGGAGAGACAGCCCCTTTAACCTCTTGGTTCGCACAGGTTGCCAATTTGGCAGAGGATGAAAGGGAAGAGGGAGAACCAATGAGAGAGTAGCTGTTAGGCATTTGGACGGGCACATATCACTGTAATTTCCCAGCAGGAAGAAGAATTAACCAAATTCTCAGCCACCCACCGGGAACCAGTATAGGTCCTGAACCAAAATTTTGGACTTGCGGTCAGCTCACCAAAAACGAGTTGAAAAATGGAGCTCAGGGGCACAGCAATTCACAAACTGGCCGAGTAATAAAGGACAACTATCATCCAAAAATCTGTTGAGGGAAGGCAACGAGGCGGACTTGAAAGCGAGGCAGAATAGCAGGAAACAGATTTCAAGAGGTACGTTGGAATCGCCTTTAAAGCACAGGAAGAGGGGCACAACTTCGACAATGATGCACTTGGCCAAAAAGGGCGTATGCGTTTTCTCCTGAATATATTCAGGAGAAAACGCATACGCCCTTTTTGGCCAAGCAAGCAAGCGGGCAATGCAAATCTGCACTACAAAGAAGTATCACTTCCCACCGGTCAAAAGGGACATCCACAAAATGTGTAAGAACAAGAAAGGCAAGACAGGCCCTGGAGAACAGGGAGCCTTGTTATGCTGATGGGCGGGATGTAAATTGCCAACTGCCTCTCTGGAGGAGTGCATTCTGTTCCCTAAAACAAGTAAAGAACAGAGCTACAGAGCCAAGGGCACTACCAGCCTAGGGAATATACCTTGGGAAAACTGAAAATCAATAAGACAGAGCCACCCTAAAATTTAGGGCTGCACTGCATACAAGGACCTCAACTTGGATACACCTTAAGTATCCCAGAAAATATAAACATGGTTCAAAAAATTGTGGTACTTACGTACGATGGAATATCCCTCAGCCATGAAATCAATGTCATAAGACCAGTAGCAGCAAAATGGGTGGATTCAGGTACGATGATTCTAAGTGAAATAAGTCACACAGAAAAAGAAACTTATCATAAGATATCACTTATGAAGATCCTGTAAACATGGCTACACTTGAACTGAGTTAGGAAAGAGAACAGTGTCTCACATTTAGAAAACACTCTTATACCTGCTTAAGGGGGAAGGAGAGGTGGGGTGATGAATAAAACCAGAGTTTGATATAAGCACAGGTACCGTTCCAAAAACCAACTATGGAATAGACAAGACCTACACCGTCCTCAGCGAAAGGGACTCAAAACCCCATATTTCCCGCAGAGGAAAATATCTGACTAGTAAGAATCTTAAAACCTATGTATTGATATGTCTCCATAAGGGAATCAAGTGTGTCTAGACTGGCATAAACATGGCAGCGAGAATCAGCTCAAACCCACTATAAAAAGGAATTTCAAAAACAAAACAAAAAAACTGGGAAATTCTTTACAATTCCTTCAGGGTCTCTGATGAAAGCTGGAATGACCCTTTCTACAACGACAGCTGGATGTGGCATAAGGAGGGACACTTGGGACTGAGACGATTGGTGAGATTGGGTGAGCAAATGCAGACCCTTTAAAGCAATAATGCATGGCACCCATTCCATGGGTCCGAACTCTCCAGGTTGAAGGGAATATTACTACAGCTATAACATGTGCGGGAAACCTAGAGAACGGACGCACTGTGAATACGAAAGGTTTCTAAAACTCAACGAATAGTCCCTCTCCTGGTGCTCCGGTTTGACTTTCCGTCTGCTTTACTATCAAACTCCCAACTTGGAGAGACAGCCCCTTTAACCTCTTGGTTCGCACAGGTTGCCAATTTGGCAGAGGATGAAAGGGAAGAGGGAGAACCAATGAGAGAGTAGCTGTTAGGCATTTGGACGGGCACATATCACTGTAATTTCCCGGCAGGAAGAAGAATTAACCAAATTCTCAGCCACCCACCGGGAACCAGTATAGGTCCTGAACCAAAATTTTGGACTTGCGGTCAGCTCACCAAAAGCGAGTTGAAAAATGGAGCTCAGGGGCACAGCAATTCACAAACTGGCCGAGTAATAAAGGACAACTATCGTCCAAAAATCTGTTGAGGGAAGGCAACGAGGCGGACTTGAAAGCTAGGCAGAATAGCAGGAAACAGATTTCAAGAGGTACGTTGGAATCGCCTTTAAAGCACAGGAAGAGGGGCACAACTTCGACAATGATGCACTTGGCCAAAAAGGGCGTATGCGTTTTCTCCTGAATATATTCAGGAGAAAACGCATACGCCCTTTTTGGCCAAGCAAGCAAGCGGGCAATGCAAATCTGCACTACAAAGAAGTATCACTTCCCACCGGTCAAAAGGGACATCCACAAAATGTGTAAGAACAAAAAAGGCAAGACAGGCCCTGGAGAACAGGGAGCCTTGTTATGCTGATGGGCGGGATGTAAATTGCCAACTGCCTCTCTGGAGGAGTGCATTCTGTTCCCTAAAACAAGTAAAGAACAGAGCTACAGAGCCAAGGGCACTACCAGTCTAGGGAATATACCTTGGGAAAACTGAAAATCAATAAGACAGAGCCACCCCAAAATTTAGGGCTGCACTGCATACAAGGGCCTCAACTTGGATACACCTTAAGTATCCCAGAAAATATAAACATGGTTCAAAAAATTGTGGTACTTACGTACGATGGAATATCCCTCAGCCATGAAATCAATGTCATAAGACCAGTAGCAGCAAAATGGGTGGATTCAGGTACGATGATTCTAAGTGAAATAAGTCACACAGAAAAAGAAACTTATCATAAGATATCACTTATGAAGATCCTGTAAACATGGCTACACTTGAACTGAGTTAGGAAAGAGGACAGTGTCTCACATTTAGAAAACACTCTTATACCTGCTTAAGGGGGAAGGAGAGGTGGGGTGATGCATAAAACCAGAGTTTGATATAAGCACCGGTACCGTTCCAAAAACCAACTATGGAATAGACAAGACCTACACCGTCCTCAGCGAAAGGGACTCAAAACCCCATATTTCCCGCAGAGGAATATTTCTGACTAGTAAGAATCTTAAAACCTATGTATTGATATGTCTCCGTAAGGGAATCAAGTGTGTCTAGACTGGCATAAACATGGCAGCGAGAATCAGCTCAAACCCACTATAAAAAGGAATTTCAAAAACAAAACAAAAAAACTGGGAAATTCTTTACAATTCCTTCAGGGTCTCTGATGAAGGCTGGAATGACCCTATCTACAACGACAGCTGGATGTGGCATAAGGAGGGACACTTGGGACTGAGACGATTGGTGAGATTGGGTGAGCAAATGCAGACCCTTTAAAGCAATAATGCATGGCACCCATTCCATGGGTCCAAACTCTCCAGGTTGAAGGGAATATTACTACAGCTATAACAAGTGCGGGAAACCTAGAGAACGGACACACTGTGAATACGAAAGGTTTCTAAAACTCAACGCATAGTCCCTCTCCTGGTGCTCGGTTTGACTTTCCATCTGCTTTACTATCAACCTCCCAACTTGGAGAGACAGCCCCTTTAACCTCTTGGTTCGCACAGGTTGCCAATTTGGCAGAGGATGAAAGGGAAGAGGGAGAACCAATGAGAGAGTAGCTGTGAGGCATTTGGACGGGCACATATCACTGTAATTTCCCGGCAGGAAGAAGAATTAACCAAATTCTCAGTCACCCACCGGGAACCAGTATAGGTCCTGAACCAAAATTTTGGACTTGCGGTCAGCTCACCAAAAACGAGTTGAAAAATGGAGCTCAGGGGCACAGCAATTCACAAACTGGCCGAGTAATAAAGGACAACTATCGTCCAAAAATCTGTTGAGGGAAGGCAACGAGGCGGACTTGAAAGCGAGGCAGAATAGCAGGAAACAGATTTCAAGAGGTACGTTGGAATCGCCTTTAAAGCACAGGAAGAGGGGCACAACTTCGACAATGATGCACTTGGCCAAAAAGGGCGTATGCGTTTTCTCCTGAATATATTCAGGAGAAAACGCATACGCCCTTTTTGGCCAAGCAAGCAAGCGGGCAATGCAAATCTGCACTACAAAGAAGTATCACTTCCCACCGGTCAAAAGGGACATCCACAAAATGTGTAAGAACAAGAAAGGCAAGACAGGCCCTGGAGAACAGGGAGCCTTGTTATGCTGATGGGCGGGATGTAAATTGCCAACTGCCTCTCTGGAGGAGTGCATTCTGTTCCCTAAAACAAGTAAAGAACAGAGCTACAGAGCCAAGGGCACTACCAGTCTAGGGAATATACCTTGGGAAAACTGAAAATCAATAAGACAGAGCCACCCCAAAATTTAGGGCTGCACTGCATACAAGGGCCTCAACTTGGATACACCTTAAGTATCCCAGAAAATATAAACATGGTTCAAAAAATTGTGGTACTTACGTACGATGGAATATCCCTCAGCCATGAAATCAATGTCATAAGACCAGTAGCAGCAAAATGGGTGGATTCAGGTACGATGATTCTAAGTGAAATAAGTCACACAGAAAAAGAAACTTATCATAAGATATCACTTATGAAGATCCTGTAAACATGGCTACACTTGAACTGAGTTAGGAAAGAGAACAGTGTCTCACATTTAGAAAACACTCTTATACCTGCTTAAGGGGGAAGGAGAGGTGGGGTGATGCATAAAACCAGAGTTTGATATAAGCACAGGTACCGTTCCAAAAACCAACTATGGAATAGACAAGACCTACAACGTCCTCAGCGAAAGGGACTCAAAACCCCATATTTCCCGCAGAGGAAAATATCTGACTAGTAAGAATCTTAAAACCTATGTATTGATATGTCTCCGTAAGGGAATCAAGTGTGTCTAGACTGGCATAAACATGGCAGCGAGAATCAGCTCAAACCCACTATAAAAAGGAATTTCAAAAACAAAACAAAAAAACTGGGAAATTCTTTACAATTCCTTCAGGGTCTCTGATGAAGGCTGGAATGACCCTATCTACAACGACAGCTGGATGTGGCATAAGGAGGGACACTTGGGACTGAGACGATTGGTGAGATTGGGTGAGCAAATGCAGACCCTTTAAAGCAATAATGCATGGCACCCATTCCATGGGTCCGAACTCTCCAGGTTGAAGGGAATATTACTACAGCTATAACAAGTGCGGGAAACCTAGAGAACGGACACACTGTGAATACGAAAGGTTTCTAAAACTCAACGCATAGTCCCTCTCCTGGTGCTCCGGTTTGACTTTCCGTCTGCTTTACTATCAATCTCCCAACTTGGAGAGACAGCCCCTTTAACCTCTTGGTTCGCACAGGTTGCCAATTTGGCAGAGGATGAAAGGGAAGAGGGAGAACCAATGAGAGAGTAGCTGTTAGGCATTTGGACGGGCACATATCACTGTAATTTCCCGGCAGGAAGAAGAATTAACCAAATTCTCAGCCACCCACCGGGAACCAGTATAGGTCCTGAACCAAAATTTTGGACTTGCGGTCAGCTCACCAAAAACGAGTTGAAAAATGGAGCTCAGGGGCACAGCAATTCACAAACTGGCCGAGTAATAAAGGACAACTATCGTCCAAAAATCTGTTGAGGGAAGGCAACGAGGCGGACTTGAAAGCGAGGCATAATAGCAGGAAACAGATTTCAAGAGGTACGTTGGAATCGCCTTTAAAGCACAGGAAGAGGGGCACAACTTCGACAATGATGCACTTGGCCAAAAAGGGCGTATGCGTTTTCTCCTGAATATATTCAGGAGAAAACGCATACGCCCTTTTTGGCCAAGCAAGCAAGCGGGCAATGCAAATCTGCACTACAAAGAAGTATCACTTCCCACCGGTCAAAAGGGACATCCACAAAATGTGTAAGAACAAGAAAGGCAAGACAGGCCCTGGAGAACAGGGAGCCTTGTTATGCTGATGGGCGGGATGTAAATTGCCAACTGCCTCTCTGGAGGAGTGCATTCTGTTCCCTAAAACAAGTAAAGAACAGAGCTACAGAGCCAAGGGCACTACCAGCCTAGGGAATATACCTTGGGAAAACTGAAAATCAATAAGACAGAGCCACCCCAAAATTTAGGGCTGCACTGCATACAAGGACCTCAACTTGGATACACCTTAAGTATCCCAGAAAATATAAACATGGTTCAAAAAATTGTGGTACTTACGTACGATGGAATATCCCTCAGCCATGAAATCAATGTCATAAGACCAGTAGCAGCAAAATGGGTGGATTCAGGTACGATGATTCTAAGTGAAATAAGTCACACAGAAAAAGAAACTTATCATAAGATATCACTTATGAAGATCCTGTAAACATGGCTACACTTGAACTGAGTTAGGAAAGAGAACAGTGTCTCACATTTAGAAAACACTCTTATACCTGCTTAAGGGTGAAGGAGAGGTGGGGTGATGAATAAAACCAGAGTTTGATATAAGCACAGGTACCGTTCCAAAAACCAACTATGGAATAGACAAGACCTACACCGTCCTCAGCGAAAGGGACTCAAAACCCCATATTTCCCGCAGAGGAAAATATCTGACTAGTAAGAATCTTAAAACCTATGTATTGATATGTCTCCGTAAGGGAATCAAGTGTGTCTAGACTGGCATAAACATGGCAGCGAGAATCAGCTCAAACCCACTATAAAAAGGAATTTCAAAAACAAAACAAAAAAACTGGGAAATTCTTTACAATTCCTTCAGGGTTTCTGATGAAAGCTGGAATGACCCTATCTACAACGACAGCTGGATGTGGCATAAGGAGGGACACTTGGGACTGAGACGATTGGTGAGATTGGGTGAGCAAATGCAGACCCTTTAAAGCAATAATGCATGGCACCCATTCCATGGGTCCGAACTCTCCAGGTTGAAGGGAATATTACTACAGCTATAACATGTGCGGGAAACCTAGAGAACGGACACACTGTGAATACGAAAGGTTTCTAAAACTCAACGCATAGTCCCTCTCCTGGTGCTCCGGTTTGACTTTCCGTCTGCTTTACTATCAACCTCCCAACTTGGAGAGACAGCCCCCTTTAACCTCTTGGTTCGCACAGGTTGCCAATTTGGCAGAGGATGAAAGGGAAGAGGGAGAACCAATGAGAGAGTAGCTGTTAGGCATTTGGACGGGCACATATCACTGTAATTTCCCGGCAGGAAGAAGAATTAACCAAATTCTCAGCCACCCACCGGGAACCAGTATAGGTCCTGAACCAAAATTTTGGACTTGCGGTCAGCTCACCAAAAACGAGTTGAAAAATGGAGCTCAGGGGCACAGCAATTCACAAACTGGCCGAGTAATAAAGGACAACTATCGTCCAAAAATCTGTTGAGGGAAGGCAACGAGGCGGACTTGAAAGCGAGGCAGAATAGCAGGAAACAGATTTAAAGAGGTACGTTGGAATCGCCTTTAAAGCACAGGAAGAGGGGCACAACTTCGACAATGATGCACTTGGCCAAAAAGGGCGTATGCGTTTTCTCCTGAATATATTCAGGAGAAAACGCATACGCCCTTTTTGGCCAAGCAAGCAATCGGGCAATGCAAATCTGCACTACAAAGAAGTATCACTTCCCACCGGTCAAAAGGGACATCCACAAAATGTGTAAGAACAAGAAAGGCAAGACAGGCCCTGGAGAACAGGGAGCCTTGTTATGCTGATGGGCGGGATGTAAATTGCCAACTGCCTCTCTGGAGGAGTGCATTCTGTTCCCTAAAACAAGTAAAGAACAGAGCTACAGAGCCAAGGGCACTACCAGCCTAGGGAATATACCTTGGGAAAACTGAAAATCAATAAGACAGAGCCACCCCAAAATTTAGGGCTGCACTGCATACAAGGACCTCAACTTGGATACACCTTAAGTATCCCAGAAAATATAAACATGGTTCAAAAAATTGTGGTACTTACGTACGATGGAATATCCCTCAGCCATGAAATCAATGTCATAAGACCAGTAGCAGCAAAATGGGTGGATTCAGGTACGATGATTCTAAGTGAAATAAGTCACACAGAAAAAGAAACTTATCATAAGATATCACTTATGAAGATCCTGTAAACATGGCTACACTTGAACTGAGTTAGGAAAGAGGACAGTGTCTCACATTTAGAAAACACTCTTATACCTGCTTAAGGGGGAAGGAGAGGTGGGGTGATGAATAAAACCAGAGATTGATATAAGCACAGGTACCGTTCCAAAAACCAACTATGGAATAGACAAGACCTACACCGTCCTCAGCGAAAGGGACTCAAAACCCCATATTTCCCGCAGATGAATATATCTCACTAGTAAGAATCTTAAAACCTATGTATTGATATGTCTCCATAAGGGAATCAAGTGTGTCTAGACTGGCATAAACATGGCAGCGAGAATCAGCTCAAACCCACTATAAAAAGGAATTTCAAAAACAAAACAAAAAAACTGGGAAATTCTTTACAATTCCTTCAGGGTCTCTGATGAAAGCTGGAATGACCCTATCTACAACGACAGCTGGATGTGGCATAAGGAGGGACACTTGGGACTGAGACGATTGGTGAGATTGGGTGAGCAAATGCAGACCCTTTAAAGCAATAATGCATGGCACCCATTCCATGGGTCCGAACTCTCCAGGTTGAAGGGAATATTACTACAGCTATAACATGTGCGGGAAACCTAGAGAACGGACACACTGTGAATACGAAAGGTTTCTAAAACTCAACGAATAGTCCCTCTCCTGGTGCTCCGGTTTGACTTTCCGTCTGCTTTACTATCAAACTCCCAACTTGGAGATACAGCCCCTTTAACCTCTTGGTTCGCACAGGTTGCCAATTTGGCAGAGGATGAAAGGGAAGAGGGAGAACCAATGAGAGAGTAGCTGTTAGGCATTTGGACGGGCACATATCACTGTAATTTCCCGGCAGGAAGAAGAATTAACCAAATTCTCAGCCACCCACCGGGAACCAGTATAGGTCCTGAACCAAAATTTTCGACTTGCGGTCAGCTCACCAAAAGCGAGTTGAAAAATGGAGCTCAGGGGCACAGCAATTCACAAACTGGCCGAGTAATAAAGGACAACTATCGTCCAAAAATCTGTTGAGGGAAGGCAACGAGGCGGACTTGAAAGCTAGGCAGAATAGCAGGAAACAGATTTCAAGAGGTACGTTGGAATCGCCTTTAAAGCACAGGAAGAGGGGCACAACTTCGACAATGATGCACTTGGCCAAAAAGGGCGTATGCGTTTTCTCCTGAATATATTCAGGAGAAAACGCATACGCCCTTTTTGGCCAAGCAAGCAAGCGGGCAATGCAAATCTGCACTACAAAGAAGTATCACTTCCCACCGGTCAAAAGGGACATCCACAAAATGTGTAAGAACAAGAAAGGCAAGACAGGCCCTGGAGAACAGGGAGCCTTGTTATGCTGATGGGCGGGATGTAAATTGCCAACTGCCTCTCTGGAGGAGTGCATTCTGTTCCCTAAAACAAGTAAAGAACAGAGCTACAGAGCCAAGGGCACTACCAGTCTAGGGAATATACCTTGGGAAAACTGAAAATCAATAAGACAGAGTCACCCCAAAATTTAGGGCTGCACTGCATACAAGGACCTCAACTTGGATACACCTTAAGTATCCCAGAAAATATAAACATGGTTCAAAAAATTGTGGTACTTACGTACGATGGAATATCCCTCAGCCATGAAATCAATGTCATAAGACCAGTAGCAGCAAAATGGGTGGATTCAGGTACGATGATTCTAAGTGAAATAAGTCACACAGAAAAAGAAACTTATCATAAGATATTACTTATGAAGATCCTGTAAACATGGCTACACTTGAACTGAGTTAGGAAAGAGAACAGTGTCTCACATTTAGAAAACACTCTTATACCTGCTTAAGGGGGAAGGAGAGGTGGGGTGATGAATAAAACCAGAGTTTGATATAAGCACAGGTACCGTTCCAAAAACCAACTATGGAATAGACAAGACCTACACCGTCCTCAGCGAAAGGGACTCAAAACCCCATATTTCCCGCAGAGGAAAATATCTGACTAGTAAGAATCTTAAAACCTATGTATTGATATGTCTCCGTAAGGGAATCAAGTGTGTCTAGACTGGCATAAACATGGCAGCGAGAATCAGCTCAAACCCACTATAAAAAGGAATTTCAAAAACAAAACAAAAAAACTGGGAAATTCTTTACAATTCCTTCAGGGTCTCTGATGAAGGCTGGAATGACCCTATCTACAACGACAGCTGGATGTGGCATAAGGAGGGACACTTGGGACTGAGACGATTGGTGAGATTGGGTGAGCAAATGCAGACCCTTTAAAGCAATAATGCATGGCACCCATTCCATGGGTCCGAACTCTCCAGGTTGAAGGGAATATTACTACAGCTATAACATGTGCGGGAAACCTAGAGAACGGACACACTGTGAATACGAAAGGTTTCTAAAACTCAACGCATAGTCCCTCCCCTGGTGCTCCGGTTTGACTTTCCGTCTGCTTTACTATCAACCTCCCAACTTGGAGAGACAGCCCCTTTAACCTCTTGGTTCGCACAGGTTGCCAATTTGGCAGAGGATGAAAGGGAAGAGGGAGAACCAATGAGAGAGTAGCTGTTAGGCATTTGGACGGGCACATATCACTGTAATTTCCCGGCAGGAAGAAGAATTAACCAAATTCTCAGCCACCCACCGGGAACCAGTATAGGTCCTGAACCAAAATTTTGGACTTGTGGTCAGCTTACCAAAAGCGAGTTGAAAAATGGAGCTCAGGGGCACAGCAATTCACAAACTGGCCGAGTAATAAAGGACAACTATCGTCCAAAAATCTGTTGAGGGAAGGCAACGAGGCGGACTTGAAAGCGAGGCAGAATAGCAGGAAACAGATTTCAAGAGGTACGTTGGAATCGCCTTTAAAGCACAGGAAGAGGGGCACAACTTCGACAATGATGCACTTGGCCAAAAAGGGCGTATGCGTTTTCTCCTGAATATATTCAGGAGAAAACGCATACGCCCTTTTTGGCCAAGCAAGCAAGCGGGCAATGCAAATCTGCACTACAAAGAAGTATCACTTCCCACCGGTCAAAAGGGACATCCACAAAATGTGTAAGAACAAGAAAGGCAAGACAGGCCCTGGAGAACAGGGAGCCTTGTTATGCTGATGGGCGGGATGTAAATTGCCAACTGCCTCTCTGGAGGAGTGCATTCTGTTCCCTAAAACAAGTAAAGAACAGAGCTACAGAGCCAAGGGCACTTCCAGTCTAGGGAATATACGTTGGGAAAACTGAAAATCAATAAGACAGAGCCACCCCAAAATTTAGGGCTGCACTGCATACAAGGACCTCAACTTGGATACACCTTAAGTATCCCAGAAAATATAAACATGGTTCAAAAAATTGTGGTACTTACGTACGATGGAATATCCCTCAGCCATGAAATCAATGTCATAAGACCAGTAGCAGCAAAATGGGTGGATTCAGGTACGATGATTCTAAGTGAAATAAGTCACACAGAAAAAGAAACTTATCATAAGATATCACTTATGAAGATCCTGTAAACATGGCTACACTTGAACTGAGTTAGGAAAGAGGACAGTGTCTCACATTTAGAAAACACTCTTATACCTGCTTAAGGGGGAAGGAGAGGTGGGGTGATGCATAAAACCAGAGTTTGATATAAGCACAGGTACCGTTCCAAAAACCAACTATGGAATAGACAAGACCTACACCGTCCTCAGCGAAAGGGACTCAAAACCCCATATTTCCCGCAGAGGAAAATATCTGACTAGTAAGAATCTTAAAACCTATGTATTGATATGTCTCCGTAAGGGAATCAAGTGTGTCTAGACTGGCATAAACATGGCAGCGAGAATCAGCTCAAACCCACTATAAAAAGGAATTTCAAAAACAAAACAAAAAAACTGGGAAATTCTTTACAATTCCTTCAGGGTCTCTGATGAAGGCTGGAATGACCCTATCTACAACGACAGCTGGATGTGGCATAAGGAGGGACACTTGGGACTGAGACGATTGGTGAGATTGGGTGAGCAAATGCAGACCCTTTAAAGCAATAATGCATGGCACCCATTCCATGGGTCCGAACTCTCCAGGTTGAAGGGAATATTACTACAGCTATAACATGTGCGGGAAACCTAGAGAACGGACACACTGTGAATACGAAAGGTTTCTAAAACTCAACGCATAGTCCCTCCCCTGGTGCTCCGGTTTGACTTTCCGTCTGCTTTACTATCAACCTCCCAACTTGGAGAGACAGCCCCTTTAACCTCTTGGTTCGCACAGGTTGCCAATTTGGCAGAGGATGAAAGGGAAGAGGGAGAACCAATGAGAGAGTAGCTGTTAGGCATTTGGACGGGCACATATCACTGTAATTTCCCGGCAGGAAGAAGAATTAACCAAATTCTCAGCCACCCACCGGGAACCAGTATAGGTCCTAAACCAAAATTTTGGACTTGCGGTCAGCTCACCAAAAGCGAGTTGAAAAATGGAGCTCAGGGGCACAGCAATTCACAAAATGGCCGAGTAATAAAGGACAACTATTGTCCAAAAATCTGTTGAGGGAAGGCAACGAGGCGGACTTGAAAGCGAGGCAGAATAGCAGGAAACAGATTTCAAGAGGTACGTTGGAATCGCCTTTAAAGCACAGGAAGAGGGGCACAACTTCGACAATGATGCACTTGGCCAAAAAGGGCGTATGCGTTTTCTCCTGAATATATTCAGGAGAAAACGCATACGCCCTTTTTGGCCAAGCAAGCAAGCGGGCAATGCAAATCTGCACTACAAAGAAGTATCACTTCCCACCGGTCAAAAGGGACATCCACAAAATGTGTAAGAACAAGAAAGGCAAGACAGGCCCTGGAGAACAGGGAGCCTTGTTATGCTGATGGGCGGGATGTAAATTGCCAACTGCCTCTCTGGAGGAGTGCATTCTGTTCCCTAAAACAAGTAAAGAACAGAGCTACAGAGCCAAGGGCACTACCAGTCTAGGGAATATACCTTGGGAAAACTGAAAATCAATAAGACAGAGCCACCCCAAAATTTAGGGCTGCACTGCATACAAGGACCTCAACTTGGATACACCTTAAGTATCCCAGAAAATATAAACATGGTTCAAAAAATTGTGGTACTTACGTACGATGGAATATCCCTCAGCCATGAAATCAATGTCATAAGACCAGTAGCAGCAAAATGGGTGGATTCAGGTACGATGATTCTAAGTGAAATAAGTCACACAGAAAAAGAAACTTATCATAAGATATCACTTATGAAGATCCTGTAAACATGGCTACACTTGAACTGAGTTAGGAAAGAGAACAGTGTCTCACATTTAGAAAACACTCTTATACCTGCTTAAGGGGGAAGGAGAGGTGGGGTGATGAATAAAACCAGAGTTTGATAAAAGCACAGGTACCGTTTCAAAAACCAACTATGGAATAGACAAGACCTACACCGTCCTCAGCGAAAGGGACTCAAAACCCCATATTTCCCGCAGAGGAAAATATCTGACTAGTAAGAATCTTAAAACCTATGTATTGATATGTCTCCGTAAGGGAATCAAGTGTGTCTAGACTGGCATAAACATGGCAGCAAGAATCAGCTCAAACCCACTATAAAAAGGAATTTCAAAAACAAAACAAAAAAAACTGGGTAATTCTTTACAATTCCTTCAGGGTCTCTGATGAAAGCTGGAATGACCCTATCTACAACGACAGCTGGATGTGGCATAAGGAGGGACACTTGGGACTGAGACGATTGGTGAGATTGGGTGAGCAAATGCAGACCCTTTAAAGCAATAATGCATGGCACCCATTCCATGGGTCCGAACTCTCCAGGTTGAAGGGAATATTACTACAGCTATAACATGTGCGGGAAACCTAGAGAACGGACACACTGTGAATACGAAAGGTTTCTAAAACTCAACGAATAGTCCCTCTCCTGGTGCTCCGGTTTGACTTTCCGTCTGCTTTACTATCAACCTCCCAACTTGGAGAGACAGCCCCTTTAACCTCTTGGTTCGCACAGGTTGCCAATTTGGCAGAGGATGAAAGGGAAGAGGGAGAACCAATGAGAGAGTAGCTGTTAGGCATTTGGACGGGCACATATCACTGTAATTTCCCGGCAGGAAGAAGAATTAACCAAATTCTCAGCCACCCACCGGGAACCAGTATAGGTCCTGAACCAAAATTTTGGACTTGCGGTCAGCTCACCAAAAACGAGTTGAAAAATGGAGCTCAGGGGCACAGCAATTCACAAACTGGCCGAGTAATAAAGGACAACTATCGTCCAAAAATCTGTTGAGGGAAGGCAATGAGGCGGACTTGAAAGCGAGGCAGAATAGCAGGAAACAGATTTCAAGAGGTACGTTGGAATCGCCTTTAAAGCACAGGAAGAGGGGCACAACTTCGACAATGATGCACTTGGCCAAAAAGGGCGTATGCGTTTTCTCCTGAATATATTCAGGAGAAAACGCATACGCCCTTTTTGGCCAAGCAAGCAAGCGGGCAATGCAAATCTGCACTACAAAGAAGTATCACTTCCCACCGGTCAAAAGGGACATCCACAAAATGTGTAAGAACAAGAAAGGCAAGACAGGCCCTGGAGAACAGGGAGCCTTGTTATGCTGATGGGCGGGATGTAAATTGCCAACTGCCTCTCTGGAGGAGTGCATTCTGTTCCCTAAAACAAGTAAAGAACAGAGCTACAGAGCCAAGGGCACTACCAGTCTAGGGAATATACCTTGGGAAAACTGAAAATCAATAAGACAGAGCCACCCCAAAATTTAGGGCTGCACTGCATACAAGGGCCTCAACTTGGATACACCTTAAGTATCCCAGAAAATATAAACATGGTTCAAAAAATTGTGGTACTTACGTACGATGGAATATCCCTCAGCCATGAAATCAATGTCATAAGACCAGTAGCAGCAAAATGGGTGGATTCAGGTACGATGATTCTAAGTGAAATAAGTCACACAGAAAAAGAAACTTATCATAAGATATCACTTATGAAGATCCTGTAAACATGGCTACACTTGAACTGAGTTAGGAAAGAGGACAGTGTCTCACATTTAGAAAACACTCTTATACCTGCTTAAGGGGGAAGGAGAGGTGGGGTGATGCATAAAACCAGAGTTTGATATAAGCACAGGTACCGTTCCAAAAGCCAACTATGGAATAGACAAGACCTACACCGTCCTCAGCGAAAGGGACTCAAAACCCCATATTTCCCGCAGAGGAAAATATCTGACTAGTAAGAATCTTAAAACCTATGTATTGATATGTCTCCGTAAGGGAATCAAGTGTGTCTAGACTGGCATAAACATGGCAGCGAGAATCAGCTCAAACCCACTATAAAAAGGAATTTCAAAAACAAAACAAAAAAACTGGGAAATTCTTTACAATTCCTTCAGGGTCTCTGATGAAGGCTGGAATGACCCTATCTACAACGACAGCTGGATGTGGCATAAGGAGGGACACTTGGGACTGAGACGATTGGTGAGATTGGGTGAGCAAATGCAGACCCTTTAAAGCAAAAATGCATGGCACCCATTCCATGGGTCCGAACTCTCCAGGTTGAAGGGAATATTACTACAGCTATAACAAGTGCGGGAAACCTAGAGAACGGACACACTGTGAATACGAAAGGTTTCTAAAACTCAACACATAGTCCCTCTCCTGGTGCTCTGGTTTGACTTTCCGTCTGCTTTACTATCAACCTCCCAACTTGGAGAGACAGCCCCTTTAACCTCTTGGTTCGCACAGGTTGCCAATTTGGCAGAGGATGAAAGGGAAGAGGGAGAACCAATGAGAGAGTAGCTGTTAGGCATTTGGACGGGCACATATCACTGTAATTTCCCGGCAGGAAGAAGAATTAACCAAATTCTCAGCCACCCACCGGGAACCAGTATAGGTCCTGAACCAAAATTTTGGACTTGCGGTCAGCTCACCAAAAACGAGTTGAAAAATGGAGCTCAGAGGCACAGCAATTCACAAACTGGCCGAGTAATAAAGGACAACTATCGTCCAAAAATCTGTTGAGGGAAGGCAACGAGGCGGACTTGAAAGCGAGGCAGAATAGCAGGAAACAGATTTCAAGAGGTACGTTGGAATCGCCTTTAAAGCACAGGAAGAGGGGCACAACTTCGACAATGATGCACTTGGCCAAAAAGGGCGTATGCGTTTTCTCCTGAATATATTCAGGAGAAAACGCATACGCCCTTTTTGGCCAAGCAAGCAAGCGGGCAATGCAAATCTGCACTACAAAGAAGTATCACTTCCCACCGGTCAAAAGGGACATCCACAAAATGTGTAAGAACAAGAAAGGCAAGACAGGCCCTGGAGAACAGGGAGCCTTGTTATGCTGATGGGCGGGATGTAAATTGCCAACTGCCTCTCTGGAGGAGTGCATTCTGTTCCCTAAAACAAGTAAAGAACAGAGCTACAGAGCCAAGGGCACTACCAGTCTAGGGAATATACCTTGGGAAAACTGAAAATCAATAAGACAGAGCCACCCCAAAATTTAGGGCTGCACTGCATACAAGGACCTCAACTTGGATACACCTTAAGTATCCCAGAAAATATAAACATGGTTCAAAAAATTGTGGTACTTACGTACGATGGAATATCCCTCAGCCATGAAATCAATGTCATAAGACCAGTAGCAGCAAAATGGGTGGATTCAGGTACGATGATTCTAAGTGAAATAAGTCACACAGAAAAAGAAACTTATCATAAGATATCACTTATGAAGATCCTGTAAACATGGCTACACTTGAACTGAGTTAGGAAAGAGAACAGTGTCTCACATTTAGAAAACACTCTTATACCTGCTTAAGGGGGAAGGAGAGGTGGGGTGATGAATAAAACCAGAGTTTGATAAAAGCACAGGTACCGTTCCAAAAACCAACTATGGAATAGACAAGACCTACACCGTCCTCAGCGAAAGGGACTCAAAACCCCATATTTCCCGCAGAGGAAAATATCTGACTAGTAAGAATCTTAAAACCTATGTATTGATATGACTCCATAAGGGAATCAAGTGTGTCTAGACTGGCATAAACATGGCAGCGAGAATCAGCTCAAACCCACTATAAAAAGGAATTTCAAAAACAAAACAAAAAAACTGGGAAATTCTTTACAATTCCTTCAGGGTCTCTGATGAAAGCTGGAATGACCCTATCTACAACGACAGCTGGATGTGGCATAAGGAGGGACACTTGGGACTGTGACGATTGGTGAGATTGGGTGAGCAAATGCAGACCCTTTAAAGCAATAATGCATGGCACCCATTCCATGGGTCCGAACTCTCCAGGTTGAAGGGAATATTACTACAGCTATAACATGTGCGGGAAACCTAGAGAACGGACACACTGTGAATACGAAAGGTTTCTAAAACTCAACGAATAGTCCCTCTCCTGGTGCTCCGGTTTGACTTTCCGTCTGCTTTACTATCAACCTCCCAACTTGGAGAGACAGCCCCTTTAACCTCTTGGTTCGCACAGGTTGCCAATTTGGCAGAGGATGAAAGGGAAGAGGGAGAACCAATGAGAGAGTAGCTGTTAGGCATTTGGACGGGCACATATCACTGTAATTTCCCGGCAGGAAGAAGAATTAACCAAATTCTCAGCCACCCACCGGGAACCAGTATAGGTCCTGAACCAAAATTTTGGACTTGCGGTCAGCTCACCAAAAACGAGTTGAAAAATGGAGCTCAGGGGCACAGCAATTCACAAACTGGCCGAGTAATAAAGGACAACTATCGTCCAAAAATCTGTTGAGGGAAGGCAACGAGGCGGACTTGAAAGCGAGGCAGAATAGCAGGAAACAGATTTCAAGAGGTACGTTGGAATCGCCTTTAAAGCACAGGAAGAGGGGCACAACTTCGACAATGATGCACTTGGCCAAAAAGGGCGTATGCGTTTTCTCCTGAATATATTCAGGAGAAAACGCATACGCCCTTTTTGGCCAAGCAAGCAAGCGGGCAATGCAAATCTGCACTACAAAGAAGTATCACTTCCCACCGGTCAAAAGGGACATCCACAAAATGTGTAAGAACAAGAAAGGCAAGACAGGCCCTGGAGAACAGGGAGCCTTGTTATGCTGATGGGCGGGATGTAAATTGCCAACTGCCTCTCTGGAGGAGTGCATTCTGTTCCCTAAAACAAGTAAAGAACAGAGCTACAGAGCCAAGGGCACTACCAGTCTAGGGAATATACCTTGGGAAAACTGAAAATCAATAAGACAGAGCCACCCCAAAATTTAGGGCTGCACTGCATACAAGGGCCTCAACTTGGATACACCTTAAGTATCCCAGAAAATATAAACATGGTTCAAAAAATTGTGGTACTTACGTACGATGGAATATCCCTCAGCCATGAAATCAATGTCATAAGACCAGTAGCAGCAAAATGGGTGGATTCAGGTACTATGATTCTAAGTGAAATAAGTCACACAGAAAAAGAAACTTATCATAAGATATCACTTATGAAGATCCTGTAAACATGGCTACACTTGAACTGAGTTAGGAAAGAGGACAGTGTCTCACATTTAGAAAACACTCTTATACCTGCTTAAGGGGGAAGGAGAGGTGGGGTGATGCATAAAACCAGAGTTTGATATAAGCACAGGTACCGTTCCAAAAGCCAACTATGGAATAGACATGACCTACACCGTCCTCAGCGAAAGGGACTCAAAACCCCATATTTCCCGCAGAGGAAAATATCTGACTAGTAAGAATCTTAAAACCTATGTATTGATATGTCTCCGTAAGGGAATCAAGTGTGTCTAGACTGGCATAAACATGGCAGCGAGAATCAGCTCAAACCCACTATAAAAAGGAATTTCAAAAACAAAACAAAAAAACTGGGAAATTCTTTACAATTCCTTCAGGGTCTCTGATGAAGGCTGGAATGACCCTATCTACAACGACAGCTGGATGTGGCATAAGGAGGGACACTTGGGACTGAGACGATTGGTGAGATTGGGTGAGCAAATGCAGACTCTTTAAAGCAAAAATGCATGGCACCCATTCCATGGGTCCGAACTCTCCAGGTTGAAGGGAATATTACTACAACTATAACAAGTGCGGGAAACCTAGAGAACGGACACACTGTGAATACGAAAGGTTTCTAAAACTCAACACATAGTCCCTCTCCTGGTGCTCCGGTTTGACTTTCCGTCTGCTTTACTATCAACCTCCCAACTTGGAGAGACAGCCCCTTTAACCTCTTGGTTCGCACAGGTTGCCAATTTGGCAGAGGATGAAAGGGAAGAGGGAGAACCAATGAGAGAGTAGCTGTTAGGCATTTGGACGGGCACATACCACTGTAATTTCCCGGCAGGAAGAAGAATTAACCAAATTCTCAGCCACCCACCGGGAACCAGTATAGGTCCTGAACCAAAATTTTGGACTTGCGGTCAGCTCACCAAAAGCGAGTTGAAAAATGGAGCTCAGGGTCACAGCAATTCACAAACTGGCCGAGTAATAAAGGACAACTATCGTCCAAAAATCTGTTGAGGGAAGGCAACGAGGCGGACTTGAAAGCGAGGCAGAATAGCAGGAAACAGATTTCAAGAGGTACGTTGGAATCGCCTTTAAAGCACAGGAAGAGGGGCACAACTTCGACAATGATGCACTTGGCCAAAAAGGGCGTATGCGTTTTCTCCTGAATATATTCAGGAGAAAACGCATACGCCCTTTTTGGCCAAGCAAGCAAGCGGGCAATGCAAATCTGCACTACAAAGAAGTATCACTTCCCACCGGTCAAAAGGGACATCCACAAAATGTGTAAGAACAAGAAAGGCAAGACAGGCCCTGGAGAACAGGGAGCCTTGTTATGCTGATGGGCGGGATGTAAATTGACAACTGCCTCTCTGGAGGAGTGCATTCTGTTCCCTAAAACAAGTAAAGAACAGAGCTACAGAGCCAAGGGCACTACCAGCCTAGGGAATATACCTTGGGAAAACTGAAAATCAATAAGACAGAGCCACCCCAAAATTTAGGGCTGCACTGCATACAAGGACCTCAACTTGGATACACCTTAAATATCCCAGAAAATATAAACATGGTTCAAAAAATTGTGGTACTTACGTACGATGGAATATCCCTCAGCCATGAAATCAATGTCATAAGACCAGTAGCAGCAAAATGGGTGGATTCAGGTACGATGATTCTAAGTGAAATAAGTCACACAGAAAAAGAAACTTATCATAAGATATCACTTATGAAGATCCTGTAAACATGGCTACACTTGAACTGAGTTAGGAAAGAGAACAGTGTCTCACATTTAGAAAACACTCTTATACCTGCTTAAGGGGGAAGGAGAGGTGGGGTGATGCATAAAACCAGAGTTTGATATAAGCACAGGTACCGTTCCAAAAACCAACTATGGAATAGACAAGACCTACACCGTCCTCAGCGAAAGGGACTCAAAACCCCATATTTCCCGCAGAGGAAAATATCTGACTAGTAAGAATCTTAAAACCTATGTATTGATATGTCTCCGTAAGGGAATCAAGTGTGTCTAGACTGGCATAAACATGGCAACGAGAATCAGCTCAAACCCACTATAAAAAGGAATTTCAAAAACAAAACAAAAAAACTGGGAAATTCTTTACAATTCCTTCAGGGTCTCTGATGAAGGCTGGAATGACCCTATCTACAACGACAGCTGGATGTGGCATAAGGAGGGACACTTGGGACTGAGACGATTGGTGAGATTGGGTGAGCAAATGCAGACCCTTTAAAGCAATAATGCATGGCACCCATTCCATGGGTCCGAACTCTCCAGGTTGAAGGGAATATTACTACAACTATAACATGTGCGGGAATCCTAGAGAACGGACACACTGTGAATACGAAAGGTTTCTGAAACTCAACGCATAGTCCCTCTCCTGGTGCTCCGGTTTGACTTTCCGTCTGCTTTACTATCAACCTCCCAACTTGGAGAGACAGCCCCTTTAACCTCTTGGTTCGCACAGGTTGCCAATTTGGCAGAGGATGAAAGGGAAGAGGGAGAACCAATGAGAGAGTAGCTGTTAGGCATTTGGACGGGCACATATCACTGTAATTTCCCGGCAGGAAGAAGAATTAACCAAATTCTCAGCCACCCACTGGGAACCAGTATAGGTCCTGAACCAAAATTTTGGACTTGCGGTCAGCTCACCAAAAACGAGTTGAAAAATGGAGCTCAGGGGCACAGCAATTCACAAACTGGCCGAGTAATAAAGGACAACTATCGTCCAAAAATCTGTTGAGGGAAGGCAACGAGGCAGACTTGAAAGCAAGGCAGAATAGCAGGAAACAGATTTCAAGAGGTACGTTGGAATCGCCTTTAAAGCACAGGAAGAGGGGCACAACTTCGACAATGATGCACTTGGCCAAAAAGGGCGTATGCGTTTTCTCCTGAATATATTCAGGAGAAAACGCATACGCCCTTTTTGGCCAAGCAAGCAAGCGGGCAATGCAAATCTGCACTACAAAGAAGTATCACTTCCCACCGGTCAAAAGGGACATCCACAAAATGTGTAAGAACAAGAAAGGCAAGACAGGCCCTGGAGAACAGGGAGCCTTGTTATGCTGATGGGCGGGATGTAAATTGCCAACTGCCTCTCTGGAGGAGTGCATTCTGTTCCCTAAAACAAGTAAAGAACAGAGCTACAGAGCCAAGGGCACTACCAGTCTAGGGAATATACCTTGGGAAAACTGAAAATCAATAAGACAGAGCCACCCCAAAATTTAGGGCTGCACTGCATACAAGGACCTCAACTTGGATACACCTTAAGTATCCCAGAAAATATAAACATGGTTCAAAAAATTGTGGTACTTACGTACGATGGAATATCCCTCAGCCATGAAATCAATGTCATAAGACCAGTAGCAGCAAAATGGGTGGATTCAGGTACGATGATTCTAAGTGAAATAAGTCACACAGAAAAAGAAACTTATCATAAGATATCACTTATGAAGATCCTGTAAACATGGCTACACTTGAACTGAGTTAGGAAAGAGAACAGTGTCTCACATTTAGAAAACACTCTTATACCTGCTTAAGGGGGAAGGAGAGGTGGGGTGATGCATAAAACCAGAGTTTGATATAAGCACAGGTACCGTTCCAAAAACCAACTATGGAATAGACAAGACCTACACCGTCTTCAGTGAAAGGGACTCAATACCCCATATTTCCCGCAGAGGAAAATATCTGACAAGTAAGAATCTTAAAACCTATGTATTGATATGTCTCCGTAAGGGAATCAAGTGTGTCTAGACTGGCATAAACATGGCAGCGAGAATCAGCTCAAACCCACTATAAAAAGGAATTTCAAAAACAAAACAAAAAAACGGGGAAATTCTTTACAATTCCTTCAGGGTCTCTGATGAAAGCTGGAATGACCCTATCTACAACGACAGCTGGATGTGGCATAAGGAGGGACACTTGGGACTGAGACGATTGGTGAGATTGGGTGAGCAAATGCAGACCCTTTAAAGCAATAATGCATGGCACCCATTCCATGGGTCCGAACTCTCCAGGTTGAAGGGAATATTACTACAGCTATAACATCTGCGGGAAACCTAGAGAACGGACACACTGTGAATACGAAAGGTTTCTAAAACTCAACGAATAAACCCTCTCCTGGTGCTCCGGATTGACTTTCTGGCTGCTTTACTATCAACCTCCCAACTTGGAGAGACAGCCCCTTTAACCTCTTGGTTCGCACAGGTTGCCAATTTGGCAGAGGATGAAAGGGAAGAGGGAGAACCAATGAGAGAGTAGCTGTTAGGCATTTGGACGGGCACATATCACTGTAATTTCCCGGCAGGAAGAAGAATTAACCAAATTCTCAGCCACCCACCGGGAACCAGTATAGGTCCTGAACCAAAATTTTGGACTTGCGGTCAGCTCTCCAAAAACGAGTTGAAAAATGGAGCTCAGGGACACAGCAATTCACAAACTGGCCGAGTAATAAAGGACAACTATCGTCCAAAAATCTGTTGAGGGAAGGCAACCAGGTGGACTTGAAAGCGAGGCAGAATAGCAGGAAACAGATTTCAAGAGGTACGTTGGAATCGCCTTTAAAGCACAGGAAGAGGGGCACAACTTCGACAATGATGCACTTGGCCAAAAAGGGCGTATGCGTTTTCTCCTGAATATATTCAGGAGAAAACACATACGCCCTTTTTGGCCAAGCAAGCAAGCGGGCAATGCAAATCTGCACTACAAAGAAGTATCACTTCCCACCGGTCAAAAGGGACATCCACAAAATGTGTAAGAACAAGAAAGGCAAGACAGGCCCTGGAGAACAGGGAGCCTTGTTATGCTGATGGGCGGGATGTAAATTGCCAACTGCCTCTCTGGAGGAGTGCATTCTGTTCCCTAAAACAAGTAAAGAACAGAGCTACAGAGCCAAGGGCACTACCAGTCTAGGGAATATACCTTGGGAAAACTGAAAATCAATAAGACAGAGCCACCCCAAAATTTAGGGCTGCACTGCATACAAGGACCTCAACTTGGATACACCTTAAGTATCCCAGAAAATATAAACATGGTTCAAAAAATTGTGGTACTTACGTACGATTGAATATCCCTCAGCCATGAAATCAATGTCATAAGACCAGTAGCAGCAAAATGGGTGGATTCAGGTACGATGATTCTAAGTGAAATAAGTCACACAGAAAAAGAAACTTATCATAAGATATCACTTATGAAGATCCTGTAAACATGGCTACACTTGAACTGAGTTAGGAAAGAGAACAGTGTCTCACATTTAGAAAACACTCTTATACCTGCTTAAGGGGGAAGGAGAGGTGGGGTGATGCATAAAACCAGAGTTTGATATAAGCACAGGTACCGTTCCAAAAACCAACTATGGAATAGACAAGACCTACACCGTCCTCAGTGAAAGGGACTCAAAACCCCATATTTCCCGCAGAGGAAAATATCTGACTAGTAAGAATCTTAAAACCTATGTATTGATATGTCTCCGTAAGGGAATCAAGTGTGTCTAGACTGGCATAAACATGGCAGCGAGAATCAGCTCAAACCCACTATAAAAAGGAATTTCAAAAACAAAACAAAAAAACTGGGAAATTCTTTACAATTCCTTCAGGGTCTCTGATGAAAGCTGGAATGACCCTATCTACAACGACAGCTGGATGTGGCATAAGGAGGGACACTTGGGACTGAGACGATTGGTGAGATTGGGTGAGCAAATGCAGACCCTTTAAAGCAATAATGCATGGCACCCATTCCATGGGTCCGAACTCTCCAGGTTGAAGGGAATATTACTACAGCTATAACATGTGCGGGAAACCTAGAGAACGGACACACTGTGAATACGAAAGGTTTCTAAAACTCAACGAATAGTCCCTCTACTGGTGCTCCGGTTTGACTTTCCGTCTGCTTTACTATCAACCTCCCAACTTGGAGACACAGCCCCTTTAACCTCTTGGTTCGCACAGGTTGCCAATTTGGCAGAGGATGAAAGGGAAGAGGGAGAACCAATGAGAGAGTAGCTGTTAGGCATTTGGACGGGCACATATCACTCTAATTTCCCAGCAGGAAGAAGAATTAACCAAATTCTCAGCCACCCACCGGGAACCAGTATAGGTCCTGAACCAAAATTTTGGACTTGCGGTCAGCTCACCAAAAACGAGTTGAAAAATGGAGCTCAGGGGCACAGCAATTCACAAACTGGCCGAGTAATAAAGGACAACTATCGTCCAAAAATCTGTTGAGGGAAGGCAACGAGGCGGACTTGAAAGCGAGGCAGAATAGCAGGAAACAGATTTCAAGAGGTTCGCTGGAATCGCCTTTAAAGCACAGGAAGAGGGGCACAACTTCGACAATGACGCACTTGGCCAAAAAGGGCGTATGCGTTTTCTCCTGAATATATTCAGGAGAAAACGCATACGCCCTTTTTGGCCAAGCAAGCAAGCGGGCAATGCAAATCTGCACTACAAAGAAGTATCACTTCCCACCGGTCAAAAGGGACATCCACAAAATGTGTAAGAACAAGAAAGGCAAGAAAGGCCCTGGAGAACAGGGAGCCTTGTTATGCTGATGGGCGGGATGTAAATTGACAACTGCCTCTCTGGAGGAGTGCATTCTGTTCCCTAAAACAAGTAAAGAACAGAGCTACAGAGCCAAGGGCACTACCAGTCTAGGGAATATACCTTGGGAAAACTGAAAATCAATAAGACAGAGCCACCCCAAAATTTAGGGCTGCACTGCATACAAGGACCTCAACTTGGATACACCTTAAGTATCCCAGAAAATATAAACATGGTTCAAAAAATTGTGGTACTTACGTACGATGGAATATCCCTCAGCCATGAAATCAATGTCATAAGACCAGTAGCAGCAAAATGGGTGGATTCTGGTACGATGATTCTAAGTGAAATAAGTCACACAGAAAAAGAAACTTATCATAAGATATCACTTATGAAGATCCTGTAAACATGGCTACACTTGAACTGAGTTAGGAAAGAGAACAGTGTCTCACATTTAGAAAACACTCTTATACCTGCTTAAGGGGGAAGGAGAGGTGGGGTGATGCATAAAACCAGAGTTTGATATAAGCACAGATACCGTTCCAAAAACCAACTATGGAATAGACAAGACCTACACCTTCCTCAGTGATAGGGCCTCAAAACCCCATATTTCCCGCAGAGGAAAATATCTGACTAGTAAGAATCTTAAAACCTATGTATTGATATGTCTCCGTAAGGGAATCAAGTGTGTCTAGACTGGCATAAACATGGCAGCGAGAATCAGCTCAAACCCACTATAAAAAGGAATTTCAAAAACAAAACAAAAAAACTGGGAAATTCTTTACAATTCCTTCAGGGTCTCTGATGAAAGCTGCAATGACCCTATCTACAACGACAGCTGGATGTGGCATAAGGAGGGACACTTGGGACTGAGACGATTGGTGAGATTGGGTGAGCAAATGCAGACCCTTTAGAGCAATAATGCATGGCACCCATTCCATGGGTCCGAACTCTCCAGGTTGAAGGGAATATTACTACAGCTATAACATGTGCGGGAAACCTAGAGAACGGACACACTGTGAATACGAAAGGTTTCTAAAACTCAAAGAATAGACCCTCTCCTGGTGCTCCGGTTTGACTTTCCGTCTGCTTTACTATCAACCTCCCAACTTGGAGAGACAGCCCCTTTAACCTCTTGGTTCGCACAGGTTGCCAATTTGGCAGAGGATGAAAGGGAAGAGGGAGAACCAATGAGAGAGTAGCTGTTAGGCATTTGGACGGGCACATATCACTCTAATTTCCCAGCAGGAAGAAGAATTAACCAAATTCTCAGCCACCCACCGGGAACCAGTATAGGTCCTGAACCAAAATTTTGGACTTGCGGTCAGCTCACCAAAAACGAGTTGAAAAATGGAGCTCAGGGGCACAGCAATTCACAAACTGGCCGAGTAATAAAGGACAACTATCGTCCAAAAATCTGTTGAGGGAAGGCAACGAGGCGGACTTGAAAGTGAGGCAGAATAGCAGGAAACAGATTTCAAGAGGTACGCTGGAATCGCCTTTAAAGCACAGGAAGAGGGGCACAACTTCGACAATGACGCACTTGGCCAAAAAGGGCGTATGCGTTTTCTCCTGAATATATTCAGGAGAAAACGCATACGCCCTTTTTGGCCAAGCAAGCAAGCGGGCAATGCAAATCTGCACTACAAAGAAGTATCACTTCCCACCGGTCAAAAGGGACATCCACAAAATGTGTAAGAACAAGAAAGGCAAGACAGGCCCTGGAGAACAGGGAGCCTTGTTATGCTGATGGGCGGGATGTAAATTGACAACTGCCTCTCTGGAGGAGTGCATTCTGTTCCCTAAAACAAGTAAATAACAGAGCTACAGAGCCAAGGGCACTACCAGTCTAGGGAATATACCTTGGGAAAACTGAAAATCAATAAGACAGAGCCACCCCAAAATTTAAGGCTGCACTGCATACAAGGACCTCAACTTGGATACACCTTAAGTATCCCAGAAAATATAAACATGGTTCAAAAAATTGTGGTACTTACGTACGATGGAATATCCCTCAGCCATGAAATCAATGTCATAAGACCAGTAGCAGCAAAATGGGTGGATTCTGGTACGATGATTCTAAGTGAAATAAGTCACACAGAAAAAGAAACTTATCATAAGATATCACTTATGAAGATCCTGTAAACATGGCTACACTTGAACTGAGTTAGGAAAGAGAACAGTGTCTCACATTTAGAAAACACTCTTATACCTGCTTAAGGGGGAAGGAGAGGTGGGGTGATGCATAAAACCAGAGTTTGATATAAGCACAGGTACCGTTCCAAAAACCAACTATGGAATAGACAAGACCTACACCTTCCTCAGTGATAGGGCCTCAAAACCCCATATTTCCCGCAGAGGAAAATATCTGACTAGTAAGAATCTTAAAACCTATGTATTGATATGTCTCCGTAAGGGAATCAAGTGTGTCTAGACTGGCATAAACATGGCAGCGAGAATCAGCTCAAACCCACTATAAAAAGGAATTTCAAAAACAAAACAAAAAAACTGGGAAATTCTTTACAATTCCTTCAGGGTCTCTGATGAAAGCTGCAATGACCCTATCTACAACGACAGCTGGATGTGGCATAAGGAGGGACACTTGGGACTGAGACGATTGGTGAGATTGGGTGAGCAAATGCAGACCCTTTAAAGCAATAATGCATGGCACCCATTCCATGGGTCCGAACTCTCCAGGTTGAAGGGAATATTACTACAGCTATAACATGTGCAGGAAACCTAGAGAACGGACACACTGTGAATACGAAAGGTTTCTAAAACTCAACGCATAGTCCCTCTCCTGGTGCTCCGGTTTGACTTTCCGTCTGCTTTACTATCAACCTCCCAACTTGGAGAGACAGCCCCTTTAACCTCTTGGTTCGCACAGGTTGCCAATTTGGCAGAGGATGAAAGGGAAGAGGGAGAACCAATGAGAGAGTAGCTGTTAGGCATTTGGACGGGCACATATCACTGTAATTTCCCGGCAGGAAGAAGAATTAACCAAATTCTCAGCCACCCACCGGGAACCAGTATAGGTCCTGAACCAAAATTTTGGACTTGCGGTCAGCTCACCAAAAACGAGTTGAAAAATGGAGCTCAGGGGCACAGCAATTCACAAACTGGCCGAGTAATAAAGGACAACTATCGTCCAAAAATCTGTTGAGGGAAGGCAACGAGGCGGACTTGAAAGCGAGGCAGAATAGCAGGAAACAGATTTCAAGAGGTACGTTGGAATCGCCTTTAAAGCACAGGAAGAGGGGCACAACTTCGACAATGATGCACTTGGCCAAAAAGGGCGTATGCGTTTTCTCCTGAATATATTCAGGAGAAAACGCATACGCCCTTTTTGGCCAAGCAAGCAAGCGGGCAATGCAAATCTGCACTACAAAGAAGTATCACTTCCCACCGGTCAAAAGGGACATCCACAAAATGTGTAAGAACAAGAAAGGCAAGACAGGCCCTGGAGAACAGGGAGCCTTGTTATGCTGATGGGCGGGATGTAAATTGCCAACTGCCTCTCTGGAGGAGTGCATTCTGTTCCCTAAAACAAGTAAAGAACAGAGCTACAGAGCCAAGGGCACTACCAGTCTAGGGAATATACCTTGGGAAAACTGAAAATCAATAAGACAGAGCCACCCCAAAATTTAGGGCTGCACTGCATACAAGGACCTCAACTTGGATACACCTTAAGTATCCCAGAAAATATAAACATGGTTCAAAAAATTGTGGTACTTACGTACGATGGAATATCCCTCAGCCATGAAATCAATGTCATAAGACCAGTAGCAGCAAAATGGGTGGATTCAGGTACGATGATTCTAAGTGAAATAAGTCACACAGAAAAAGAAACTTATCATAAGATATCACTTATGAAGATCCTGTAAACATGGCTACACTTGAACTGAGTTAGGAAAGAGAACAGTGTCTCACATTTAGAAAACACTCTTATACCTGCTTAAGGGGGAAGGAGAGGTGGGGTGAGGCATAAAACCAGAGTTTGATATAAGCACAGGTACCGTTCCAAAAACCAACTATGGAATAGGCAAGACCTACACCGTCCTCAGTGAAAGGGACTCAAAACCCCATATTTCCCGCAGAGGAAAATATCTGACTAGTAAGAATCTTAAAACCTATGTATTGATATGTCTCTGTAAGGGAATCAAGTGTGTCTAGACTGGCATAAACATGGCAACGAGAATCAGCTCAAACCCACTATAAAAAGGAATTTCAAAAACAAAACAAAAAAACGGGGAAATTCTTTACAATTCCTTCAGGGTCTCTGATGAAAGCTGGAATGACCCTATCTACAACGACAGCTGGATGTGGCATAAGGAGGGACACTTGGGACTGAGACGATTGGTGAGATTGGGTGAGCAAATGCAGACCCTTTAAAGCAATAATGCATGGCACCCATTCCATGGGTCCGAACTCTCCAGGTTGAAGGGAATATTACTACAGCTATAACATGTGCGGGAAACCTAGAGAACGGACACACTGTGAATACGAAAGGTTTCTAAAACTCAACGAATAGTCCCACTCCTGGTGCTCCGGTTTGACTTTCCGTCTGCTTTACTATCAACCTCCCAACTTGGAGAGACAGCCCCTTTAACATCTTGGTTCGCACAGGTTGCCAATTTGGCAGAGGATGAAAGGGAAGAGGGAGATCCAATGAGAGAGTAGCTGTTAGGCATTTGGACGGGCACATATCACTGTAATTTCCCGGCAGGAAGAAGAATTAACCAAATTCTCAGCCACCCACCGGGAACCAGTATAGGTCCTGAACCAAAATTTTGGACTTGCGGTCAGCTCACCAAAAACGAGTTGAAAAATGGAGCTCAGGGGCACAGCAATTCACAAACTGGCCGAGTAATAAAGGACAACTATCGTCCAAAAATCTGTTGAGGGAAGGCAACGAGGCGGACTTGAAAGTGAGGCAGAATAGCAGGAAACAGATTTCAAGAGGTATGCTGGAATCGCCTTTAAAGCACAGGAAGAGGGGCACAACTTCGACAATGACGCGCTTGGCCAAAAAGGGCGTATGCGTTTTCTCCTGAATATATTCAGGAGAAAACGCATACGCCCTTTTTGGCCAAGCAAGCAAGCGGGCAATGCAAATCTGCACTACAAAGAAGTATCACTTCCCACCGGTCAAAAGGGACATCCACAAAATGTGTAAGAACAAGAAAGGCAAGACAGGCCCTGGAGAACAGGGAGCCTTGTTATGCTGATGGGCGGGATGTAAATTGCCAACTGCCTCTCTGGAGGAGTGCATTCTGTTCCCTAAAACAAGTAAAGAACAGAGCTACAGAGCCAAGGGCACTACCAGTCTAGGGAATATACCTTGGGAAAACTGAAAATCAATAAGACAGAGCCACCCCAAAATTTAGGGCTGCACTGCATACAAGGACCTCAACTTGGATACACCTTAAGTATCCCAGAAAATATAAACATGGTTCAAAAAATTGTGGTACTTACGTACGATGGAATATCCCTCAGCCATGAAATCAATGTCATAAGACCAGTAGCAGCAAAATGGGTGGATTCTGGTACGATGATTCTAAGTGAAATAAGTCACACAGAAAAAGAAACTTATCATAAGATATCACTTATGAAGATCCTGTAAACATGGCTACACTTGAACTGAGTTAGGAAAGAGAACAGTGTCTCACATTTAGAAAACACTCTTATACCTGCTTAAGGGGGAAGTAGAGGTGGGGTGATGCATAAAACCAGAGTTTGATATAAGCACAGGTACCGTTCCAAAAACCAACTATGGAATAGACAAGACCTACAACTTCCTCAGTGATAGGGACTCAAAACCCCATATTTCCCGCAGAGGAAAATATCTGACTAGTAAGAATCTTAAAACCTATGTATTGATATGTCTCCGTAAGGGAATCAAGTGTGTCTAGACTGGCATAAACATGGCAGCGAGAATCAGCTCAAACCCACTATAAAAAGGAATTTCAAAAACAAAACAAAAAATCTGGGAAATTCTTTACAATTCCTTCAGGGTCTCTGATGAAAGCTGCAATGACCCTATCTACAATGACAGCTGGATGTGGCATAAGGAGGGACACTTGGGACTGAGACGATTGGTGAGATTGGGTGAGCAAATGCAGACCCTTTAAAGCAATAATGCATGGCACCCATTCCATGGGTCCGAACTCTCCAGGTTGAAGGGAATATTACTACAGCTATAACATGTGCGGGAAACCTAGAGAACGGACACACTGTGAATACGAAAGTTTTCTAAAACTCAAAGAATAGACCCTCTCCTGGTGCTCCGGTTTGACTTTCCGTCTGCTTTACTATCAACCTCCCAACTTGGAGAGACAGCCCCTTTAACCTCTTGGTTCGCACAGGTTGCCAATTTGGCAGAGGATGAAAGGGAAGAGGGAGAACCAATGAGAGAGTAGCTGTTAGGCATTTGGACGGGCACATATCACTGTAATTTCCCGGCAGGAAGAAGAATTAACCAAATTCTCAGCCACCCACCGGGAACCAGTATAGGTCCTGAACCAAAATTTTGGACTTGCGGTCAGCTCACCAAAAACGAGTTGAAGAATGGAGCTCAGGGGCACAGCAATTCATAAACTGGCCGAGTAATAAAGGACAACTATCGTCCAAAAATCTGTTGAGGGAAGGCAACTAGGCGGACTTGAAAGCGAGGCAGAATAGCAGGAAACAGATTTCAAGAGGTACGTTGGAATCGCCTTTAAAGCACAGGAAGAGGGGCACAACTTCGACAATGATGCACTTGGCCAAAAAGGGCGTATGCGTTTTCTCCTGAATATATTCAGGAGAAAACGCATACGCCCTTTTTGGCCAAGCAAGCAAGCGGGCAATGCAAATCTGCACTACAAAGAAGTATCACTTCCCACCGGTCAAAAGGGACATCCACAAAATGTGTAAGAACAAGAAAGGCAAGACAGGCCCTGGAGAACAGGGAGCCTTGTTATGCTGATGGGCGAGATGTAAATTGACAACTGCCTCTCTGGAGGAGTGCATTCTGTTCCCTAAAACAAGTAAAGAACAGAGCTACAGAGCCAAGGGCACTACCAGTCTAGGGAATATACCTTGGGAAAACTGAAAATCAATAAGACAGAGCCACCCCAAAATTTAGGGCTGCACTGCATACAAGGACCTCAACTTGGATACACCTTAAGTATCCCAGAAAATATAAACATGGTTCAAAAAATTGTGGTACTTACGTACGATGGAATATCCCTCAGCCATGAAATCAATGTCATAAGACCAGTAGCAGCAAAATGGGTTGATTCAGGTATGATGATTCTAAGTGAAATAAGTCACACAGAAAAAGAAACTTATCATAAGATATCACTTATGAAGATCCTGTAAACATGGCTACACTTGAACTGAGTTAGGAAAGAGAACATTGTCTCACATTTAGAAAACACTCTTATACCTGCTTAAGGGGGAAGGAGAGGTGGGGTGATGCATAAAACCAGAGTTTGATATAAGCACAGGTACCGTTCCAAAAACCAACTATGGAATAGACAAGACCTACACCGTCCTCAGTGAAAGGGACTCAAAACCCCATATTTCCCGCAGAGGAAAATATCTGACTAGTAAGAATCTTAAAACCTATGTATTGATATGTCTCCGTAAGGGAATCAAGTGTGTCTAGACTGGCATAAACATGGCAGCGAGAATCAGCTCAAACCCACTATAAAAAGGAATTTCAAAAACAAAACAAAAAAACTGGGAAATTCTTTACAATTCCTTCAGGGTCTCTGATGAAGGCTGGAATGACCCTATCTAAAACGACAGCTGGATGTGGCATAAGGAGGGACACTTGGGACTGAGACGATTGGTGAGATTGGGTGAGCAAATGCAGACCCTTTAAAGCAATAATGCATGGCACCCATTCCATGGGTCCGAACTCTCCAGGTTGAAGGGAATATTACTACAGCTATAACATGTGCGGGAAACCTAGAGAACGGACACACTGTGAATACGAAAGGTTTCTAAAACTCAACGAATAGTCCCACTCCTGGTGCTCCGGTTTGACTTTCCGTCTGCTTTACTATCAACCTCCCAACTTGGAGAGACAGCCCCTTTAACCTCTTGGTTCGCACAGGTTGCCAATTTGGCAGGGGATGAAAGGGAAGAGTGAGAACCAATGAGAGAGTAGCTGTTAGGCATTTGGACGGGCACATATCACTGTAATTTCCCGGCAGGAAGAAGTATTAACCAAATTCTCAGCCACCCACCGGGAACCAGTATAGGTCCTGAACCAAAATTTTGGACTTGCGGTCAGCTCACCAAAAACGAGTTGAAAAATGGAGCTCAGGGGCACAGCAATTCACAAACTGGCCGAGTAATAAAGGACAACTATCGTCCAAAAATCTGTTGAGGGAAGGCAACGAGGCGGACTTGAAAGCGAGGCAGAATAGCAGGAAACAGATTTCAAGAGGTACGTTGGAATCGCCTTTAAAGCACAGGAAGAGGGGCACAACTTCGACAATGATGCACTTGGCCAAAAAGGGCGTATGCGTTTTCTCCTGAATATATTCAGGAGAAAACGCATACGCCCTTTTTGGCCAAGCAAGCAAGCGGGCAATGCAAATCTGCACTACAAAGAAGTATCACTTCCCACCGGTCAAAAGGGACATCCACAAAATGTGTAAGAACAAGAAAGGCAAGACAGGCCCTGGAGAACAGGGAGCCTTGTTATGCTGATGGGCGGGATGTAAATTGCCAACTGCCTCTCTGGAGGAGTGCATTCTGTTCCGTAAAACAAGTAAAGAACAGAGCTACAGAGCCAAGGGCACTACCAGTCTAGGGAATATACCTTGGGAAAACTGAAAATCAATAAGACAGAGCCACCCCAAAATTTAGGGCTGCACTTCATACAAGGACCTCAACTTGGATACACCTTAAGTATCCCAGAAAATATAAACATGGTTCAAAAAATTGTGGTACTTACGTACGATGGAATATCCCTCAGCCATGAAATCAATGTCATAAGACCAGTAGCAGCAAAATGGGTGGATTCAGGTACGATGATTCTAAGTGAAATAAGTCACACAGAAAAAGAAACTTATCATAAGATATCACTTATGAAGATCCTGTAAACATGGCTACACTTGAACTGAGTTAGGAAAGAGAACAGTGTCTCACATTTAGAAAACACTCTTATACCTGCTTAAGGGGGAAGGAGAGGTGGGGTGATGCATAAAACCAGAGTTTGATATAAGCACAGGTACCGTTCCAAAAACCAACTATGGAATAGACAAGACCTACACCTTCCTCAGTGATAGGGCCTCAAAACCCCATATTTCCCGCAGAGGAAAATATCTGACTAGTAAGAATCTTAAAACCTATGTATTGATATGTCTCCGTAAGGGAATCAAGTGTGTCTAGACTGGCATAAACATGGCAACGAGAATCAGCTCAAACCCACTATAAAAAGGAATTTCAAAAACAAAACAAAAAAACGGGGAAATTCTTTACAATTCCTTCAGGGTCTCTGATGAAAGCTGGAATGACCCTATCTACAACGACAGCTGGATGTGGCATAAGGAGGGACACTTGGGACTGAGACGATTGGTGAGATTGGGTGAGCAAATGCAGACCCTTTAAAGCAATAATGCATGGCACCCATTCCATGGGTCCGAACTCTCCAGGTTGAAGGGAATATTACTACAGCTATAACATGTGCGGGAAACCTAGAGAACGGACACACTGTGAATACGAAAGGTTTCTAAAACTCAACGAATAGTCCCACTCCTGGTGCTCCGGTTTGACTTTCCGTCTGCTTTACTATCAACCTCCCAACTTGGAGAGACAGCCCCTTTAACATCTTGGTTTGCACAGGTTGCCAATTTGACAGAGGATGAAAGGGAAGAGGGAGAACCAATGAGAGAGTAGCTGTTAGGCATTTGGACGGGCACATATCACTGTAATTTCCCGGCAGGAAGAAGAATTAACCAAATTCTCAGCCACACACCGGGAACCAGTATAGGTCCTGAACCAAAATTTTGGACTTGCGGTCAGCTCACCAAAAACGAGTTGAAAAATGGAGCTCAGGGGCACAGCAATTCACAAACTGGCCGAGTAATAAAGGACAACTATCGTCCAAAAATCTGTTGAGGGAAGGCAACGAGGCGGACTTGAAAGCGAGGCAGAATAGCAGGAAACAGATTTCAAGAGGTACGTTGGAATCGCCTTTAAAGCACAGGAAGAGGGGCACAACTTCGACAATGATGCACTTGGCCAAAAAGGGCGTATGCGTTTTCTCCTGAATATATTCAGGAGAAAACGCATACGCCCTTTTTGGCCAAGCAAGCAAGCGGGCAATGCAAATCTGCACTACAAAGAAGTATCACTTCCCACCGGTCAAAAGGGACATCCACAAAATGTGTAAGAACAAGAAAGGCAAGACAGGCCCTGGAGAACAGGGAGCCTTGTTATGCTGATGGGCGGGATGTAAATTGCCAACTGCCTCTCTGGAGGAGTGCATTCTGTTCCCTAAAACAAGTAAAGAACAGAGCTACAGAGCCAAGGGCACTACCAGTCTAGGGAATATACCTTGGGAAAACTGAAAATCAATAAGACAGAGCCACCCCAAAATTTAGGGCTGCACTGCATACAAGGACCTCAACTTGGATACACCTTAAGTATCCCAGAAAATATAAATATGGTTCAAAAAATTGTGGTACTTACGTACGATGGAATATCCCTCAGCCATGAAATCAATGTCATAAGACCAGTAGCAGCAAAATGGGTGGATTCAGGTACGATGATTCTAAGTGAAATAAGTCACACAGAAAAAGAAACTTATCATAAGATATCACTTATGAAGATCCTGTAAACATGGCTACACTTGAACTGAGTTAGGAAAGAGAACAGTGTCTCACATTTAGAAAACACTCTTATACCTGCTTAAAGGGGAAGGAGAGGTGGGGTGATGCATAAAACCAGAGTTTGATATAAGCAGAGGTACCGTTCCAAAAACCAACTATGGAATAGACAAGACCTACACCGTCCTCAGCGAAAGGGACTCAAAATCCCATATTTCCCGCAGAGGAAAATATCTGACTAGTAAGAATCTTAAAACCTATGTATTGATATGTCTCCGTAAGGGAATCAAGTGTGTCTAGACTGGCATAAACATGGCAGCGAGAATCAGCTCAAACCCACTATAAAAAGGAATTTCAAAAACAAAACAAAAAAACTGGGAAATTCTTTACAATTCCTTCAGGGTCTCTGATAAAAGCTGGAATGACCCTATCTACAACGACAGCTGGATGTGGCATAAGGAGGGACACTTGGGACTGAGACGATTGGTGAGATTGGGTGAGCAAATGCAGACCCTTTAAGCAATAATGCATGGCACCCATTCCATGGGTCCGAACTCTCCAGGTTGAAGGGAATATTACTACAGCTATAACATGTGCGGGAAACCTAGAGAACGGACACACTGTGAATACGAAAGGTTTCTAAAACTCAACGAATAGTCCCTCTCCTCGTGCTCCGGTTTGACTTTCCGGCTGCTTTACTATCATTCTCCGAAATTGGAGAGACAGCCCCTTTAACCTCCTGGTTCGCACAGGTTGCCAATTTGGCAGAGGATGAAAGGGAAGAGGGAGAACCAATGAGAGAGTAGCTGTTAGGCATTTGGACGGGCACATATCACTCTAATTTCCCGGCAGGAAGAAGAATTAACCAAATTCTCAGCCACCCACCGGGAACCAGTATAGGTCCTGAACCAAAATTTTGGACTTGCGGTCAGCTCACCAAAAACGAGTTGAAAAATGGAGCTCAGGGGCACAGCAATTCACAAACTGGCCGAGTAATAAAGGACAACTATCTTCCAAAAATCTGTTGAGGGAAGGCAACGAGGCGGACTTGAAAGCGAGGCAGAATAGCAGGAAACAGATTTCAAGAGGTACGTTGGAATCGCCTTTAAAGCACAGGAAGAGGGGCACAACTTCGACAATGATGCACTTGGCCAAAAAGGGCATATGTGTTTTCTCCTGAATATATTCAGGAGAAAACGCATACGCCCTTTTTGGCCAAGCAAGCAAGCGGGCAATGCAAATCTGCACTACAAAGAAGTATCACTTCCCACCGGTCAAAAGGGACATCCACAAAATGTGTAAGAACAAGAAAGGCAAGACAGGCCCTGGAGAACAGGGAGCCTTGTTATGCTGATGGGCGGGATGTAAATTGCCAACTGCCTCTCTGGAGGAGTGCATTCTGTTCCCTAAAACAAGTAAAGAACAGAGCTACAGAGCCAAGGGCACTACCAGTCTAGGGAATATACCTTGGGAAAACTGAAAATCAATAAGACAGAGCCACCCCAAAATTTAGGGCTGCACTGCATACAAGGACCTCAACTTGGATACACCTTAAGTATCCCAGAAAATATAAACATGGTTCAAAAAATTGTGGTACTTACGTACGATGGAATATCCCTCAGCCATGAAATCAATGTCATAAGACCAGTAGCAGCAAAATGGGTGGATTCAGGTACGATGATTCTAAGTGAAATAAGTCACACAGAAAAAGAAACTTATCATAAGATATCACTTATGAAGATCCTGTAAACATGGCTACACTTGAACTGAGTTAGGAAAGAGAACAGTGTCTCACATTTAGAAAACACTCTTATACCTGCTTAAGGGGGAAGGAGAGGTGGGGTGATGCATAAAACCAGAGTTTGATATAAGCACAGGTACCGTTCCAAAAACCAACTATGGAATAGACAAGACCTACACCGTCCTCAGTGAAAGGGACTCAAAACCCCATATTTCCCGCACAGGAAAATATCTGACTAGTAAGAATCTTAAAACCTATGTATTGATATGTCTCCGTAAGGGAATCAAGTGTGTCTAGACTGGCATAAACATGGCAGCGAGAATCAGCTCAAACCCACTATAAAAAGGAATTTCAAAAACAAAACAAAAAAACTGGGAAATTCTTTACAATTCCTTCAGGGTCTCTGATGAAATCTGGAATGACCCTATCTACAACGACAGCTGGATGTGGCATAAGGAGGGACACTTGGGACTGAGACGATTGGTGAGATTGGGTGAGCAAATGCAGACCCTTTAAAGCAATAATGCATGGCACCCATTCCATGGGTCCGAACTCTCCAGGTTGAAGGGAATATTACTACAGCTATAACATGTGCAGGAATCCTAGAGAACGGACACACTGTGAATACGAAAGGTTTCTAAAACTCAACGCATAGTCCCTCTCCTGGTGCTCCGGTTTGACTTTCCGTCTGCTTTACTATCAACCTCCCAACTTGGAGAGACAGCCCCTTTAACCTCTTGGTTCGCACAGGTTGCCAATTTGGCAGAGGATGAAAGGGAAGAGGGAGAACCAATGAGAGAGTAGCTGTTAGGCATTTGGACGGGCACATATCACTGTAATTTCCCAGCAGGAAGAAGAATTAACCAAATTCTCCGCCACCCACCGGGAACCAGTATAGGTCCTGAACCAAAATTTTGGACTTGCGGTCAGCTCTCCAAAAACGAGTTGAAAAATGGAGCTCAGCGACACAGCAATTCACAAACTGGCCGAGTAATAAAGGACACCTATCGTCCAAAAATCTGTTGAGGGAAGGCAACGAGGCGGACTTGAAAGCGAGGCAGAATAGCAGGAAACAGATTTCAAGAGGTACGTTGGAATCGCCTTTAAAGCACAGGAAGAGGGGCACAACTTCGACAATGATGCACTTGGCCAAAAAGGGCATATGCGTTTTCTCCTGAATATATTCAGGAGAAAACGCATACGCCCTTTTTGGCCAAGCAAGCAAGCGGGCAATGCAAATCTGCACTACAAAGAAGTATCACTTCCCACCGGTCAAAAGGGACATCCACAAAATGTGTAAGAACAAGAAAGTCAAGACAGGCCCTGGAGAACAGGGAGCCTTGTTATGCTGATGGGCGGGATGTAAATTGCCAACTGCCTCTCTGGAGGAGTGCATTCTGTTCCCTAAAACAAGTAAAGAACAGAGCTACAGAGCCAAGGGCACTACCAGTCTAGGGAATATACCTTGGGAAAACTGAAAATCAATAAGACAGAGCCACCCCAAAATTTAGGGCTGCACTGCATACAAGGACCTCAACTTGGATACACCTTAAGTATCCCAGAAAATATAAACATGGTTCAAAAAATTGTGGTACTTACGTACGATGGAATATCCCTCAGCCATGAAATCAATGTCATAAGACCAGTAGCAGCAAAATGGGTGGATTCAGGTACGATGATTCTAAGTGAAATAAGTCACACAGAAAAAGAAACTTATCATAAGATATCACTTATGAAGATCCTGTAAACATGGCTACACTTGAACTGAGTTAGGAAAGAGAACAGTGTCTCACATTTAGAAAACACTCTTATACCTGCTTAAGGGGGAAGGAGAGGTGGGGTGATGCATAAAACCAGAGTTTGATATAAGCACAGGTACCGTTCCAAAAACCAACTATGGAATAGACAAGACCTACACCGTCCTCAGTGAAAGGGACTCAAAACCCCATATTTCACGCAGAGGAAAGTATCTGACTAGTAAGAATCTTAAAACCTATGTATTGATATGTCTCCGTAAGGGAATCAAGTGTGTCTAGACTGGCATAAACATGGCAGCGAGAATCAGCTCAAACCCACTATAAAAAGGAATTTCAAAAACAAAACAAAAAAACTGGGAAATTCTTTACAATTCCTTCAGGGTCTCTGATGAAAGCTGGAATGACCCTATCTACAACGACAGCTGGATGTGGCATAAGGAGGGACACTTGGGACTGAGACGATTGGTGAGATTGGGTGAGCAAATGCAGACCCTTTAAAGCAATAATGCATGGCACCCATTCCATGAGTCCGAACTCTCCAGGTTGAAGGGAATATTACTACAGCTATAACATGTGCGGGAAACCTAGAGAACGGACACACTGTGAATACGAAAGGTTTCTAAAACTCAACGCATAGTCCCTCTCCTGGTGCTCCGGTTTGACTTTCCGTCTGCTTTACTATCAACCTCCCAACTTGGAGAGACAGCCCCTTTAACCTCTTGGTTCGCACAGGTTGCCAATTTGGCAGAGGATGAAAGGGAAGAGGGAGAACCAATGAGAGAGTAGCTGTTAGGCATTTGGACGGGCACATATCACTGTAATTTCCCGGCAGGAAGAAGAATTAACCAAATTCTCCGCCACCCACCGGGAACCAGTATAGGTCCTGAACCAAAATTTTTGACTTGCGGTCAGCTCACCAAAAACGAGTTGAAAAATGGAGCTCAGGGGCACAGCAATTCATAAACTGGCCGAGTAATAAAGGACAACTATCTTCCAAAAATCTGTTGAGGGAAGGCAACGAGGCGGACTTGAAAGCGAGGCAGAATAGCAGGAAACAGATTTCAAGAGGTACGTTGGAATCGCCTTTAAAGCACAGGAAGAGGGGCACAACTTCGACAATGATGCACTTGGCCAAAAAGGGCGTATGCGTTTTCTCCTGAATATATTCAGGAGAAAACGCATACGCCCTTTTTGGCCAAGCAAGCAAGCGGGCAATGCAAATCTGCACTACAAAGAAGTATCACTTCCCACCGGTCAAAAGGGACATCCACAAAATGTGTAAGAACAAGAAAGGCAAGACAGGCCCTGGAGAACAGGGAGCCTTGTTATGCTGATGGGCGGGATGTAAATTGCCAACTGCCTCTCTGGAGGAGTGCATTCTGTTCCCTAAAACAAGTAAAGAACAGAGCTACAGAGCCAAGGGCACTACCAGTCTAGGGAATATACCTTGGGAAAACTGAAAATCAATAAGACAGAGCCACCCCAAAATTTAGGGCTGCACTGCATACAAGGACCTCAACTTGGATACACCTTAAGTATCCCAGAAAATATAAACATGGTTCAAAAAATTGTGGTACTTACGTACGATGGAATATCCCTCAGCCATGAAATCAATGTCATAAGACCAGTAGCAGCAAAATGGGTGGATTCAGGTACGATGATTCTAAGTGAAATAAGTCACACAGAAAAAGAAACTTATCATAAGATATCACTTATGAAGATCCTGTAAACATGGCTACACTTGAACTGAGTTAGGAAAGAGAACAGTGTCTCACATTTAGAAAACACTCTTATACCTGCTTAAGGGGGAAGGAGAGGTGGGGTGATGCATAAAACCAGAGTTTGATATAAGCACAGGTACCGTTCCAAAAACCAACTATGGAATAGACAAGACCTACACCGTCCTCAGTGAAAGGGACTCAAAACCCCATATTTCACGCAGAGGAAAGTATCTGACTAGTAAGAATCTTAAAACCTATGTATTGATATGTCTCCGTAAGGGAATCAAGTGTGTCTAGACTGGCATAAACATGGCAGCGAGAATCAGCTCAAACCCACTATAAAAAGGAATTTCAAAAACAAAACAAAAAAACTGGGAAATTCTTTACAATTCCTTCAGGGTCTCTGATGAAATCTGGAATGACCCTATCTACAACGACAGCTGGATGTGGCATAAGGAGGGACACTTGGGACTGAGACGATTGGTGAGATTGGGTGAGCAAATGCAGACCCTTTAAAGCAATAATGCATGGCACCCATTCCATGGGTCCGAACTCTCCAGGTTGAAGGGAATATTACTACAGCTATAACATGTGCAGGAATCCTAGAGAACGGACACACTGTGAATACGAAAGGTTTCTAAAACTCAACGCATAGTCCCTCTCCTGGTGCTCCGGTTTGACTTTCCGTCTGCTTTACTATCAACCTCCCAACTTGGAGAGACAGCCCCTTTAACCTCTTGGTTCGCACAGGTTGCCAATTTGGCAGAGGATGAAAGGGAAGAGGGAGAACCAATGAGAGAGTAGCTGTTAGGCATTTGGACGGGCACATATCACTGTAATTTCCCAGCAGGAAGAAGAATTAACCAAATTCTCCGCCACCCACCGGGAACCAGTATAGGTCCTGAACCAAAATTTTGGACTTGCGGTCAGCTCTCCAAAAACGAGTTGAAAAATGGAGCTCAGCGACACAGCAATTCACAAACTGGCCGAGTAATAAAGGACACCTATCGTCCAAAAATCTGTTGAGGGAAGGCAACGAGGCGGACTTGAAAGCGAGGCAGAATAGCAGGAAACAGATTTCAAGAGGTACGTTGGAATCGCCTTTAAAGCACAGGAAGAGGGGCACAACTTCGACAATGATGCACTTGGCCAAAAAGGGCGTATGCGTTTTCTCCTGAATATATTCAGGAGAAAACGCATACGCCCTTTTTGGCCAAGCAAGCAAGCGGGCAATGCAAATCTGCACTACAAAGAAGTATCACTTCCCACCGGTCAAAAGGGACATCCACAAAATGTGTAAGAACAAGAAAGTCAAGACAGGCCCTGGAGAACAGGGAGCCTTGTTATGCTGATGGGCGGGATGTAAATTGCCAACTGCCTCTCTGGAGGAGTGCATTCTGTTCCCTAAAACAAGTAAAGAACAGAGCTACAGAGCCAAGGGCACTACCAGTCTAGGGAATATACCTTGGGAAAACTGAAAATCAATAAGACAGAGCCACCCCAAAATTTAGGGCTGCACTGCATACAAGGACCTCAACTTGGATACACCTTAAGTATCCCAGAAAATATAAACATGGTTCAAAAAATTGTGGTACTTACGTACGATGGAATATCCCTCAGCCATGAAATCAATGTCATAAGACCAGTAGCAGCAAAATGGGTGGATTCAGGTACGATGATTCTAAGTGAAATAAGTCACACAGAAAAAGAAACTTATCATAAGATATCACTTATGAAGATCCTGTAAACATGGCTACACTTGAACTGAGTTAGGAAAGAGAACAGTGTCTCACATTTAGAAAACACTCTTATACCTGCTTAAGGGGGAAGGAGAGGTGGGGTGATGCATAAAACCAGAGTTTGATATAAGCACAGGTACCGTTCCAAAAACCAACTATGGAATAGACAAGACCTACACCGTCCTCAGTGAAAGGGACTCAAAACCCCATATTTCCCGCAGAGGAAAGTATCTGACTAGTAAGAATCTTAAAACCTATGTATTGATATGTCTCCGTAAGGGAATCAAGTGTGTCTAGACTGGCATAAACATGGCAGCGAGAATCAGCTCAAACCCACTATAAAAAGGAATTTCAAAAACAAAACAAAAAAACTGGGAAATTCTTTACAATTCCTTCAGGGTCTCTGATGAAAGCTGGAATGACCCTATCTACAACGACAGCTGGATGTGGCATAAGGAGGGACACTTGGGACTGAGACGATTGGTGAGATTGGGTGAGCAAATGCAGACCCTTTAAAGCAATAATGCATGGCACCCATTCCATGAGTCCGAACTCTCCAGGTTGAAGGGAATATTACTACAGCTATAACATGTGCGGGAAACCTAGAGAACGGACACACTGTGAATACGAAAGGTTTCTAAAACTCAACGCATAGTCCCTCTCCTGGTGCTCCGGTTTGACTTTCCGTCTGCTTTACTATCAACCTCCCAACTTGGAGAGACAGCCCCTTTAACCTCTTGGTTCGCACAGGTTGCCAATTTGGCAGAGGATGAAAGGGAAGAGGGAGAACCAATGAGAGAGTAGCTGTTAGGCATTTGGACGGGCACATATCACTGTAATTTCCCGGCAGGAAGAAGAATTAACCAAATTCTCCGCCACCCACCGGGAACCAGTATAGGTCCTGAACCAAAATTTTTGACTTGCGGTCAGCTCACCAAAAACGAGTTGAAAAATGGAGCTCAGGGGCACAGCAATTCATAAACTGGCCGAGTAATAAAGGACAACTATCTTCCAAAAATCTGTTGAGGGAAGGCAACGAGGCGGACTTGAAAGCGAGGCAGAATAGCAGGAAACAGATTTCAAGAGGTACGTTGGAATCGCCTTTAAAGCACAGGAAGAGGGGCACAACTTCGACAATGATGCACTTGGCCAAAAAGGGCGTATGCGTTTTCTCCTGAATATATTCAGGAGAAAACGCATACGCCCTTTTTGGCCAAGCAAGCAAGCGGGCAATGCAAATCTGCACTACAAAGAAGTATCACTTCCCACCGGTCAAAAGGGACATCCACAAAATGTGTAAGAACAAGAAAGGCAAGACAGGCCCTGGAGAACAGGGAGCCTTGTTATGCTGATGGGCGGGATGTAAATTGCCAACTGCCTCTCTGGAGGAGTGCATTCTGTTCCCTAAAACAAGTAAAGAACAGAGCTACAGAGCCAAGGGCACTACCAGTCTAGGGAATATACCTTGGGAAAACTGAAAATCAATAAGACAGAGCCACCCCAAAATTTAGGGCTGCACTGCATACAAGGACCTCAACTTGGATACACCTTAAGTATCCCAGAAAATATAAACATGGTTCAAAAAATTGTGGTACTTACGTACGATGGAATATCCCTCAGCCATGAAATCAATGTCATAAGACCAGTAGCAGCAAAATGGGTGGATTCAGGTACGATGATTCTAAGTGAAATAAGTCACACAGAAAAAGAAACTTATCATAAGATATCACTTATGAAGATCCTGTAAACATGGCTACACTTGAACTGAGTTAGGAAAGAGAACAGTGTCTCACATTTAGAAAACACTCTTATACCTGCTTAAGGGGGAAGGAGAGGTGGGGTGATGCATAAAACCAGAGTTTGATATAAGCACAGGTACCGTTCCAAAAACCAACTATGGAATAGACAAGACCTACACCGTCCTCAGTGAAAGGGACTCAAAACCCCATATTTCACGCAGAGGAAAGTATCTGACTAGTAAGAATCTTAAAACCTATGTATTGATATGTCTCCGTAAGGGAATCAAGTGTGTCTAGACTGGCATAAACATGGCAGCGAGAATCAGCTCAAACCCACTATAAAAAGGAATTTCAAAAACAAAACAAAAAAACTGGGAAATTCTTTACAATTCCTTCAGGGTCTCTGATGAAAGCTGGAATGACCCTATCTACAACGACAGCTGGATGTGGCATAAGGAGGGACACTTGGGACTGAGACGATTGGTGAGATTGGGTGAGCAAATGCAGACCCTTTAAAGCAATAATGCATGGCACCCATTCCATGAGTCCGAACTCTCCAGGTTGAAGGGAATATTACTACAGCTATAACATGTGCGGGAAACCTAGAGAACGGACACACTGTGAATACGAAAGGTTTCTAAAACTCAACGCATAGTCCCTCTCCTGGTGCTCCGGTTTGACTTTCCGTCTGCTTTACTATCAACCTCCCAACTTGGAGAGACAGCCCCTTTAACCTCTTGGTTCGCACAGGTTGCCAATTTGGCAGAGGATGAAAGGGAAGAGGGAGAACCAATGAGAGAGTAGCTGTTAGGCATTTGGACGGGCACATATCACTGTAATTTCCCGGCAGGAAGAAGAATTAACCAAATTCTCCGCCACCCACCGGGAACCAGTATAGGTCCTGAACCAAAATTTTTGACTTGCGGTCAGCTCACCAAAAACGAGTTGAAAAATGGAGCTCAGGGGCACAGCAATTCATAAACTGGCCGAGTAATAAAGGACAACTATCTTCCAAAAATCTGTTGAGGGAAGGCAACGAGGCGGACTTGAAAGCGAGGCAGAATAGCAGGAAACAGATTTCAAGAGGTACGTTGGAATCGCCTTTAAAGCACAGGAAGAGGGGCACAACTTCGACAATGATGCACTTGGCCAAAAAGGGCGTATGCGTTTTCTCCTGAATATATTCAGGAGAAAACGCATACGCCCTTTTTGGCCAAGCAAGCAAGCGGGCAATGCAAATCTGCACTACAAAGAAGTATCACTTCCCACCGGTCAAAAGGGACATCCACAAAATGTGTAAGAACAAGAAAGGCAAGACAGGCCCTGGAGAACAGGGAGCCTTGTTATGCTGATGGGCGGGATGTAAATTGCCAACTGCCTCTCTGGAGGAGTGCATTCTGTTCCCTAAAACAAGTAAAGAACACAGCTACAGAGCCAAGGGCACTACCAGTCTAGGGAATATACCTTGGGAAAACTGAAAATCAATAAGACAGAGCCACCCCAAAATTTAGGGCTGCACTGCATACAAGGACCTCAACTTGGATACACCTTAAGTATCCCAGAAAATATAAACATGGTTCAAAAAATTGTGGTACTTACGTACGATGGAATATCCCTCAGCCATGAAATCAATGTCATAAGACCAGTAGCAGCAAAATGGGTGGATTCAGGTACGATGATTCTAAGTGAAATAAGTCACACAGAAAAAGAAACTTATCATAAGATATCACTTATGAAGATCCTGTAAACATGGCTACACTTGAACTGAGTTAGGAAAGAGAACAGTGTCTCACATTTAGAAAACACTCTTATACCTGCTTAAGGGGGAAGGAGAGGTGGGGTGATGCATAAAACCAGAGTTTGATATAAGCACAGGTACCGTTCCAAAAACCAACTATGGAATAGACAAGACCTACACCGTCCTCAGTGAAAGGGACTCAAAACCCCATATTTCCCGCAGAGGAAAGTATCTGACTAGTAAGAATCTTAAAACCTATGTATTGATATGTCTCCGTAAGGGAATCAAGTGTGTCTAGACTGGCATAAACATGGCAGCGAGAATCAGCTCAAACCCACTATAAAAAGGAATTTCAAAAACAAAACAAAAAAACTGGGAAATTCTTTACAATTCCTTCAGGGTCTCTGATGAAAGCTGGAATGACCCTATCTACAACGACAGCTGGATGTGGCATAAGGAGGGACACTTGGGACTGAGACGATTGGTGAGATTGGGTGAGCAAATGCAGACCCTTTAAAGCAATAATGCATGGCACCCATTCCATGAGTCCGAACTCTCCAGGTTGAAGGGAATATTACTACAGCTATAACATGTGCGGGAAACCTAGAGAACGGACACACTGTGAATACGAAAGGTTTCTAAAACTCAACGCATAGTCCCTCTCCTGGTGCTCCGGTTTGACTTTCCGTCTGCTTTACTATCAACCTCCCAACTTGGAGAGACAGCCCCTTTAACCTCTTGGTTCGCACAGGTTGCCAATTTGGCAGAGGATGAAAGGGAAGAGGGAGAACCAATGAGAGAGTAGCTGTTAGGCATTTGGACGGGCACATATCACTGTAATTTCCCGGCAGGAAGAAGAATTAACCAAATTCTCCGCCACCCACCGGGAACCAGTATAGGTCCTGAACCAAAATTTTTGACTTGCGGTCAGCTCACCAAAAACGAGTTGAAAAATGGAGCTCAGGGGCACAGCAATTCATAAACTGGCCGAGTAATAAAGGACAACTATCTTCCAAAAATCTGTTGAGGGAAGGCAACGAGGCGGACTTGAAAGCGAGGCAGAATAGCAGGAAACAGATTTCAAGAGGTACGTTGGAATCGCCTTTAAAGCACAGGAAGAGGGGCACAACTTCGACAATGATGCACTTGGCCAAAAAGGGCGTATGCGTTTTCTCCTGAATATATTCAGGAGAAAACGCATACGCCCTTTTTGGCCAAGCAAGCAAGCGGGCAATGCAAATCTGCACTACAAAGAAGTATCACTTCCCACCGGTCAAAAGGGACATCCACAAAATGTGTAAGAACAAGAAAGGCAAGACAGGCCCTGGAGAACAGGGAGCCTTGTTATGCTGATGGGCGGGATGTAAATTGCCAACTGCCTCTCTGGAGGAGTGCATTCTGTTCCCTAAAACAAGTAAAGAACAGAGCTACAGAGCCAAGGGCACTACCAGTCTAGGGAATATACCTTGGGAAAACTGAAAATCAATAAGACAGAGCCACCCCAAAATTTAGGGCTGCACTGCATACAAGGACCTCAACTTGGATACACCTTAAGTATCCCAGAAAATATAAACATGGTTCAAAAAATTGTGGTACTTACGTACGATGGAATATCCCTCAGCCATGAAATCAATGTCATAAGACCAGTAGCAGCAAAATGGGTGGATTCAGGTACGATGATTCTAAGTGAAATAAGTCACACAGAAAAAGAAACTTATCATAAGATATCACTTATGAAGATCCTGTAAACATGGCTACACTTGAACTGAGTTAGGAAAGAGAACAGTGTCTCACATTTAGAAAACACTCTTATACCTGCTTAAGGGGGAAGGAGAGGTGGGGTGATGCATAAAACCAGAGTTTGATATAAGCACAGGTACCGTTCCAAAAACCAACTATGGAATAGACAAGACCTACACCGTCCTCAGTGAAAGGGACTCAAAACCCCATATTTCACGCAGAGGAAAGTATCTGACTAGTAAGAATCTTAAAACCTATGTATTGATATGTCTCCGTAAGGGAATCAAGTGTGTCTAGACTGGCATAAACATGGCAGCGAGAATCAGCTCAAACCCACTATAAAAAGGAATTTCAAAAACAAAACAAAAAAACTGGGAAATTCTTTACAATTCCTTCAGGGTCTCTGATGAAAGCTGGAATGACCCTATCTACAACGACAGCTGGATGTGGCATAAGGAGGGACACTTGGGACTGAGACGATTGGTGAGATTGGGTGAGCAAATGCAGACCCTTTAAAGCAATAATGCATGGCACCCATTCCATGAGTCCGAACTCTCCAGGTTGAAGGGAATATTACTACAGCTATAACATGTGCGGGAAACCTAGAGAATGGACACACTGTGAATACGAAAGGTTTCTAAAACTCAACGCATAGTCCCTCTCCTGGTGCTCCGGTTTGACTTTCCGTCTGCTTTACTATCAACCTCCCAACTTGGAGAGACAGCCCCTTTAACCTCTTGGTTCGCACAGGTTGCCAATTTGGCAGAGGATGAAAGGGAAGAGGGAGAACCAATGAGAGAGTAGCTGTTAGGCATTTGGACGGGCACATATCACTGTAATTTCCCGGCAGGAAGAAGAATTAACCAAATTCTCCGCCACCCACCGGGAACCAGTATAGGTCCTGAACCAAAATTTTTGACTTGCGGTCAGCTCACCAAAAACGAGTTGAAAAATGGAGCTCAGGGGCACAGCAATTCATAAACTGGCCGAGTAATAAAGGACAACTATCTTCCAAAAATCTGTTGAGGGAAGGCAACGAGGCGGACTTGAAAGCGAGGCAGAATAGCAGGAAACAGATTTCAAGAGGTACGTTGGAATCGCCTTTAAAGCACAGGAAGAGGGGCACAACTTCGACAATGATGCACTTGGCCAAAAAGGGCGTATGCGTTTTCTCCTGAATATATTCAGGAGAAAACGCATACGCCCTTTTTGGCCAAGCAAGCAAGCGGGCAATGCAAATCTGCACTACAAAGAAGTATCACTTCCCACCGGTCAAAAGGGACATCCACAAAATGTGTAAGAACAAGAAAGGCAAGACAGGCCCTGGAGAACAGGGAGCCTTGTTATGCTGATGGGCGGGATGTAAATTGCCAACTGCCTCTCTGGAGGAGTGCATTCTGTTCCCTAAAACAAGTAAAGAACACAGCTACAGAGCCAAGGGCACTACCAGTCTAGGGAATATACCTTGGGAAAACTGAAAATCAATAAGACAGAGCCACCCCAAAATTTAGGGCTGCACTGCATACAAGGACCTCAACTTGGATACACCTTAAGTATCCCAGAAAATATAAACATGGTTCAAAAAATTGTGGTACTTACGTACGATGGAATATCCCTCAGCCATGAAATCAATGTCATAAGACCAGTAGCAGCAAAATGGGTGGATTCAGGTACGATGATTCTAAGTGAAATAAGTCACACAGAAAAAGAAACTTATCATAAGATATCACTTATGAAGATCCTGTAAACATGGCTACACTTGAACTGAGTTAGGAAAGAGAACAGTGTCTCACATTTAGAAAACACTCTTATACCTGCTTAAGGGGGAAGGAGAGGTGGGGTGATGCATAAAACCAGAGTTTGATATAAGCACAGGTACCGTTCCAAAAACCAACTATGGAATAGACAAGACCTACACCGTCCTCAGTGAAAGGGACTCAAAACCCCATATTTCCCGCAGAGGAAAGTATCTGACTAGTAAGAATCTTAAAACCTATGTATTGATATGTCTCCGTAAGGGAATCAAGTGTGTCTAGACTGGCATAAACATGGCAGCGAGAATCAGCTCAAACCCACTATAAAAAGGAATTTCAAAAACAAAACAAAAAAACTGGGAAATTCTTTACAATTCCTTCAGGGTCTCTGATGAAAGCTGGAATGACCCTATCTACAACGACAGCTGGATGTGGCATAAGGAGGGACACTTGGGACTGAGACGATTGGTGAGATTGGGTGAGCAAATGCAGACCCTTTAAAGCAATAATGCATGGCACCCATTCCATGAGTCCGAACTCTCCAGGTTGAAGGGAATATTACTACAGCTATAACATGTGCGGGAAACCTAGAGAACGGACACACTGTGAATACGAAAGGTTTCTAAAACTCAACGCATAGTCCCTCTCCTGGTGCTCCGGTTTGACTTTCCGTCTGCTTTACTATCAACCTCCCAACTTGGAGAGACAGCCCCTTTAACCTCTTGGTTCGCACAGGTTGCCAATTTGGCAGAGGATGAAAGGGAAGAGGGAGAACCAATGAGAGAGTAGCTGTTAGGCATTTGGACGGGCACATATCACTGTAATTTCCCGGCAGGAAGAAGAATTAACCAAATTCTCCGCCACCCACCGGGAACCAGTATAGGTCCTGAACCAAAATTTTGGACTTGCGGTCAGCTCACCAAAAACGAGTTGAAAAATGGAGCTCAGGGGCACAGCAATTCACAAACTGGCCGAGTAATAAAGGACAACTATCTTCCAAAAATCTGTTGAGGGAAGGCAACGAGGCGGACTTGAAAGCGAGGCAGAATAGCAGGAAACAGATTTCAAGAGGTACGTTGGAATCGCCTTTAAAGCACAGGAAGAGGGGCACAACTTCGACAATGATGCACTTGGCCAAAAAGGGCATATGCGTTTTCTCCTGAATATATTAAGGAGAAAACGCATACGCCCTTTTTGGCCAAGCAAGCAAGCGGGCAATGCAAATCTGCACTACAAAGAAGTATCACTTCCCACCGGTCAAAAGGGACATCCACAAAATGTGTAAGAACAAGAAAGTCAAGACAGGCCCTGGAGAACAGGGAGCCTTGTTATGCTGATGGGCGGGATGTAAATTGCCAACTGCCTCTCTGGAGGAGTGCATTCTGTTCCCTAAAACAAGTAAAGAACAGAGCTACAGAGCCAAGGGCACTACCAGTCTAGGGAATATACCTTGGGAAAACTGAAAATCAATAAGACAGAGCCACCCCAAAATTTAGGGCTGCACTGCATACAAGGACCTCAACTTGGATACACCTTAAGTATCCCAGAAAATATAAACATGGTTCAAAAAATTGTGGTACTTACGTACGATGGAATATCCCTCAGCCATGAAATCAATGTCATAAGACCAGTAGCAGCAAAATGGGTGGATTCAGGTACGATGATTCTAAGTGAAATAAGTCACACAGAAAAAGAAACTTATCATAAGATATCACTTATGAAGATCCTGTAAACATGGCTACACTTGAACTGAGTTAGGAAAGAGAACAGTGTCTCACATTTAGAAAACACTCTTATACCTGCTTAAGGGGGAAGGAGAGGTGGGGTGATGCATAAAACCAGAGTTTGATATAAGCACAGGTACCGTTCCAAAAACCAACTATGGAATAGACAAGACCTACACCGTCCTCAGTGAAAGGGACTCAAAACCACATATTTCCCGCAGAGGAAAATATCTGACTAGTAAGAATCTTAAAACCTATGTATTGATATGTCTCCGTAAGGGAATCAAGTGTGTCTAGACTGGCATAAACATGGCAGCGAGAATCAGCTCAAACCCACTATAAAAAGGAATTTCAAAAACAAAACAAAAAAACTGGGAAATTCTTTACAATTCCTTCAGGGTCTCTGATGAAATCTGGAATGACCCTATCTACAACGACAGCTGGATGTGGCATAAGGAGGGACACTTGGGACTGAGACGATTGGTGAGATTGGGTGAGCAAATGCAGACCCTTTAAAGCAATAATGCATGGCACCCATTCCATGGGTCCGAACTCTCCAGGTTGAAGGGAATATTACTACAGCTATAACATGTGCAGGAATCCTAGAGAACGGACACACTGTGAATACGAAAGGTTTCTAAAACTCAACGCATAGTCCCTCTCCTGGTGCTCCGGTTTGACTTTCCGTCTGCTTTACTATCAACCTCCCAACTTGGAGAGACAGCCCCTTTAACCTCTTGGTTCGCACAGGTTGCCAATTTGGCAGAGGATGAAAGGGAAGAGGGAGAACCAATGAGAGAGTAGCTGTTAGGCATTTGGACGGGCACATATCACTGTAATTTCCCGGCAGGAAGAAGAATTAACCAAATTCTCCGCCACCCACCGGGAACCAGTATAGGTCCTGAACCAAAATTTTGGACTTGCGGTCAGCTCACCAAAAACGAGTTGAAAAATGGAGCTCAGGGGCACAGCAATTCACAAACTGGCCGAGTAATAAAGGACAACTATCTTCCAAAAATCTGTTGAGGGAAGGCAACGAGGCGGACTTGAAAGCGAGGCAGAATAGCAGGAAACAGATTTCAAGAGGTACGTTGGAATCGCCTTTAAAGCACAGGAAGAGGGGCACAACTTCGACAATGATGCACTTGGCCAAAAAGGGCATATGCGTTTTCTCCTGAATATATTAAGGAGAAAACGCATACGCCCTTTTTGGCCAAGCAAGCAAGCGGGCAATGCAAATCTGCACTACAAAGAAGTATCACTTCCCACCGGTCAAAAGGGACATCCACAAAATGTGTAAGAACAAGAAAGGCAAGACAGGCCCTGGAGAACAGGGAGCCTTGTTATGCTGATGGGCGGGATGTAAATTGCCAACTGCCTCTCTGGAGGAGTGCATTCTGTTCCCTAAAACAAGTAAAGAACAGAGCTACAGAGCCAAGGGCACTACCAGTCTAGGGAATATACCTTGGGAAAACTGAAAATCAATAAGACAGAGCCACCCCAAAATTTAGGGCTGCACTGCATACAAGGACCTCAACTTGGATACACCTTAAGTATCCCAGAAAATATAAACATGGTTCAAAAAATTGTGGTACTTACGTACGATTGAATATCCCTCAGCCATGAAATCAATGTCATAAGACCAGTAGCAGCAAAATGGGTGGATTCAGGTACGATGATTCTAAGTGAAATAAGTCACACAGAAAAAGAAACTTATCATAAGATATCACTTATGAAGATCCTGTAAACATGGCTACACTTGAACTGAGTTAGGAAAGAGAACAGTGTCTCACGTTTAGAAAACACTCTTATACCTGCTTAAGGGGGAAGGAGAGGTGGGGTGATGCATAAAACCAGAGTTTGATATAAGCACAGGTACCGTTCCAAAAACCAACTATGGAATAGACAAGACCTACACCGTCCTCAGTGATAGGGCCTCAAAACCCCATATTTCCCGCAGAGGAAAATATCTGACTAGTAAGAATCTTAAAACCTATGTATTGATATGTCTCCGTAAGGGAATCAAGTGTGTCTAGACTGGCATAAACATGGCAGCGAGAATCAGCTCAAACCCACTATAAAAAGGAATTTCAAAAACAAAAGAAAAAAACTGGGAAATTCTTTACAATTCCTTCAGGGTCTCTGATGAAAGCTGCAATGACCCTATCTACAACGACAGCTGGATGTGGCATAAGGAGGGACACTTGGGACTGAGACGATTGGTGAGATTGGGTGAGCAAATGCAGACCCTTTAGAGCAATAATGCATGGCACCCATTCCATGGGTCCGAACTCTCCAGGTTGAAGGAAATATTACTACAGCTATAACATGTGCGGGAAACCTAGAGAACGGACACACTGTGAATACGAAAGGTTTCTAAAACTCAAAGAATAGACCCTCTCCTGGTGCTCCGGTTTGACTTTCCGTCTGCTTTACTATCAACCTCCCAACTTGGAGAGACAGCCCCTTTAACCTCTTGGTTCGCACAGGTTGCCAATTTGGCAGAGGATGAAAGGGAAGAGGGAAAACCAATGAGAGAGTAGCTGTTAGGCATTTGGACGGGCACATATCACTCTAATTTCCCAGCAGGAAGAAGAATTAACCAAATTCTCAGCCACCCACCGGGAACCAGTATAGGTCCTGAACCAAAATTTTGGACTTGCGGTCAGCTCACCAAAAACGAGTTGAAAAATGGAGCTCAGGGGCACAGCAATTCACAAACTGGCCGAGTAATAAAGGACAACTATCGTCCAAAAATCTGTTGAGGGAAGGCAACGAGGCGGACTTGAAAGTGAGGCAGAATAGCAGGAAACAGATTTCAAGAGGTACGCTGGAATCTCCTTTAAAGCACAGGAAGAGGGGCACAACTTCGACAATGACGCACTTGGCCAAAAAGGGCGTATGCGTTTTCTCCTGAATATATTCAGGAGAAAACGCATACGCCCTTTTTGGCCAAGCAAGCAAGCGGGCAATGCAAATCTGCACTACAAAGAAGTATCACTTCCCACCGGTCAAAAGGGACATCCACAAAATGTGTAAGAACAAGAAAGGCAAGACAGGCCCTGGAGAACAGGGAGCCTTGTTATGCTGATGGGCGGGATGTAAATTGACAACTGCCTCTCTGGAGGAGTGCATTCTGTTCCCTAAAACAAGTAAAGAACAGAGCTACAGAGCCAAGGGCACTACCAGTCTAGGGAATATACCTTGGGAAAACTGAAAATCAATAAGACAGAGCCACCCCAAAATTTAAGGCTGCACTGCATACAAGGACCTCAACTTGGATACACCTTAAGTATCCCAGAAAATATAAACATGGTTCAAAAAATTGTGGTACTTACGTACGATGGAATATCCCTCAGCCATGAAATCAATGTCATAAGACCAGTAGCAGCAAAATGGGTGGATTCTGGTACGATGATTCTAAGTGAAATAAGTCACACAGAAAAAGAAACTTATCATAAGATATCACTTATGAAGATCCTGTAAACATGGCTACACTTGAACTGAGTTAGGAAAGAGAACAGTGTCTCACATTTAGAAAACACTCTTATACCTGCTTAAGGGGGAAGGAGAGGTGGGGTGATGCATAAAACCAGAGTTTGATATAAGCACAGGTACCGTTCCAAAAACCAACTATGGAATAGACAAGACCTACACCTTCCTCAGTGATAGGGCCTCAAAACCCCATATTTCCCGCAGAGGAAAATATCTGACTAGTAAGAATCTTAAAACCTATGTATGGATATGTCTCCGTAAGGGAATCAAGTGTGTCTAGACTGGCATAAACATGGCAGCGAGAATCAGCTCAAACCCACTATAAAAAGGAATTTCAAAAACAAAACAAAAAAACTGGGAAATTCTTTACAATTCCTTCAGGGTCTCTGATGAAAGCTGCAATGACCCTATCTACAACGACAGCTGGATGTGGCATAAGGAGGGACACTTGGGACTGAGACGATTGGTGAGATTGGGTGAGCAAATGCAGACCCTTTAAAGCAATAATGCATGGCACCCATTCCATGGGTCCGAACTCTCCAGGTTGAAGGGAATATTACTACAGCTATAACATGTGCGGGAAACCTAGAGAACGGACACACTGTGAATACGAAAGGTTTCTAAAACTCAAAGAATAGACCCTCTCCTGGTGCTCCGGTTTGACTTTCCGTCTGCTTTACTATCAACCTCCCAACTTGGAGAGACAGCCCCTTTAACCTCTTGGTTCGCACAGGTTGCCAATTTGGCAGAGGATGAAAGGGAAGAGGGAGAACCAATGAGAGAGTAGCTGTTAGGCATTTGGAGGGGCACATATCACTGTAATTTCCCGGCAGGAAGAAGAATTAACGAAATTCTCAGCCACCCACCGGGAACCAGTATAGGTCCTGAACCAAAATTTTGGACTTGCGGTCAGCTCACCAAAAACGAGTTGAAGAATGGAGCTCAGGGGCACAGCAATTCACAAACTGGCCGAGTAATAAAAGACAACTATCGTCCAAAAATCTGTTGAGGGAAGGCAACGAGGCGGACTTGAAAGCGAGGCAGAATAGCAGGAAACAGATTTCAAGAGGTACGTTGGAATCGCCTTTAAAGCACAGGAAGAGGGGCACAACTTCGACAATGATGCACTTGGCCAAAAAGGGCGTATGCGTTTTCTCCTGAATATATTCAGGAGAAAACTCATACGCCCTTTTTGGCCAAGCAAGCAAGCGGGCAATGCAAATCTGCACTACAAAGAAGTATCACTTCCCACCGGTCAAAAGGGACATCCACAAAATGTGTAAGAACAAGAAAGGCAAGACAGGCCCTGGAGAACAGGGAGCCTTGTTATGCTGATGGGCGGGATGTAAATTGCCAACTGCCTCTCTGGAGGAGTGCATTCTGTTCCCTAAAACAAGTAAAGAACAGAGCTACAGAGCCAAGGGCACTACCAGTCTAGGGAATATACCTTGGGAAAACTGAAAATCAATAAGACAGAGCCACCCCAAAATTTAGGGCTGCACTGCATACAAGGACCTCAACTTGGATACACCTTAAGTATCCCAGAAAATATAAACATGGTTCAAAAAATTGTGGTACTTACGTACGATGGAATATCCCTCAGCCATGAAATCAATGTCATAAGACCAGTAGCAGCAAAATGGGTGGATTCAGGTACGATGATTCTAAGTGAAATAAGTCACACAGAAAAAGAAACTTATCATAAGATATCACTTATGAAGATCCTGTAAACATGGCTACACTTGAACTGAGTTAGGAAAGAGAACAGTGTCTCACATTTAGAAAACACTCTTATACCTGCTTAAGGGGGAAGGAGAGGTGGGGTGATGCATAAAACCAGAGTTTGATATAAGCACAGGTACCGTTCCAAAAACCAACTATGGAATAGACAAGACCTACACCGTCCTCAGTGAAAGGGACTCAAAACCCCATATTTTCCGCAGAGGAATATATCTGACTAGTAAGAATCTTAAAACCTATGTATTGATATGTCTCCGTAAGGGAATCAAGTGTGTCTAGACTGGCATAAACATGGCAGCGAGAATCAGCTCAAACCCACTATAAAAAGGAATTTCAAAAACAAAACAAAAAAACTGGGAAATTCTTTACAATTCCTTCAGGGTCTCTGATGAAATCTGGAATGACCCTATCTACAACGACAGCTGGATGTGGCATAAGGAGGGACACTTGGGACTGAGACGATTGGTGAGATTGGGTGAGCAAATGCAGACCCTTTAAAGCAATAATGCATGGCACCCATTCCATGGGTCCGAACTCTCCAGGTTGAAGGGAATATTACTACAGCTATAACATGTGCAGGAATCCTAGAGAACGGACACACTGTGAATACGAAAGGTTTCTAAAACTCAACGCATAGTCCCTCTCCTGGTGCTCCGGTTTGACTTTCCGTCTGCTTTACTATCAACCTCCCAACTTGGAGAGACAGCCCCTTTAACCTCTTGGTTCGCACAGGTTGCCAATTTGGCAGAGGATGAAAGGGAAGAGGGAGAACCAATGAGAGAGTAGCTGTTAGGCATTTGGACGGGCACATATCACTGTAATTTCCCGGCAGGAAGAAGAATTAACCAAATTCTCCGCCACCCACCGGGAACCAGTATAGGTCCTGAACCAAAATTTTGGACTTGCGGTCAGCTCACCAAAAACGAGTTGAAAAATGGAGCTCAGGGGCACAGCAATTCACAAACTGGCCGAGTAATAAAGGACAACTATCTTCCAAAAATCTGTTGAGGGAAGGCAACGAGGCGGACTTGAAAGCGAGGCAGAATAGCAGGAAACAGATTTCAAGAGGTACGTTGGAATCGCCTTTAAAGCACAGGAAGAGGGGCACAACTTCGACAATGATGCACTTGGCCAAAAAGGGCATATGCGTTTTCTCCTGAATATATTCAGGAGAAAACGCATACGCCCTTTTTGGCCAAGCAAGCAAGCGGGCAATGCAAATCTGCACTACAAAGAAGTATCACTTCCCACCGGTCAAAAGGGACATCCACAAAATGTGTAAGAACAAGAAAGTCAAGACAGGCCCTGGAGAACAGGGAGCCTTGTTATGCTGATGGGCGGGATGTAAATTGCCAACTGCCTCTCTGGAGGAGTGCATTCTGTTCCCTAAAACAAGTAAAGAACAGAGCTACAGAGCCAAGGGCACTACCAGTCTAGGGAATATACCTTGGGAAAACTGAAAATCAATAAGACAGAGCCACCCCAAAATTTAGGGCTGCACTGCATACAAGGACCTCAACTTGGATACACCTTAAGTATCCCAGAAAATATAAACATGGTTCAAAAAATTGTGGTACTTACGTACGATGGAATATCCCTCAGCCATGAAATCAATGTCATAAGACCAGTAGCAGCAAAATGGGTGGATTCAGGTACGATGATTCTAAGTGAAATAAGTCACACAGAAAAAGAAACTTATCATAAGATATCACTTATGAAGATCCTGTAAACATGGCTACACTTGAACTGAGTTAGGAAAGAGAACAGTGTCTCACATTTAGAAAACACTCTTATACCTGCTTAAGGGGGAAGGAGAGGTGGGGTGATGCATAAAACCAGAGTTTGATATAAGCACAGGTACCGTTCCAAAAACCAACTATGGAATAGACAAGACCTACACCGTCCTCAGTGAAAGGGACTCAAAACCCCATATTTTCCGCAGAGGAATATATCTGACTAGTAAGAATCTTAAAACCTATGTATTGATATGTCTCCGTAAGGGAATCAAGTGTGTCTAGACTGGCATAAACATGGCAGCGAGAATCAGCTCAAACCCACTATAAAAAGGAATTTCAAAAACAAAACAAAAAAACTGGGAAATTCTTTACAATTCCTTCAGGGTCTCTGATGAAATCTGGAATGACCCTATCTACAACGACAGCTGGATGTGGCATAAGGAGGGACACTTGGGACTGAGACGATTGGTGAGATTGGGTGAGCAAATGCAGACCCTTTAAAGCAATAATGCATGGCACCCATTCCATGGGTCCGAACTCTCCAGGTTGAAGGGAATATTACTACAGCTATAACATGTGCAGGAATCCTAGAGAACGGACACACTGTGAATACGAAAGGTTTCTAAAACTCAACGCATAGTCCCTCTCCTGGTGCTCCGGTTTGACTTTCCGTCTGCTTTACTATCAACCTCCCAACTTGGAGAGACAGCCCCTTTAACCTCTTGGTTCGCACAGGTTGCCAATTTGGCAGAGGATGAAAGGGAAGAGGGAGAACCAATGAGAGAGTAGCTGTTAGGCATTTGGACGGGCACATATCACTGTAATTTCCCGGCAGGAAGAAGAATTAACCAAATTCTCCGCCACCCACCGGGAACCAGTATAGGTCCTGAACCAAAATTTTGGACTTGCGGTCAGCTCACCAAAAACGAGTTGAAAAATGGAGCTCAGGGGCACAGCAATTCACAAACTGGCCGAGTAAGGTGCTTTGTGACCGCCTGGAGGGGTGGGATAGGGAGGGTGGGAGGGAGACGCAAAAGGGAGGGGATATGGGAACATATGTATACATATAACTGATTAAATTTGTGATAAAGCAAAAAATAAAAAATAAAAAAATAAAAAAAAAAAAAAAAAAAAATAAGACCTTTCAGGGTTTTCAAGTGTTTCTCAAGAATCATGATGCTATCAGTGACTTTTGGAGTCATTTTTTGATGTTGATAACCTTTTGATTTTTTAAATTAATAATTATTAATTAATTGTATTTGAACAGATGTGAGAACATTTTCCTATAGATAGTATTCTACCTGCTTTTAAATGTAAGGTCTGTGAAATTCAAGTGGGCCTGGCAAATCGGCCATGTCATAGAGGGAACTGTCATGCTACAGTTGAGACAGGATACCAAGCTGGTTGAACTTTTGGTCTGATTCAGCAATGTTCTTCATGAAGCTCTATAATAAAATGTGCATTTTCCCAAAAAAAAAAAAAAAAAAAAAAAAAAAAAAAAAAAAAAAAAAAAAAAAAAAAGGACAACTATCTTCCAAAAATCTGTTGAGGGAAGGCAACGAGGCGGACTTGAAAGCGAGGCAGAATAGCAGGAAACAGATTTCAAGAGGTACGTTGGAATCGCCTTTAAAGCACAGGAAGAGGGGCACAACTTCGACAATGATGCACTTGGCCAAAAAGGGCATATGCGTTTTCTCCTGAATATATTAAGGAGAAAACGCATACGCCCTTTTTGGCCAAGCAAGCAAGCGGGCAATGCAAATCTGCACTACAAAGAAGTATCACTTCCCACCGGTCAAAAGGGACATCCACAAAATGTGTAAGAACAAGAAAGTCAAGACAGGCCCTGGAGAACAGGGAGCCTTGTTATGCTGATGGGCGGGATGTAAATTGCCAACTGCCTCTCTGGAGGAGTGCATTCTGTTCCCTAAAACAAGTAAAGAACAGAGCTACAGAGCCAAGGGCACTACCAGTCTAGGGAATATACCTTGGGAAAACTGAAAATCAATAAGACAGAGCCACCCCAAAATTTAGGGCTGCACTGCATACAAGGACCTCAACTTGGATACACCTTAAGTATCCCAGAAAATATAAACATGGTTCAAAAAATTGTGGTACTTACGTACGATGGAATATCCCTCAGCCATGAAATCAATGTCATAAGACCAGTAGCAGCAAAATGGGTGGATTCAGGTACGATGATTCTAAGTGAAATAAGTCACACAGAAAAAGAAACTTATCATAAGATATCACTTATGAAGATCCTGTAAACATGGCTACACTTGAACTGAGTTAGGAAAGAGAACAGTGTCTCACGTTTAGAAAACACTCTTATACCTGCTTAAGGGGGAAGGAGAGGTGGGGTGATGCATAAAACCAGAGTTTGATATAAGCACAGGTACCGTTCCAAAAACCAACTATGGAATAGACAAGACCTACACCGTCCTCAGTGATAGGGCCTCAAAACCCCATATTTCCCGCAGAGGAAAATATCTGACTAGTAAGAATCTTAAAACCTATGTATTGATATGTCTCCGTAAGGGAATCAAGTGTGTCTAGACTGGCATAAACATGGCAGCGAGAATCAGCTCAAACCCACTATAAAAAGGAATTTCAAAAACAAAAGAAAAAAACTGGGAAATTCTTTACAATTCCTTCAGGGTCTCTGATGAAAGCTGCAATGACCCTATCTACAACGACAGCTGGATGTGGCATAAGGAGGGACACTTGGGACTGAGACGATTGGTGAGATTGGGTGAGCAAATGCAGACCCTTTAGAGCAATAATGCATGGCACCCATTCCATGGGTCCGAACTCTCCAGGTTGAAGGGAATATTACTACAGCTATAACATGTGCGGGAAACCTAGAGAACGGACACACTGTGAATACGAAAGGTTTCTAAAACTCAAAGAATAGACCCTCTCCTGGTGCTCCGGTTTGACTTTCCGTCTGCTTTACTATCAACCTCCCAACTTGGAGAGACAGCCCCTTTAACCTCTTGGTTCGCACAGGTTGCCAATTTGGCAGAGGATGAAAGGGAAGAGGGAGAACCAATGAGAGAGTAGCTGTTAGGCATTTGGACGGGCACATATCACTCTAATTTCCCAGCAGGAAGAAGAATTAACCAAATTCTCAGCCACCCACCGGGAACCAGTATAGGTCCTGAACCAAAATTTTTGACTTGCGGTCAGCTCACCAAAAACGAGTTGAAAAATGGAGCTCAGGGGCACAGCAATTCACAAACTGGCCGAGTAATAAAGGACAACTATCGTCCAAAAATCTGTTGAGGGAAGGCAACGAGGCGGACTTGAAAGTGAGGCAGAATAGCAGGAAACAGATTTCAAGAGGTACGCTGGAATCGCCTTTAAAGCACAGGAAGAGGGGCACAACTTCGACAATGACGCACTTGGCCAAAAAGGGCGTATGCGTTTTCTCCTGAATATATTCAGGAGAAAACGCATACGCCCTTTTTGGCCAAGCAAGCAAGCGGGCAATGCAAATCTGCACTACAAAGAAGTATCACTTCCCACCGGTCAAAAGGGACATCCACAAAATGTGTAAGAACAAGAAAGGCAAGACAGGCCCTGGAGAACAGGGAGCCTTGTTATGCTGATGGGCGGGATGTAAATTGACAACTGCCTCTCTGGAGGAGTGCATTCTGTTCCCTAAAACAAGTAAAGAACAGAGCTACAGAGCCAAGGGCACTACCAGTCTAGGGAATATACCTTGGGAAAACTGAAAATCAATAAGACAGAGCCACCCCAAAATTTAAGGCTGCACTGCATACAAGGACCTCAACTTGGATACACCTTAAGTATCCCAGAAAATATAAACATGGTTCAAAAAATTGTGGTACTTACGTACGATGGAATATACCTCAGCCATGAAATCAATGTCATAAGACCAGTAGCAGCAAAATGGGTGGATTCTGGTACGATGATTCTAAGTGAAATAAGTCACACAGAAAAAGAAACTTATCATAAGATATCACTTATGAAGATCCTGTAAACATGGCTACACTTGAACTGAGTTAGGAAAGAGAACAGTGTCTCACATTTAGAAAACACTCTTATACCTGCTTAAGGGGGAAGGAGAGGTGGGGTGATGCATAAAACCAGAGTTTGATATAAGCACAGGTACCGTTCCAAAAACCAACTATGGAATAGACAAGACCTACACCTTCCTCAGTGATAGGGCCTCAAAACCCCATATTTCCCGCAGAGGAAAATATCTGACTAGTAAGAATCTTAAAACCTATGTATGGATATGTCTCCGTAAGGGAATCAAGTGTGTCTAGACTGGCATAAACATGGCAGCGAGAATCAGCTCAAACCCACTATAAAAAGGAATTTCAAAAACAAAACAAAAAAACTGGGAAATTCTTTACAATTCCTTCAGGGTCTCTGATGAAAGCTGCAATGACCCTATCTACAACGACAGCTGGATGTGGCATAAGGAGGGACACTTGGGACTGAGACGATTGGTGAAATTGGGTGAGCAAATGCAGACCCTTTAAAGCAATAATGCATGGCACCCATTCCATGGGTCCGAACTCTCCAGGTTGAAGGGAATATTACTACAGCTATAACATGTGCGGGAAACCTAGAGAACGGACACACTGTGAATACGAAAGGTTTCTAAAACTCAAAGAATAGACCCTCTCCTGGTGCTCCGGTTTGACTTTCCGTCTGCTTTACTATCAACCTCCCAACTTGGAGAGACAGCCCCTTTAACCTCTTGGTTCGCACAGGTTGCCAATTTGGCAGAGGATGAAAGGGAAGAGGGAGAACCAATGAGAGAGTAGCTGTTAGGCATTTGGAGGGGCACATATCACTGTAATTTCCCGGCAGGAAGAAGAATAAACGAAATTCTCAGCCACCCACCGGGAACCAGTATAGGTCCTGAACCAAAATTTTGGACTTGCGGTCAGCTCACCAAAAACGAGTTGAAGAATGGAGCTCAGGGGCACAGCAATTCACAAACTGGCCGAGTAATAAAAGACAACTATCGTCCAAAAATCTGTTGAGGCAAGGCAACGAGGCGGACTTGAAAGCGAGGCAGAATAGCAGGAAACAGATTTCAAGAGGTACGTTGGAATCGCCTTTAAAGCACAGGAAGAGGGGCACAACTTCGACAATGATGCACTTGGCCAAAAAGGGCGTATGCGTTTTCTCCTGAATATATTCAGGAGAAAACTCATACGCCCTTTTTGGCCAAGCAAGCAAGCGGGCAATGCAAATCTGCACTACAAAGAAGTATCACTTCCCACCGGTCAAAAGGGACATCCACAAAATGTGTAAGAACAAGAAAGGCAAGACAGGCCCTGGAGAACAGGGAGCCTTGTTATGCTGATGGGCGGGATGTAAATTGCCAACTGCCTCTCTGGAGGAGTGCATTCTGTTCCCTAAAACAAGTAAAGAACAGAGCTACAGAGCCAAGGGCACTACCAGTCTAGGGAATATACCTTGGGAAAACTGAAAATCAATAAGACAGAGCCACCCCAAAATTTAGGGCTGCACTGCATACAAGGACCTCAACTTGGATACACCTTAAGTATCCCAGAAAATATAAACATGGTTCAAAAAATTGTGGTACTTACGTACGATGGAATATCCCTCAGCCATGAAATCAATGCCATAAGACCAGTAGCAGCAAAATGGGTGGATTCAGGTATGATGATTCTAAGTGAAATAAGTCACACAGAAAAAGAAACTTATCATAAGATATCACTTATGAAGATCCTGTAAACATGGCTACACTTGAACTGAGTTAGGAAAGAGAACAGTGTCTCACATTTAGAAAACACTCTTATACCTGCTTAAGGGGGAAGGAGAGGTGGGGTGATGCATAAAACCAGAGTTTGATATAAGCACAGGTACCGTTCCAAAAACCAACTATGGAATAGACAAGACCTACACCGTCCTCAGTGAAAGGGACTCAAAACCCCATATTTCCCGCAGAGGAAAATATCTGACTAGTAAGAATCTTAAAACCTATGTATTGATATGTCTCCATAAGGGAATCAAGTGTGTCTAGACTGGCATAAACATGGCAGCGAGAATCAGCTCAAACCCACTATAAAAAGGAATTTCAAAAACAAAACAAAAAAACTGGGAAATTCTTTACAATTCCTTCAGGGTCTCTGATGAAGGCTGGAATGACCCTATCTACAATGACAGCTGGATGTGGCATAAGGAGGGACACTTGGGACTGAGACGATTGGTGAGATTGGGTGAGCAAATGCAGACCCTTTAAAGCAATAATGCATGGCACCCATTCCATGGGTCCGAACTCTCCAGGTTGAAGGGAATATTACTACAGCTATAACATGTGCGGGAAACCTAGAGAACGGACACACTGTGAATACGAAAGGTTTCTAAAACTCAACGAATAGTCCCACTCCTGGTGCTCCAGTTTGACTTTCCGTCTGCTTTACTATCAACCTCCCAACTTGGAGAGACAGCCCCTTTAACCTCTTGGTTCGCACAGGTTGCCAATTTGGCAGAGGATGAAAGGGAAGAGGGAGAACCAATGAGAGAGTAGCTGTTAGGCATTTGGACGGTCACATATCACTGTAATTTCCCGGCAGGAAGAAGAATTAACCAAATTCTCAGCCACCCACCGGGAACCAGTATAGGTCCTGAACCAAAATTTTGGACTTGCGGTCAGCTCACCAAAAACGAGTTGAAAAATGGAGCTCAGGGGCACAGCAATTCACAAACTGGCCGAGTAATAAAGGACAACTATCGTCCAAAAATCTGTTGAGGGAAGGCAACGAGGCGGACTTGAAAGCGAGGCAGAATAGCAGGAAACAGATTTCAAGAGGTACGTTGGAATCGCCTTTAAAGCACAGGAAGAGGGGCACAACTTCGACAATGATGCACTTGGCCAAAAAGGGCGTATGCGTTTTCTCCTGAATATATTCAGGGGAAAACGCATACGCCCTTTTTGGCCAAGCAAGCAAGCGGGCAATGCAAATCTGCACTACAAAGAAGTATCACTTCCCACCGGTCAAAAGGGACATCCACAAAATGTGTAAGAACAAGAAAGGCAAGACAGGCCCTGGAGAACAGGGAGCCTTGTTATGCTGATGGGCGGGATGTAAATTGCCAACTGCCTCTCTGGAGGAGTGCATTCTGTTCCCTAAAACAAGTAAAGAACAGAGCTACAGAGCCAAGGGCACTACCAGTCTAGGGAATATACCTTGGGAAAACTGAAAATCAATAAGACAGAGCCACCTCAAAATTTAGGGCTGCACTGCATACAAGGACCTCAACTTGGATACACCTTAAGTATCCCAGAAAATATAAACATGGTTCAAAAAATTGTGGTACTTACGTACGATGGAATATCCCTCAGCCATGAAATCAATGTCATAAGAACAGTAGCAGCAAAATGGGTGGATTCAGGTACGATGATTCTAAGTGAAATAAGTCACACAGAAAAAGAAACTTATCATAAGATATCACTTATGAAGATCCTGTAAACATGGCTACACTTGAACTGAGTTAGGAAAGAGAACAGTGTCTCACATTTAGAAAACACTCTTATACCTGCTTAAGGGGGAAGGAGAGGTGGGGTGATGCATAAAACCAGAGTTTGATATAAGCACAGGTACCGTTCCAAAAACCAACTATGGAATAGACAAGACCTACACCGTCCTCAGTGAAAGGGACTCAAAACCCCATATTTCCCGCAGAGGAAAATATCTGACTAGTAAGAATCTTAAAACCTATGTATTGATATGTCTCCGTAAGGGAATCAAGTGTGTCTAGACTGGCATAAACATGGCAGCGAGAATCAGCTCAAACCCACTATAAAAAGGAATTTCAAAAACAAAACAAAAAAACTGGGAAATTCTTTACAATTCCTTCAGGGTCTCTGATGAAATCTGGAATGACCCTATCTACAACGACAGCTGGATGTGGCATAAGGAGGGACACTTGGGACTGAGACGATTGGTGAGATTGGGTGAGCAAATGCAGACCCTTTAAAGCAATAATGCATGGCACCCATTCCATGGGTCCGAACTCTCCAGGTTGAAGGGAATATTACTACAGCTATAACATGTGCAGGAAACCTAGAGAACGGACACACTGTGAATACGAAAGGTTTCTAAAACTCAACGCATAGTCCCTCTCCTGGTGCTCCGGTTTGACTTTCCGTCTGCTTTACTATCAACCTCCCAACTTGGAGAGACAGCCCCTTTAACCTCTTGGTTGGCACAGGTTGCCAATTTGGCAGAGGATGAAAGGGAAGAGGGAGAACCAATGAGAGAGTAGCTGTTAGGCATTTGGACGGTCACATATCACTGTAATTTCCCGGCAGGAAGAAGAATTAACCAAATTCTCAGCCACCCACCGGGAACCAGTATAGGTCCTGAACCAAAATTTTGGACTTGCGGTCAGCTCACCAAAAACGAGTTGAAAAATGGAGCTCAGGGGCACAGCCATTCACAAACTGGCCGAGTAATAAAGGACAACTATCGTCCAAAAATCTGTTGAGGGAAGGCAACGAGGCGGACTTGAAAGCGAGGCAGAATAGCAGGAAACAGATTTCAAGAGGTACGTTGGAATCGCCTTTAAAGCACAGGAAGAGGGGCACAACTTCGACAATGATGCACTTGGCCAAAAAGGGCGTATGCGTTTTCTCCTGAATATATTCAGGAGAAAACGCATACGCCCTTTTTGGCCAAGCAAGCAAGCGGGCAATGCAAATCTGCACTACAAAGAAGTATCACTTCCCACCGGTCAAAAGGGACATCCACAAAATGTGTAAGAACAAGAAAGGCAAGACAGGCCCTGGAGAACAGGGAGCCTTGTTATGCTGATGGGCGGGATGTAAATTGCCAACTGCCTCTCTGGAGGAGTGCATTCTGTTCCCTAAAACAAGTAAAGAACAGAGCTACAGAGTCAAGGGCACTACCAGTCTAGGGAATATACCTTGGGAAAACTGAAAATCAATAAGACAGAGCCACCCCAAAATTTAGGGCTGCACTGCATACAAGGACCTCAACTTGGATACACCTTAAGTATCCCAGAAAATATAAACATGGTTCAAAAAATTGTGGTACTTACGTACGATGGAATATCCCTCAGCCATGAAATCAATGTCATAAGACCAGTAGCAGCAAAATGGGTGGATTCAGGTACGATGATTCTAAGTGAAATAAGTCACACAGAAAAAGAAACTTATCATAAGATATCACTTATGAAGATCCTGTAAACATGGCTACACTTGAACTGAGTTAGGAAAGAGAACAGTGTCTCACATTTAGAAAACACTCTTATACCTGCTTAAGGGGGAAGGAGAGGTGGGGTGATGCATAAAACCAGAGTTTGATATAAGCACAGGTACCGTTCCAAAAACCAACTATGGAATAGGCAAGACCTACACCGTCCTCAGTGAAAGGGACTCAAAACCCCATATTTCCCGCAGAGGAAAATATCTGACTAGTAAGAATCTTAAAACCTATGTATTGATATGTCTCCGTAAGGGAATCAAGTGTGTCTAGACTGGCATAAACATGGCAGCGAGAATCAGCTCAAACCCACTATAAAAAGGAATTTCAAAAACAAAACAAAAAAACTGGGAAATTCTTTACAATTCCTTCAGGGTCTCTGATGAAATCTGGAATGACCCTATCTACAACGACAGCTGGATGTGGCATAAGGAGGGACACTTGGGACTGAGACGATTGGTGAGATTGGGTGAGCAAATGCAGACCCTTTAAAGCAATAATGCATGGCACCCATTCCATGGGTCCGAACTCTCCAGGTTGAAGGGAATATTACTACAGCTATAACATGTGCAGGAATCCTAGAGAACGGACACACTGTGAATACGAAAGGTTTCTAAAACTCAACGAATAGTCCCACTCCTGGTGCTCCGGTTTGACTTTCCGTCTGCTTTACTATCAACCTCCCAACTTGGAGAGACAGCCCCTTTAACATCTTGGTTCGCACAGGTTGCCAATTTGGCAGAGGATGAAAGGGAAGAGGGAGATCCAATGAGAGAGTAGCTGTTAGGCATTTGGACGGGCACATATCACTGTAATTTCCCGGCAGGAAGAAGAATTAACCAAATTCTCAGCCACCCACCGGGAACCAGTATAGGTCCTGAACCAAAATTTTGGACTTGCGGTCAGCTCACCAAAAACGAGTTGAAAAATGGAGCTCAGGGGCACAGCAATTCACAAACTGGCCGAGTAATAAAGGACAACTATCGTCCAAAAATCTGTTGAGGGAAGGCAACGAGGCGGACTTGAAAGTGAGGCAGAATAGCAGGAAACAGATTTCAAGAGGTACGCTGGAATCGCCTTTAAAGCACAGGAAGAGGGGCACAACTTCGACAATGACGCGCTTGGCCAAAAAGGGCGTATGCGTTTTCTCCTGAATATATTCAGGAGAAAACGCATACGCCCTTTTTGGCCAAGCAAGCAAGCGGGCAATGCAAATCTGCACTACAAAGAAGTATCACTTCCCACCGGTCAAAAGGGACATCCACAAAATGTGTAAGAACAAGAAAGGCAAGACAGGCCCTGGAGAACAGGGAGCCTTGTTATGCTGATGGGCAGGATGTAAATTGCCAACTGCCTCTCTGGAGGAGTGCATTCTGTTCCCTAAAACAAGTAAAGAACAGAGCTACAGAGCCAAGGGCACTACCAGTCTAGGGAATATACCTTGGGAAAACTGAAAATCAATAAGACAGAGCCACCCCAAAATTTAGGGCTGCACTGCATACAAGGACCTCAACTTGGATACACCTTAAGTATCCCAGAAAATATAAACATGGTTCAAAAAATTGTGGTACTTACGTACGATGGAATATCCCTCAGCCATGAAATCAATGTCATAAGACCAGTAGCAGCAAAATGGGTGGATTCTGGTACGATGATTCTAAGTGAAATAAGTCACACAGAAAAAGAAACTTATCATAAGATATCACTTATGAAGATCCTGTAAACATGGCTACACTTGAACTGAGTTAGGAAAGAGAACAGTGTCTCACATTTAGAAAACACTCTTATACCTGCTTAAGGGGGAAGGAGAGGTGGGGTGATGCATAAAACCAGAGTTTGATATAAGCACAGGTACCGTTCCAAAAACCAACTATGGAATAGACAAGACCTACAACTTCCTCAGTGATAGGGACTCAAAACCCCATATTTCCCGCAGAGGAAAATATCTGACTAGTAAGAATCTTAAAACCTATGTATTGATATGTCTCCGTAAGGGAATCAAGTGTGTCTAGACTGGCATAAACATGGCAGCGAGAATCAGCTCAAACCCACTATAAAAAGGAATTTCAAAAACAAAACAAAAAATCTGGGAAATTCTTTACAATTCCTTCAGGGTCTCTGATGAAAGCTGCAATGACCCTATCTACAATGACAGCTGGATGTGGCATAAGGAGGGACACTTGGGACTGAGACGATTGGTGAGATTGGGTGAGCAAATGCAGACCCTTTAAAGCAATAATGCATGGCACCCATTCCATGGGTCCGAACTCTCCAGGTTGAAGGGAATATTACTACAGCTATAACATGTGCGGGAAACCTAGAGAACGGACACACTGTGAATACGAAAGGTTTCTAAAACTCAAAGAATAGACCCTCTCCTGGTGCTCCGGTTTGACTTTCCGTCTGCTTTACTATCAACCTCCCAACTTGGAGAGACAGCCCCTTTAACCTCTTGGTTCGCACAGGTTGCCAATTTGGCAGAGGATGAAAGGGAAGAGGGAGAACCAATGAGAGAGTAGCTGTTAGGCATTTGGACGGGCACATATCACTGTAATTTCCCGGCAGGAAGAAGAATTAACCAAATTCTCAGCCACCCACCGGGAACCAGTATAGGTCCTGAACCAAAATTTTGGACTTGCGGTCAGCTCACCAAAAACGAGTTGAAGAATGGAGCTCAGGGGCACAGCAATTCATAAACTGGCCGAGTAATAAAGGACAACTATCGTCCAAAAATCTGTTGAGGGAAGGCAACGAGGCGGACTTGAAAGCGAGGCAGAATAGCAGGAAACAGATTTCAAGAGGTACGTTGGAATCGCCTTTAAAGCACAGGAAGAGGGGCACAACTTCGACAATGATGCACTTGGCCAAAAGGGGCGTATGCGTTTTCTCCTGAATATATTCAGGAGAAAACTCATACGCCCTTTTTGGCCAAGCAAGCAAGCGGGCAATGCAAATCTGCACTACAAAGAAGTATCACTTCCCACCGGTCAAAAGGGACATCCACAAAATGTGTAAGAACAAGAAAGGCAAGACAGGCCCTGGAGAACAGGGAGCCTTGTTATGCTGATGGGCGAGATGTAAATTGCCAACTGCCTCTCTGGAGGAGTGCATTCTGTTCCCTAAAACAAGTAAAGAACAGAGCTACAGAGCCAAGGGCACTACCAGTCTAGGGAATATACCTTGGGAAAACTGAAAATCAATAAGACAGAGCCACCCCAAAATTTAGGGCTGCACTGCATACAAGGACCTCAACTTGGATACACCTTAAGTATCCCAGAAAATATAAACATGGTTCAAAAAATTGTGGTACTTACGTACGATGGAATATCCCTCAGCCATGAAATCAATGTCATAAGACCAGTAGCAGCAAAATGGGTTGATTCAGGTATGATGATTCTAAGTGAAATAAGTCACACAGAAAAAGAAACTTATCATAAGATATCACTTATGAAGATCCTGTAAACATGGCTACACTTGAACTGAGTTAGGAAAGAGAACATTGTCTCACATTTAGAAAACACTCTTATACCTGCTTAAGGGGGAAGGAGAGGTGGGGTGATGCATAAAACCAGAGTTTGATATAAGCACAGGTACCGTTCCAAAAACCAACTATGGAATAGAAAAGACCTACACCGTCCTCAGTGAAAGGGACTCAAAACCCCATATTTCCCGCAGAGGAAAATATCTGACTAGTAAGAATCTTAAAACCTATGTATTGATATGTCTCCGTAAGGGAATCAAGTGTGTCTAGACTGGCATAAACATGGCAGCGAGAATCAGCTCAAACCCACTATAAAAAGGAATTTCAAAAACAAAACAAAAAAACTGGGAAATTCTTTACAATTCCTTCAGGGTCTCTGATGAAGGCTGGAATGACCCTATCTAAAACGACAGCTGGATGTGGCATAAGGAGGGACACTTGGGACTGAGACGATTGGTGAGATTGGGTGAGCAAATGCAGACCCTTTAAAGCAATAATGCATGGCACCCATTCCATGGGTCCGAACTCTCCAGGTTGAAGGGAATATTACTACAGCTATAACATGTGCGGGAAACCTAGAGAACGGACACACTGTGAATACGAAAGGTTTCTAAAACTCAACGAATAGTCCCACTCCTGGTGCTCCGGTTTGACTTTCCGTCTGCTTTACTATCAACCTCCCAACTTGGAGAGACAGCCCCTTTAACCTCTTGGTTCGCACAGGTTGCCAATTTGGCAGGGGATGAAAGGGAAGAGGGAGAACCAATGAGAGAGTAGCTGTTAGGCATTTGGACGGGCACATATCACTGTAATTTCCCGGCAGGAAGAAGTATTAACCAAATTCTCAGCCACCCACCGGGAACCAGTATAGGTCCTGAACCAAAATTTTGGACTTGCGGTCAGCTCACCAAAAACGAGTTGAAAAATGGAGCTCAGGGGCACAGCAATTCACAAACTGGCCGAGTAATAAAGGACAACTATCGTCCAAAAATCTGTTGAGGGAAGGCAACGAGGCGGACTTGAAAGCGAGGCAGAATAGCAGGAAACAGATTTCAAGAGGTACGTTGGAATCGCCTGTAAAGCACAGGAAGAGGGGCACAACTTCGACAATGATGCACTTGGCCAAAAGGGGCGTATGCGTTTTCTCCTGAATATATTCAGGAGAAAACGCATACGCCCTTTTTGGCCAAGCAAGCAAGCGGGCAATGCAAATCTGCACTACAAAGAAGTATCACTTCCCACCGGTCAAAAGGGACATCCACAAAATGTGTAAGAACAAGAAAGGCAAGACAGGCCCTGGAGAACAGGGAGCCTTGTTATGCTGATGGGCGGGATGTAAATTGCCAACTGCCTCTCTGGAGGAGTGCATTCTGTTCCCTAAAACAAGTAAAGAACAGAGCTACAGAGCCAAGGGCACTACCAGTCTAGGGAATATACCTTGGGAAAACTGAAAATCAATAAGACAGAGCCACCCCAAAATTTAGGGCTGCACTTCATACAAGGACCTCAACTTGGATACACCTTAAGTATCCCAGAAAATATAAACATGGTTCAAAAAATTGTGGTACTTACGTACGATGGAATATCCCTCAGCCATGAAATCAATGTCATAAGACCAGTAGCAGCAAAATGGGTGGATTCAGGTACGATGATTCTAAGTGAAATAAGTCACACAGAAAAAGAAACTTATCATAAGATATCACTTATGAAGATCCTGTAAACATGGCTACACTTGAACTGAGTTAGGAAAGAGAACAGTGTCTCACATTTAGAAAACACTCTTATACCTGCTTAAGGGGGAAGGAGAGGTGGGGTGATGCATAAAACCAGAGTTTGATATAAGCACAGGTACCGTTCCAAAAACCAACTATGGAATAGACAAGACCTACACCGTCCTCAGTGAAAGGGACTCAAAACCCCATATTTCCCGCAGAGGAAAATATCTGACTAGTAAGAATCTTAAAACCTATGTATTGATATGTCTCTGTAAGGGAATCAAGTGTGTCTAGACTGGCATAAACATGGCAACGAGAATCAGCTGAAACCCACTATAAAAAGGAATTTCAAAAACAAAACAAAAAAACGGGAAATTCTTTACAATTCCTTCAGGGTCTCTGATGAAAGCTGGAATGACCCTATCTACAACGACAGCTGGATGTGGCATAAGGAGGGACACTTGGGACTGAGACGATTGGTGAGATTGGGTGAGCAAATGCAGACCCTTTAAAGCAATAATGCATGGCACCCATTCCATGGGTCCGAACTCTCCAGGTTGAAGGGAATATTACTACAGCTATAACATGTGCGGGAAACCTAGAGAACGGACACACTGTGAATACGAAAGGTTTCTAAAACTCAACGAATAGTCCCACTCCTGGTGCTCCGGTTTGACTTTCCGTCTGCTTTACTATCAACCTCCCAACTTGGAGAGACAGCCCCTTTAACATCTTGGTTCGCACACGTTGCCAATTTGACAGAGGATGAAAGGGAAGAGGGAGAACCAATGAGAGAGTAGCTGTTAGGCATTTGGACGGGCACATATCACTGTAATTTCCCGGCAGGAAGAAGAATTAACCAAATTCTCAGCCACACACCGGGAACCAGTATAGGTCCTGAACCAAAATTTTGGACTTGCGGTCAGCTCACCAAAAACGAGTTGAAAAATGGAGCTCAGGGGCACAGCAATTCACAAACTGGCCGAGTAATAAAGGACAACTATCGTCCAAAAATCTGTTGAGGGAAGGCAACGAGGCGGACTTGAAAGCGAGGCAGAATAGCAGGAAACAGATTTCAAGAGGTACGTTGGAATCGCCTTTAAAGCACAGGAAGAGGGGCACAACTTCGACAATGATGCACTTGGCCAAAAAGGGCGTATGCGTTTTCTCCTGAATATATTCAGGAGAAAACGCATACGCCCTTTTTGGCCAAGCAAGCAAGCGGGCAATGCAAATCTGCACTACAAAGAAGTATCACTTCCCACCGGTCAAAAGGGACATCCACAAAATGTGTAAGAACAAGAAAGGCAAGACAGGCCCTGGAGAACAGGGAGCCTTGTTATGCTGATGGGCGGGATGTAAATTGCCAACTGCCTCTCTGGAGGAGTGCATTCTGTTCCCTAAAACAAGTAAAGAACAGAGCTACAGAGCCAAGGGCACTACCAGTCTAGGGAATATACCTTGGGAAAACTGAAAATCAATAAGACAGAGCCACCCCAAAATTTAGGGCTGCACTGCATACAAGGACCTCAACTTGGATACACCTTAAGTATCCCAGAAAATATAAACATGGTTCAAAAAATTGTGGTACTTACGTACGATGGAATATCCCTCAGCCATGAAATCAATGTCATAAGACCAGTAGCAGCAAAATGGGTGGATTCAGGTACGATGATTCTAAGTGAAATAAGTCACACAGAAAAAGAAACTTATCATAAGATATCACTTATGAAGATCCTGTAAACATGGCTACACTTGAACTGAGTTAGGAAAGAGAACAGTGTCTCACATTTAGAAAACACTCTTATACCTGCTTAAGGGGGAAGGAGAGGTGGGGTGATGCATAAAACCAGAGTTTGATATAAGCAGAGGTACCGTTCCAAAAACCAACTATGGAATAGACAAGACCTACACCGTCCTCAGCGAAAGGGACTCAAAATCCCATATTTCCCGCAGAGGAAAATATCTGACTAGTAAGAATCTTAAAACCTATGTATTGATATGTCTCCGTAAGGGAATCAAGTGTGTCTAGACTGGCATAAACATGGCAGCGAGAATCAGCTCAAACCCACTATAAAAAGGAATTTCAAAAACAAAACAAAAAAACTGGGAAATTCTTTACAATTCCTTCAGGGTCTCTGATGAAAGCTGGAATGACCCTATCTACAACGACAGCTGGATGTGGCATAAGGAGGGACACTTGGGACTGAGACGATTGGTGAGATTGGGTGAGCAAATGCAGACCCTTTAAAGCAATAATGCATGGCACCCATTCCATGGGTCCGAACTCTCCAGGTTGAAGGGAATATTACTACAGCTATAACATGTGCGGGAAACCTAGAGAACGGACACACTGTGAATACGAAAGGTTTCTAAAACTCAACGAATAGTCCCTCTCCTCGTGCTCCGGTTTGACTTTCCGGCTGCTTTACTATCATTCTCCGAAATTGGAGAGACAGCCCCTTTAACCTCCTGGTTCGCACAGGTTGCCAATTTGGCAGAGGATGAAAGGGAAGAGGGAGAACCAATGAGAGAGTAGCTGTTAGGCATTTGGACGGGCACATATCACTGTAATTTCCCGGCAGGAAGAAGAATTAACCAAATTCTCAGCCACCCACCGGGAACCAGTATAGGTCCTGAACCAAAATTTTGGACTTGCGGTCAGCTCACCAAAAACGAGTTGAAAAATGGAGCTCAGGGGCACAGCAATTCACAAACTGGCCGAGTAATAAAGGACAACTATCGTCCAAAAATCTGTTGAGGGAAGGCAACGAGGCGGACTTGAAAGTGAGGCAGAATAGCAGGAAACAGATTTCAAGAGGTACGTTGGAATTGCCTTTAAAGCACAGGAAGAGGGGCACAACTTCGACAATGATGCACTTGGCCAAAAAGGGCGTATGCGTTTTCTCCTGAATATATTCAGGAGAAAACGCATACGCCCTTTTTGGCCAAGCAAGCAAGCGGGCAATGCAAATCTGCACTACAAAGAAGTATCACTTCCCACGGGTCAAAAGGGACATCCACAAAATGTGTAAGAACAAGAAAGGCAAGACAGGCCCTGGAGAACAGGGAGCCTTGTTATGCTGATGGGCGGGATGTAAATTGCCAACTGCCTCTCTGGAGGAGTGCATTCTGTTCCCTAAAACAAGTAAAGAACAGAGCTACAGAGCCAAGGGCACTACCAGTCTAGGGAATATACCTTGGGAAAACTGAAAATCAATAAGACAGAGCCACCCCAAAAATTAGGGCTGCACTGCATACAAGGACCTCAACTTGGATACACCTTAAGTATCCCAGAAAATATAAACATGGTTCAAAAAATTGTGGTACTTACGTACGATGGAATATCCCTCAGCCATGAAATCAATGTCATAAGACCAGTAGCAGCAAAATGGGTGGATTCAGGTACGATGATTCTAAGTGAAATAAGTCACACAGAAAAAGAAACTTATCATAAGATATCACTTATGAAGATCCTGTAAACATGGCTACACTTGAACTGAGTTAGGAAAGAGAACAGTGTCTCACATTTAGAAAACACTCTTATACCTGCTTAAGGGGGAAGGAGAGGTGGGGTGATGCATAAAACCAGAGCTTGATATAAGCACAGGTACCGTTCCAAAAACCAACTATGGAATAGACAAGACCTACACCGTCCTCAGTGAAAGGGACTCAAAACCCCATATTTCCCGCACAGGAAAATATCTGACTAGTAAGAATCTTAAAACCTATGTATTGATATGTCTCCGTAAGGGAATCAAGTGTGTCTAGACTGGCATAAACATGGCAGCGAGAATCAGCTCAAACCCACTATAAAAAGGAATTTCAAAAACAAAACAAAAAAACTGGGAAATTCTTTACAATTCCTTCAGGGTCTCTGATGAAATCTGGAATGACCCTATCTACAACGACAGCTGGATGTGGCATAAGGAGGGACACTTGGGACTGAGATGATTGGTGAGATTGGGTGAGCAAATGCAGACCCTTTAAAGCAATAATGCATGGCACCCATTCCATGGGTCCGAACTCTCCAGGTTGAAGGGAATATTACTGCAGCTATAACATGTGCAGGAATCCTAGAGAACGGACACACTGTGAATACGAAAGGTTTCTAAAACTCAACGCATAGTCCCTCTCCTGGTGCTCCGGTTTGACTTTCCGTCTGCTTTACTATCAACCTCCCAACTTGGAGAGACAGCCCCTTTAACCTCTTGGTTCGCACAGGTTGCCAATTTGGCAGAGGATGAAAGGGAAGAGGGAGAACCAATGAGAGAGTAGCTGTTAGGCATTTGGACGGGCACATATCACTGTAATTTCCCAGCAGGAAGAAGAATTAACCAAATTCTCCGCCACCCACCGGGAACCAGTATAGGTCCTGAACCAAAATTTTGGACTTGCGGTCAGCTCACCAAAACCGAGTTGAAAAATGGAGCTCAGGGGCACAGCAATTCACAAACTGGCCGAGTAATAAAGGACAACTATCTTCCAAAAATCTTTGAGGGAAGGCAACGAGGCGGACTTGAAAGCGAGGCAGAATAGCAGGAAACAGATTTCAAGAGGTACGTTGGAATCGCCTTTAAAGCACAGGAAGAGGGGCACAACTTCGACAATGATGCACTTGGCCAAAAAGGGCGTATGCGTTTTCTCCTGAATATATTCAGGAGAAAACGCATACGCCCTTTTTGGCCAAGCAAGCAAGCGGGCAATGCAAATCTGCACTACAAAGAAGTATCACTTCCCACCGGTCAAAAGGGACATCCACAAAATGTGTAAGAACAAGAAAGGCAAGACAGGCCCTGGAGAACAGGGAGCCTTGTTATGCTGATGGGCGGGATGTAAATTGCCAACTGCCTCTCTGGAGGAGTGCATTCTGTTCCCTAAAACAAGTAAAGAACAGAGCTACAGAGCCAAGGGCACTACCAGTCTAGGGAATATACCTTGGGAAAACTGAAAATCAATAAGACAGAGCCACCCCAAAATTTAGGGCTGCACTGCATACAAGGACCTCAACTTGGATACACCTTAAGTATCCCAGAAAATATAAACATGGTTCAAAAAATTGTGGTACTTACGTACGATGGAATATCCCTCAGCCATGAAATCAATGTCATAAGACCAGTAGCAGCAAAATGGGTGGATTCAGGTACGATGATTCTAAGTGAAATAAGTCACACAGAAAAAGAAACTTATCATAAGATATCACTTATGAAGATCCTGTAAACATGGCTACACTTGAACTGAGTTAGGAAAGAGAACAGTGTCTCACATTTAGAAAACACTCTTATACCTGCTTAAGGGGGAAGGAGAGGTGGGGTGATGCATAAAACCAGAGTTTGATATAAGCACAGGTACCGTTCCAAAAACCAACTATGGAATAGACAAGACCTACACCGTCCTCAGTGAAAGGGACTCAAAACCCCATATTTCCCGCAGAGGAAAGTATCTGACTAGTAAGAATCTTAAAACCTATGTATTGATATGTCTCCGTAAGGGAATCAAGTGTGTCTAGACTGGCATAAACATGGCAGTGAGAATCAGCTCAAACCCACTATAAAAAGGAATTTCAAAAACAAAACAAAAAAACTGGGAAATTCTTTACAATTCCTTCAGGGTCTCTGATGAAAGCTGGAATGACCCTATCTACAACGACAGCTGGATGTGGCATAAGGAGGGACACTTGGGACTGAGACGATTGGTGAGATTGGGTGAGCAAATGCAGACCCTTTAAAGCAATAATGCATGGCACCCATTCCATGAGTCCGAACTCTCCAGGTTGAAGGGAATATTACTACAGCTATAACATGTGCGGGAAACCTAGAGAACGGACACACTGTGAATACGAAAGGTTTCTAAAACTCAACGCATAGTCCCTCTCCTGGTGCTCCGGTTTGACTTTCCGTCTGCTTTACTATCAACCTCCCAACTTGGAGAGACAGCCCCTTTAACCTCTTGGTTCGCACAGGTTGCCAATTTGGCAGAGGATGAAAGGGAAGAGGGAGAACCAATGAGAGAGTAGCTGTTAGGCATTTGGACGGGCACATATCACTGTAATTTCCCGGCAGGAAGAAGAATTAACCAAATTCTCCGCCACCCACCGGGAAACAGTATAGGTCCTGAACCAAAATTTTTGACTTGCGGTCAGCTCACCAAAAACGAGTTGAAAAATGGAGCTCAGGGGCACAGCAATTCACAAACTGGCCGAGTAATAAAGGACAACTATCTTCCAAAAATCTGTTGAGGGAAGGCAACGAGGCGGACTTGAAAGCGAGGCAGAATAGCAGGAAACAGATTTCAAGAGGTACGTTGGAATCGCCTTTAAAGCACAGGAAGAGGGGCACAACTTCGACAATGATGCACTTGGCCAAAAAGGGCGTATGCGTTTTCTCCTGAATATATTCAGGAGAAAACGCATACGCCCTTTTTGGCCAAGCAAGCAAGCGGGCAATGCAAATCTGCACTACAAAGAAGTATCACTTCCCACCGGTCAAAAGGGACATCCACAAAATGTGTAAAAACCAGAAAGGCAAGACAGGCCCTGGAGAACAGGGAGCCTTGTTATGCTGATGGGCGGGATGTAAATTGCCAACTGCCTCTCTGGAGGAGTGCATTTTGTTCCCTAAAACAAGTAAACAACAGAGCTACAGAGCCAAGGGCACTTCCAGTCTAGGGAATATACCTTGGGAAAACTGAAAATCAAAAAGACACAGCCACCCCAAAATTTAGGGCTGCACTGCTTACAAGGACCTCAACTTGGGTACACCTTAAATATCCCAGGAAATATAAAAATGGTTCAAAAAATTGTGGTACTTACGTACGATGGAATATCCCTCAGCCATGAAATCAATGTCATAAGACCAGTAGCAGCAAAATGGGTGGATTCAGGTACGATGATTCTAAGTGAAATAAGTCACACAGAAAAAGAAACTTATCATAAGATATCACTTATGAAGATCCTGTAAACATGGCTACACTTGAACTGAGTTAGGAAAGAGAACAGTGTCTCACATTTAGAAAACACTCTTATACCTGCTTAAGGGGGAAGGAGAGGTGGGGTGATGCATAAAACCAGAGTTTGATATAAGCACAGGTACCGTTCCAAAAACCAACTATGGAATAGACAAGACCTACACCGTCCTCAGTGAAAGGGACTCTAAACCCCATATTTCCCGCAGAGGAAAGTATCTGACTAGTAAGAATCTTAAAACCTATGTATTGATATGTCTCCGTAAGGGAATCAAGTGTGTCTAGACTGGCATAAACATGGCAGCGAGAATCAGCTCAAACCCACTATAAAAAGGAATTTCAAAAACAAAACAAAAAAACTGGGAAATTCTTTACAATTCCTTCAGGGTCTCTGATGAAAGCTGGAATGACCCTATCTACAACGACAGCTGGATGTGGCATAAGGAGGGACACTTGGGACTGAGACGATTGGTGAGATTGGGTGAGCAAATGCAGACCCTTTAAAGCAATAATGCATGGCACCCATTCCATGAGTCCGAACTCTCCAGGTTGAAGGGAATATTACTACAGCTATAACATGTGCGGGAAACCTAGAGAACGGACACACTGTGAATACGAAAGGTTTCTAAAACTCAACGCATAGTCCCTCTCCTGGTGCTCCGGTTTGACTTTCCGTCTGCTTTACTATCAACCTCCCAACTTGCAGAGACAGCCCCTTTAACCTCTTGGTTCGCACAGGTTGCCAATTTGGCAGAGGATGAAAGGGAAGAGGGAGAACCAATGAGAGAGTAGCTGTTAGGCATTTGGACGGGCACATATCACTGTAATTTCCCGGCAGGAAGAAGAATTAACCAAATTCTCCGCCACCCACCGGGAAACAGTATAGGTCCTGAACCAAAATTTTTGACTTGCGGTCAGCTCACCAAAAACGAGTTGAAAAATGGAGCTCAGGGGCACAGCAATTCACAAACTGGCTGAGTAATAAAGGACAACTATCTTCCAAAAATCTGTTGAGGGAAGGCAACGAGGCGGACTTGAAAGCGAGGCAGAATAGCAGGAAACAGATTTCAAGAGGTACGTTGGAATCGCCTTTAAAGCACAGGAAGAGGGGCACAACTTCGACAATGATGCACTTGGCCAAAAAGGGCGTATGCGTTTTCTCCTGAATATATTCAGGAGAAAACGCATACGCCCTTTTTGGCCAAGCAAGCAAGCGGGCAATGCAAATCTGCACTACAAAGAAGTATCACTTCCCACCGGTCAAAAGGGACATCCACAAAATGTGTAAGAACAAGAAAGGCAAGACAGGCCCTGGAGAACAGGGAGCCTTGTTATGCTGATGGGCGGGATGTAAATTGCCAACTGCCTCTCTGGAGGAGTGCATTCTGTTCCCTAAAACAAGTAAAGAACAGAGCTACAGAGCCAAGGGCACTACCAGTCTAGGGAATATACCTTGGGAAAACTGAAAATCAATAAGACAGAGCCACCCCAAAATTTAGGGCTGCACTGCATACAAGGACCTCAACTTGGATACACCTTAAGTATCCCAGAAAATATAAACATGGTTCAAAAAATTGTGGTACTTACGTACGATGGAATATCCCTCAGCCATGAAATCAATGTCATAAGACCAGTAGCAGCAAAATGGGTGGATTCAGGTACGATGATTCTAAGTGAAATAAGTCACACAGAAAAAGAAACTTATCATAAGATATCACTTATGAAGATCCTGTAAACATGGCTACACTTGAACTGAGTTAGGAAAGAGAACAGTGTCTCACATTTAGAAAACACTCTTATACCTGCTTAAGGGGGAAGGAGAGGTGGGGTGATGCATAAAACCAGAGTTTGATATAAGCACAGGTACCGTTCCAAAAACCAACTATGTAATAGACAAGACCTACACCGTCCTCAGTGAAAGGGACTCAAAACCCCATATTTCCCGCAGAGGAAAGTATCTGACTAGTAAGAATCTTAAAACCTATGTATTGATATGTCTCCGTAAGGGAATCAAGTGTGTCTAGACTGGCATAAATATGGCAGCGAGAATCAGCTCAAACCCACTATAAAAAGGAATTTCAAAAACAAAACAAAAAAACTGGGAAATTCTTTACAATTCCTTCAGGGTCTCTGATGAAATCTGGAATGACCCTATCTACAACGACAGCTGGATGTGGCATAAGGAGGGACACTTGGGACTGAGACGATTGGTGAGATTGGGTGAGCAAATGCAGACCCTTTAAAGCAATAATGCATGGCACCCATTCCATGGGTCCGAACTCTCCAGGTTGAAGGGAATATTACTACAGCTATAACATGTGCAGGAATCCTAGAGAACGGACACACTGTGAATACGAAAGGTTTCTAAAACTCAACGCATAGTCCCTCTCCTGGTGCTCCGGTTTGACTTTCCGTCTGCTTTACTATCAACCTCCCAACTTGGAGAGACAGCCCCTTTAACCTCTTGGTTCGCACAGGTTGCCAATTTGGCAGAGGATGAAAGGGAAGAGGGAGAACCAATGAGAGAGTAGCTGTTAGGCATTTGGACGGGCACATATCACTGTAATTTCCCGGCAGGAAGAAGAATTAACCAAATTCTCCACCACCCACCGGGAACCAGTATAGGTCCTGAACCAAAATTTTGGACTTGCGGTCAGCTCACCAAAAACGAGTTGAAAAATGGAGCTCAGGGGCACAGCAATTCACAAACTGGCCGAGTAATAAAGGACAACTATCTTCCAAAAATCTGTTGAGGGAAGGCAACGAGGCGGACTTGAAAGCGAGGCAGAATAGCAGGAAACAGATTTCAAGAGGTACGTTGGAATCGCCTTTAAAGCACAGGAAGAGGGGCACAACTTCGACAATGATGCACTTGGCCAAAAAGGGCATATGCGTTTTCTCCTGAATATATTCAGGAGAAAACGCATACGCCCTTTTTGGCCAAGCAAGCAAGCGGGCAATGCAAATCTGCACTACAAAGAAGTATCACTTCCCACCGGTCAAAAGGGGACATCCACAAAATGTGTAAGAACAAGAAAGGCAAGACAGGCCCTGGAGAACAGGGAGCCTTGTTATGCTGATGGGCGGGATGTAAATTGCCAACTGCCTCTCTGGAGGAGTGCATTCTGTTCCCTAAAACAAGTAAAGAACAGAGCTACAGAGCCAAGGGCACTACCAGTCTAGGGAATATACCTTGGGAAAACTGAAAATCAATAAGACAGAGCCACCCCAAAATTTAGGGCTGCACTGCGTACAAGGACCTCAACTTGGATACACCTTAAGTATCCCAGAAAATATAAACATGGTTCAAAAAATTGTGGTACTTACGTACGATGGAATATCCCTCAGCCATGAAATCAATGTCATAAGACCAGTAGCAGCAAAATGGGTGGATTCAGGTACGATGATTCTAAGTGAAATAAGTCACACAGAAAAAGAAACTTATCATAAGATATCACTTATGAAGATCCTGTAAACATGGCTACACTTGAACTGAGTTAGGAAAGAGAACAGTGTCTCACATTTAGAAAACACTCTTATACCTGCTTAAGGGGGAAGGAGAGGTGGGGTGATGCATAAAACCAGAGTTTGATATAAGCACAGGTACCGTTCCAAAAACCAACTATGGAATAGACAAGACCTACACCGTCCTCAGTGAAAGGGACTCAAAACCCCATATTTCCCGCAGAGGAAAGTATCTGACTAGTAAGAATCTTAAAACCTATGTATTGATATGTCTCCGTAAGGGAATCAAGTGTGTCTAGACTGGCATAAACATGGCAGCGAGAATCAGCTCAAACCCACTATAAAAAGGAATTTCAAAAACAAAACAAAAAAACTGGGAAATTCTTTACAATTCCTTCAGGGTCTCTGATGAAATCTGGAATGACCCTATCTACAACGATAGCTGGATGTGGCATAAGGAGGGACACTTGGGACTGAGACGATTGGTGAGATTGGGTGAGCAAATGCAGACCCTTTAAAGCAATAATGCATGGCACCCATTCCATGGGTCCGAACTCTCCAGGTTGAAGGGAATATTACTACAGCTATAACATGTGCGGGAAACCTAGAGAACGGACACACTGTGAATACGAAAGGTTTCTAAAACTCAACGCATAGTCCCTCTCCTGGTGCTCCGGTTTGACTTTCCGTCTGCTTTACTATCAACCTCCCAACTTGGAGAGACAGCCCCTTTAACCTCTTGGTTCGCACAGGTTGCCAATTTGGCAGAGGATGAAAGGGAAGAGGGAGAACCAATGAGAGAGTAGCTGTTAGGCATTTGGACGGGCACATATCACTGTAATTTCCCGGCAGGAAGAAGAATTAACCAAATTCTCCGCCACCCACCGGGAACCAGTATAGGTCCTGAACCAAAATTTTGGACTTGCGGTCAGCTCACCAAAAACGAGTTGAAAAATGGAGCTCAGGGGCACAGCAATTCACAAACTGGCCGAGTAATAAAGGACAACTCTCGTCCAAAAATCTGTTGAGGGAAGGCAACGAGGCGGACTTGAAAGCGAGGCAGAATAGCAGGAAACAGATTTCAAGAGGTACGTTGGAATCGCCTTTAAAGCACAGGAAGAGGGGCACAACTTCGACAATGATGCACTTGGCCAAAAAGGGCGTATGCGTTTTCTCCTGAATATATTCAGGAGAAAACGCATACGCCCTTTTTGGCCAAGCAAGCAAGCGGGCAATGCAAATCTGCACTACAAAGAAGTATCACTTCCCACCGGTCAAAAGGGACATCCACAAAATGTGTAAGAACAAGAAAGGCAAGACAGGCCCTGGAGAACAGGGAGCCTTGTTATGCTGATGGGCGGGATGTAAATTGCCAACTGCCTCTCTGGAGGAGTGCATTCTGTTCCCTAAAACAAGTAAAGAACAGAGCTACAGAGCCAAGGGCACTACCAGTCTAGGGAATATACCTTGGGAAAACTGAAAATCAATAAGACAGAGCCACCCCAAAATTTAGGGCTGCACTGCATACAAGGACCTCAACTTGGATACACCTTAAGTATCCCAGAAAATATAAACATGGTTCAAAAAATTGTGGTACTTACGTACGATGGAATATCCCTCAGCCATGAAATCAATGTCATAAGACCAGTAGCAGCAAAATGGGTGGATTCAGGTACGATGATTCTAAGTGAAATAAGTCACACAGAAAAAGAAACTTATCATAAGATATCACTTATGAAGATCCTGTAAACATGGCTACACTTGAACTGAGTTAGGAAAGAGAACAGTGTCTCACATTTAGAAAACACTCTTATACCTGCTTAAGGGGGAAGGAGAGGTGGGGTGATGCATAAAACCAGAGTTTGATATAAGCACAGGTACCGTTCCAAAAACCAACTATGGAATAGACAAGACCTACACCGTCCTCAGTGAAAGGGACTCAAAACCCCATATTTCCCGCAGAGGAAAGTATCTGACTAGTAAGAATCTTAAAACCTATGTATTGATATGTCTCCGTAAGGGAATCAAGTGTGTCTAGACTGGCATAAACATGGCAGCGAGAATCAGCTCAAACCCACTATAAAAAGGAATTTCAAAAACAAAACAAAAAAACTGGGAAATTCTTTACAATTCCTTCAGGGTCTCTGATGAAAGCTGGAATGACCCTATCTACAACGACAGCTGGATGTGGCATAAGGAGGGACACTTGGGACTGAGAGGATTGGTGAGATTGGGTGAGCAAATGCAGACCCTTTAAAGCAATAATGCATGGCACCCATTCCATGAGTCCGAACTCTCCAGGTTGAAGGGAATATTACTACAGCTATAACATGTGCGGGAAACCTAGAGAACGGACACACTGTGAATACGAAAGGTTTCTAAAACTCAACGCATAGTCCCTCTCCTGGTGCTCCGGTTTGACTTTCCGTCTGCTTTACTATCAACCTCCCAACTTGGAGAGACAGCCCCTTTAACCTCTTGGTTCGCACAGGTTGCCAATTTGGCAGAGGATGAAAGGGAAGAGGGAGAACCAATGAGAGAGTAGCTGTTAGGCATTTGGACGGGCACATATCACTGTAATTTCCCGGCAGGAAGAAGAATTAACCAAATTCTCCGCCACCCACCGGGAACCAGTATAGGTCCTGAACCAAAATTTTGGACTTGCGGTCAGCTCACCAAAAACGAGTTGAAAAATGGAGCTCAGGGGCACAGCAATTCACAAACTGGCCGAGTAATAAAGGACAACTATCTTCCAAAAATCTGTTGAGGGAAGGCAACGAGGCGGACTTGAAAGCGAGGCAGAATAGCAGGAAACAGATTTCAAGAGGTACGTTGGAATCGCCTTTAAAGCACAGGAAGAGGGGCACAACTTCGACAATGATGCACTTGGCCAAAAAGGGCGTATGCGTTTTCTCCTGAATATATTCAGGAGAAAACGCATACGCCCTTTTTGGCCAAGCAAGCAAGCGGGCAATGCAAATCTGCACTACAAAGAAGTATCACTTCCCACCGGTCAAAAGGGACATCCACAAAATGTGTAAGAACAAGAAAGGCAAGACAGGCCCTGGAGAACAGGGAGCCTTGTTATGCTGATGGGCGGGATGTAAATTGCCAACTGCCTCTCTGGAGGAGTGCATTCTGTTCCCTAAAACAAGTAAAGAACAGAGCTACAGAGCCAAGGGCACTACCAGTCTAGGGAATATACCTTGGGAAAACTGAAAATCAATAAGACAGAGCCACCCCAAAATTTAGGGCTGCACTGCATACAAGGACCTCAACTTGGATACACCTTAAGTATCCCAGAAAATATAAACATGGTTCAAAAAATTGTGGTACTTACGTACGATGGAATATCCCTCAGCCATGAAATCAATGTCATAAGACCAGTAGCAGCAAAATGGGTGGATTCAGGTACGATGATTCTAAGTGAAATAAGTCACACAGAAAAAGAAACTTATCATAAGATATCACTTATGAAGATCCTGTAAACATGGCTACACTTGAACTGAGTTAGGAAAGAGAACAGTGTCTCACATTTAGAAAACACTCTTATACCTGCTTAAGGGGGAAGGAGAGGTGGGGTGATGCATAAAACCAGAGTTTGATATAAGCACAGGTACCGTTCCAAAAACCAACTATGGAATAGACAAGACCTACACCGTCCTCAGTGAAAGGGACTCAAAACCCCATATTTCCCGCAGAGGAAAGTATCTGACTAGTAAGAATCTTAAAACCTATGTATTGATATGTCTCCGTAAGGGAATCAAGTGTGTCTAGACTGGCATAAACATGGCAGCGAGAATCAGCTCAAACCCACTATAAAAAGGAATTTCAAAAACAAAACAAAAAAACTGGGAAATTCTTTACAATTCCTTCAGGGTCTCTGATGAAAGCTGGAATGACCCTATCTACAACGACAGCTGGATGTGGCATAAGGAGGGACACTTGGGACTGAGAGGATTGGTGAGATTGGGTGAGCAAATGCAGACCCTTTAAAGCAATAATGCATGGCACCCATTCCATGAGTCCGAACTCTCCAGGTTGAAGGGAATATTACTACAGCTATAACATGTGCGGGAAACCTAGAGAACGGACACACTGTGAATACGAAAGGTTTCTAAAACTCAACGCATAGTCCCTCTCCTGGTGCTCCGGTTTGACTTTCCGTCTGCTTTACTATCAACCTCCCAACTTGGAGAGACAGCCCCTTTAACCTCTTGGTTCGCAGAGGTTGCCAATTTGGCAGAGGATGAAAGGGAAGAGGGAGAACCAATGAGAGAGTAGCTGTTAGGCATTTGGACGGGCACATATCACTGTAATTTCCCGGCAGGAAGAAGAATTAACCAAATTCTCCGCCACCCACCGGGAACCAGTATAGGTCCTGAACCAAAATTTTGGACTTGCGGTCAGCTCACCAAAAACGAGTTGAAAAATGGAGCTCAGGGGCACAGCAATTCACAAACTGGCCGAGTAATAAAGGACAACTATCTTCCAAAAATCTGTTGAGGGAAGGCAACGAGGCGGACTTGAAAGCGAGGCAGAATAGCAGGAAACAGATTTCAAGAGGTACGTTGGAATCGCCTTTAAAGCACAGGAAGAGGGGCACAACTTCGACAATGATGCACTTGGCCAAAAAGGGCGTATGCGTTTTCTCCTGAATATATTCAGGAGAAAACGCATACGCCCTTTTTGGCCAAGCAAGCAAGCGGGCAATGCAAATCTGCACTACAAAGAAGTATCACTTCCCACCGGTCAAAAGGGACATCCACAAAATGTGTAAGAACAAGAAAGGCAAGACAGGCCCTGGAGAACAGGGAGCCTTGTTATGCTGATGGGCGGGATGTAAATTGCCAACTGCCTCTCTGGAGGAGTGCATTCTGTTCCCTAAAACAAGTAAAGAACAGAGCTACAGAGCCAAGGGCACTACCAGTCTAGGGAATATACCTTGGGAAAACTGAAAATCAATAAGACAGAGCCACCCCAAAATTTAGGGCTGCACTGCATACAAGGACCTCAACTTGGATACACCTTAAGTATCCCAGAAAATATAAACATGGTTCAAAAAATTGTGGTACTTACGTACGATGGAATATCCCTCAGCCATGAAATCAATGTCATAAGACCAGTAGCAGCAAAATGGGTGGATTCAGGTACGATGATTCTAAGTGAAATAAGTCACACAGAAAAAGAAACTTATCATAAGATATCACTTATGAAGATCCTGTAAACATGGCTACACTTGAACTGAGTTAGGAAAGAGAACAGTGTCTCACATTTAGAAAACACTCTTATACCTGCTTAAGGGGGAAGGAGAGGTGGGGTGATGCATAAAACCAGAGTTTGATATAAGCACAGGTACCGTTCCAAAAACCAACTATGGAATAGACAAGACCTACACCGTCCTCAGTGAAAGGGACTCAAAACCCCATATTTTCCGCAGAGGAATGTATCTGACTAGTAAGAATCTTAAAACCTATGTATTGATATGTCTCCGTAAGGGAATCAAGTGTGTCTAGACTGGCATAAACATGGCAGCGAGAATCAGCTCAAACCCACTATAAAAAGGAATTTCAAAAACAAAACAAAAAAACTGGGAAATTCTTTACAATTCCTTCAGGGTCTCTGATGAAATCTGGAATGACCCTATCTACAACGACAGCTGGATGTGGCATAAGGAGGGACACTTGGGACTGAGACGATTGGTGAGATTGGGTGAGCAAATGCAGACCCTTTAAAGCAATAATGCATGGCACCCATTCCATGGGTCCGAACTCTCCAGGTTGAAGGGAATATTACTACAGCTATAACATGTGCGGGAATCCTAGAGAACGGACACACTGTGAATACGAAAGGTTTCTAAAACTCAACGCATAGTCCCTCTCCTGGTGCTCCGGTTTGACTTTCCGTCTGCTTTACTATCAACCTCCCAACTTGGAGAGACAGCCCCTTTAACCTCTTGGTTCGCACAGGTTGCCAATTTGGCAGAGGATGAAAGGGAAGAGGGAGAACCAATGAGAGAGTAGCTGTTAGGCATTTGGACGGGCACATATCACTGTAATTTCCCGGCAGGAAGAAGAATTAACCAAATTCTCCGCCACCCACCGGGAACCAGTATAGGTCCTGAACCAAAATTTTGGACTTGCGGTCAGCTCACCAAAAACGAGTTGAAAAATGGAGCTCAGGGGCACAGCAATTCACAAACTGGCCGAGTAATAAAGGACAACTATCTTCCAAAAATCTGTTGAGGGAAGGCAACGAGGCGGACTTGAAAGCGAGGCAGAATAGCAGGAAACAGATTTCAAGAGGTACGTTGGAATCGCCTTTAAAGCACAGGAAGAGGGGCACAACTTCGACAATGATGCACTTGGCCAAAAAGGGCGTATGCGTTTTCTCCTGAATATATTCAGGAGAAAACGCATACGCCCTTTTTGGCCAAGCAAGCAAGCGGGCAATGCAAATCTGCACTACAAAGAAGTATCACTTCCCACCGGTCAAAAGGGACATCCACAAAATGTGTAAGAACAAGAAAGGCAAGACAGGCCCTGGAGAACAGGGAGCCTTGTTATGCTGATGGGCGGGATGTAAATTGCCAACTGCCTCTCTGGAGGAGTGCATTCTGTTCCCTAAAACAAGTAAAGAACAGAGCTACAGAGCCAAGGGCACTACCAGTCTAGGGAATATACCTTGGGAAAACTGAAAATCAATAAGACAGAGCCACCCCAAAATTTAGGGCTGCACTGCATACAAGGACCTCAACTTGGATACACCTTAAGTATCCCAGAAAATATAAACATGGTTCAAAAAATTGTGGTACTTACGTACGATGGAATATCCCTCAGCCATGAAATCAATGTCATAAGACCAGTAGCAGCAAAATGGGTGGATTCAGGTACGATGATTCTAAGTGAAATAAGTCACACAGAAAAAGAAACTTATCATAAGATATCACTTATGAAGATCCTGTAAACATGGCTACACTTGAACTGAGTTAGGAAAGAGAACAGTGTCTCACATTTAGAAAACACTCTTATACCTGCTTAAGGGGGAAGGAGAGGTGGGGTGATGCATAAAACCAGAGTTTGATATAAGCACAGGTACCGTTCCAAAAACCAACTATGGAATAGACAAGACCTACACCGTCCTCAGTGAAAGGGACTCAAAACCCCATATTTCCCGCAGAGGAAAGTATCTGACTAGTAAGAATCTTAAAACCTATGTATTGATATGTCTCCGTAAGGGAATCAAGTGTGTCTAGACTGGCATAAACATGGCAGCGAGAATCAGCTCAAACCCACTATAAAAAGGAATTTCAAAAACAAAACAAAAAAACTGGGAAATTCTTTACAATTCCTTCAGGGTCTCTGATGAAAGCTGGAATGACCCTATCTACAACGACAGCTGGATGTGGCATAAGGAGGGACACTTGGGACTGAGACGATTGGTGAGATTGGGTGAGCAAATGCAGACCCTTTAAAGCAATAATGCATGGCACCCATTCCATGAGTCCGAACTCTCCAGGTTGAAGGGAATATTACTACAGCTATAACATGTGCGGGAAACCTAGAGAACGGACACACTGTGAATACGAAAGGTTTCTAAAACTCAACGCACAGTCCCTCTCCTGGTGCTCCGGTTTGACTTTCCGTCTGCTTTACTATCAACCTCCCAACTTGGAGAGACAGCCCCTTTAACCTCTTGGTTCGCACAGGTTGCCAATTTGGCAGAGGATGAAAGGGAAGAGGGAGAACCAATGAGAGAGTAGCTGTTAGGCATTTGGACGGGCACATATCACTGTAATTTCCCGGCAGGAAGAAGAATTAACCAAATTCTCAGCCACCCACCGGGAACCAGTATAGGTCCTGAACCAAAATTTTGGACTTGCGGTCAGCTCACCAAAACCGAGTTGAAAAATGGAGCTCAGGGGCACAGCAATTCACAAACTGGCCGAGTAATAAAGGACAACTATCTTCCAAAAATCTGTTGAGGGAAGGCAACGAGGCGGACTTGAAAGCGAGGCAGAATAGCAGGAAACAGATTTCAAGAGGTACGTTGGAATCGCCTTTAAAGCACAGGAAGAGGGGCACAACTTCGACAATGATGCACTTGGCCAAAAAGGGCGTATGCGTTTTCTCCTGAATATATTCAGGAGAAAACGCATACGCCCTTTTTGGCCAAGCAAGCAAGCGGGCAATGCAAATCTGCACTACAAAGAAGTATCACTTCCCACCGGTCAAAAGGGACATCCACAAAATGTGTAAGAACAAGAAAGGCAAGACAGGCCCTGGAGAACAGGGAGCCTTGTTATGCTGATGGGCGGGATGTAAATTGCCAACTGCCTCTCTGGAGGAGTGCATTCTGTTCCCTAAAACAAGTAAAGAACAGAGCTACAGAGCCAAGGGCACTACCAGTCTAGGGAATATACCTTGGGAAAACTGAAAATCAATAAGACAGAGCCACCCCAAAATTTAGGGCTGCACTGCATACAAGGACCTCAACTTGGATACACCTTAAGTATCCCAGAAAATATAAACATGGTTCAAAAAATTGTGGTACTTACGTACGATGGAATATCCCTCAGCCATGAAATCAATGTCATAAGACCAGTAGCAGCAAAATGGGTGGATTCAGGTACGATGATTCTAAGTGAAATAAGTCACACAGAAAAAGAAACTTATCATAAGATATCACTTATGAAGATCCTGTAAACATGGCTACACTTGAACTGTGTTAGGAAAGAGAACAGTGTCTCACATTTAGAAAACACTCTTATACCTGCTTAAGGGGGAAGGAGAGGTGGGGTGATGCATAAAACCAGAGTTTGATATAAGCACAGGTACCGTTCCAAAAACCAACTATGGAATAGACAAGACCTACACCGTCCTCAGTGAAAGGGACTCAAAACCCCATATTTCCCGCAGAGGAAAGTATCTGACTAGTAAGAATCTTAAAACCTATGTATTGATATGTCTCCGTAAGGGAATCAAGTGTGTCTAGACTGGCATAAACATGGCAGCGAGAATCAGCTCAAACCCACTATAAAAAGGAATTTCAAAAACAAAACAAAAAAACTGGGAAATTCTTTACAATTCCTTCAGGGTCTCTGATGAAAGCTGGAATGACCCTATCTACAACGACAGCTGGATGTGGCATAAGGAGGGACACTTGGGACTGAGAGGATTGGTGAGATTGGGTGAGCAAATGCAGACCCTTTAAAGCAATAATGCATGGCACCCATTCCATGAGTCCGAACTCTCCAGGTTGAAGGGAATATTACTACAGCTATAACATGTGCGGGAAACCTAGAGAACGGACACACTGTGAATACGAAAGGTTTCTAAAACTCAACGCATAGTCCCTCTCCTGGTGCTCCGGTTTGACTTTCCGTCTGCTTTACTATCAACCTCCCAACTTGGAGAGACAGCCCCTTTAACCTCTTGGTTCGCACAGGTTGCCAATTTGGCAGAGGATGAAAGGGAAGAGGGAGAACCAATGAGAGAGTAGCTGTTAGGCATTTGGACGGGCACATATCACTGTAATTTCCCGGCAGGAAGAAGAATTAACCAAATTCTCCGCCACCCACCGGGAACCAGTATAGGTCCTGAACCAAAATTTTGGACTTGCGGTCAGCTCACCAAAAACGAGTTGAAAAATGGAGCTCAGGGGCACAGCAATTCACAAACTGGCCGAGTAATAAAGGACAACTATCTTCCAAAAATCTGTTGAGGGAAGGCAACGAGGCGGACTTGAAAGCGAGGCAGAATAGCAGGAAACAGATTTCAAGAGGTACGTTGGAATCGCCTTTAAAGCACAGGAAGAGGGGCACAACTTCGACAATGATGCACTTGGCCAAAAAGGGCATATGCGTTTTCTCCTGAATATATTCAGGAGAAAACGCATACGCCCTTTTTGGCCAAGCAAGCAAGCGGGCAATGCAAATCTGCACTACAAAGAAGTATCACTTCCCACCGGTCTAAAGGGACATCCACAAAATGTGTAAGAACAAGAAAGGCAAGACAGGCCCTGGAGAACAGGGAGCCTTGTTATGCTGATGGGCGGGATGTAAATTGCCAACTGCCTCTCTGGAGGAGTGCATTCTGTTCCCTAAAACAAGTAAAGAACAGAGCTACAGAGCCAAGGGCACTACCAGTCTAGGGAATATACCTTGGGAAAACTGAAAATCAATAAGACAGAGCCACCCCAAAATTTAGGGCTGCACTGCATACAAGGACCTCAACTTGGATACACCTTAAGTATCCCAGAAAATATAAACATGGTTCAAAAAATTGTGGTACTTACGTACGATGGAATATCCCTCAGCCATGAAATCAATGTCATAAGACCAGTAGCAGCAAAATGGGTGGATTCAGGTACGATGATTCTAAGTGAAATAAGTCACACAGAAAAAGAAACTTATCATAAGATATCACTTATGAAGATCCTGTAAACATGGCTACACTTGAACTCAGTTAGGAAAGAGAACAGTGTCTCACATTTAGAAAACACTCTTATACCTGCTTAAGGGGGAAGGAGAGGTGGGGTGATGCATAAAACCAGAGTTTGATATAAGCACAGGTACCGTTCCAAAAACCAACTATGGAATAGACAAGACCTACACCGTCCTCAGTGAAAGGGACTCAAAACCCCATATTTCCCGCAGAGGAAAGTATCTGACTAGTAAGAATCTTAAAACCTATGTATTGATATGTCTCCGTAAGGGAATCAAGTGTGTCTAGACTGGCATAAACATGGCAGCGAGAATCAGCTCAAACCCACTATAAAAAGGAATTTCAAAAACAAAACAAAAAAACTGGGAAATTCTTTACAATTCCTTCAGGGTCTCTGATGAAAGCTGGAATGACCCTATCTACAACGACAGCTGGATGTGGCATAAGGAGGGACACTTGGGACTGAGACGATTGGTGAGATTGGGTGAGCAAATGCAGACCCTTTAAAGCAATAATGCATGGCACCCATTCCATGGGTCCGAACTCTCCAGGTTGAAGGGAATATTACTACAGCTATAACATGTGCAGGAATCCTAGAGAACGGACACACTGTGAATACGAAAGGTTTCTAAAACTCAACGCATAGTCCCTCTCCTGGTGCTCCGGTTTGACTTTCCGTCTGCTTTACTATCAACCTCCCAACTTGGAGAGACAGCCCCTTTAACCTCTTGGTTCGCACAGGTTGCCAATTTGGCAGAGGATGAAAGGGAAGAGGGAGAAACAATGAGAGAGTAGCTGTTAGGCATTTGGACGGGCACATATCACTGTAATTTCCCGGCAGGAAGAAGAATTAACCAAATTCTCAGCCACCCACCGGGAACCAGTATAGGTCCTGAACCAAAATTTTGGACTTGCGGTCAGCTCACCAAAACCGAGTTGAAAAATGGAGCTCAGGGGCACAGCAATTCACAAACTGGCCGAGTAATAAAGGACAACTATCTTCCAAAAATCTGTTGAGGGAAGGCAACGAGGCGGACTTGAAATTGAGGCAGAATAGCAGGAAACAGATTTCAAGAGGTACGTTGGAATCGCCTTTAAAGCACAGGAAGAGGGGCACAACTTCGACAATGATGCACTTGGCCAAAAAGGGCATATGCGTTTTCTCCTGAATATATTCAGGAGAAAACGCATACGCCCTTTTTGGCCAAGCAAGCAAGCGGGCAATGCAAATCTGCACTACAAAGAAGTATCACTTCCCACCGGTCAAAAGGGACATCCACAAAATGTGTAAGAACAAGAAAGGCAAGACAGGCCCTGGAGAACAGGGAGCCTTGTTATGCTGATGGGCGGGATGTAAATTGCCAACTGCCTCTCTGGAGGAGTGCATTCTGTTCCCTAAAACAAGTAAAGAACAGAGCTACAGAGCCAAGGGCACTACCAGTCTAGGGAATATACCTTGGGAAAACTGAAAATCAATAAGACAGAGCCACCCCAAAATTTAGGGCTGCACTGCATACAAGGACCTCAACTTGGATACACCTTAAGTATCCCAGAAAATATAAACATGGTTCAAAAAATTGTGGTACTTACGTACGATGGAATATCCCTCAGCCATGAAATCAATGTCATAAGACCAGTAGCAGCAAAATGGGTGGATTCAGGTACGATGATTCTCAGTGAAATAAGTCACACAGAAAAAGAAACTTATCATAAGATATCACTTATGAAGATCCTGTAAACATGGCTACACTTGAACTGAGTTAGGAAAGAGAACAGTGTCTCACATTTAGAAAACACTCTTATACCTGCTTAAGGGGGAAGGAGAGGTGGGGTGATGCATAAAACCAGAGTTTGATATAAGCACAGGTACCGTTCCAAAAACCAACTATGGAATAGACAAGACCTACACCGTCCTCAGTGAAAGGGACTCAAAACCCCATATTTCCCGCAGAGGAAAGTATCTGACTAGTAAGAATCTTAAAACCTATGTATTGATATGTCTCCGTAAGGGAATCAAGTGTGTCTAGACTGGCATAAACATGGCAGCGAGAATCAGCTCAAACCCACTATAAAAAGGAATTTCAAAAACAAAACAAAAAAACTGGGAAATTCTTTACAATTCCTTCAGGGTCTCTGATGAAAGCTGGAATGACCCTATCTACAACAACAGCTGGATGTGGCATAAGGAGGGACACTTGGGACTGAGACGATTGGTGAGATTGGGTGAGCAAATGCAGACCCTTTAAAGCAATAATGCATGGCACCCATTCCATGAGTCCGAACTCTCCAGGTTGAAGGGAATATTACTACAGCTATAACATGTGCGGGAAACCTAGAGAACGGACACACTGTGAATACGAAAGGTTTCTAAAACTCAACGCATAGTCCCTCTCCTGGTGCTCCGGTTTGACTTTCCGTCTGCTTTACTATCAACCTCCCAACTTGGAGAGACAGCCCCTTTAACCTCTTGGTTCGCACAGGTTGCCAATTTGGCAGAGGATGAAAGGGAAGAGGGAGAACCAATGAGAGAGTAGCTGTTAGGCATTTGGACGGGCACATATCACTCTAATTTCCCGGCAGGAAGAAGAATTAACCAAATTCTCAGCCACCCACCGGGAACCAGTATAGGTCCTGAACCAAAATTTTGGACTTGCGGTCAGCTCACCAAAAACGAGTTGAAAAATGGAGCTCAGGGGCACAGCAATTCACAAACTGGCCGAGTAATAAAGGACAACTATCGTCCAAAAATCTGTTGAGGGAAGGCAACGAGGCGGACTTGAAAGCGAGGCAGAATAGCAGGAAACAGATTTCAAGAGGTACGTTGGAATCGCCTTTAAAGCACAGGAAGAGGGGCACAACTTCGACAATGATGCACTTGGCCAAAAAGGGCGTATGCGTTTTCTCCTGAATATATTCAGGAGAAAACGCATACGCCCTTTTTGGCCAAGCAAGCAAGCGGGCAATGCAAATCTGCACTACAAAGAAGTATCACTTCCCACCGGTCAAAAGGGACATCCACAAAATGTGTAAGAATAAGAAAGGCAAGACAGGCCCTGGAGAACAGGGAGCCTTGTTATGCTGATGGGCGGGATGTAAATTGCCAACTGCCTCTCTGGAGGAGTGCATTCTGTTCCCTAAAACAAGTAAAGAACAGAGCTACAGAGCCAAGGGCACTACCAGTCTAGGGAATATACCTTGGGAAAACTGAAAATCAATAAGACAGAGCCACCCCAAAAATTAGGGCTGCACTGCATACAAGGACCTCAACTTGGATACACCTTAAGTATCCCAGAAAATATAAACATGGTTCAAAAAATTGTGGTACTTACGTACGATGGAATATCCCTCAGCCATGAAATCAATGTCATAAGACCAGTAGCAGCAAAATGGGTGGATTCAGGTACGATGATTCTAAGTGAAATAAGTCACACAGAAAAAGAAACTTATCATAAGATATCACTTATGAAGATCCTGTAAACATGGCTACACTTGAACTGAGTTAGGAAAGAGAACAGTGTCTCACATTTAGAAAACACTCTTATACCTGCTTAAGGGGGAAGGAGAGGTGGGGTGATGCATAAAACCAGAGTTTGATATAAGCACAGGTACCGTTCCAAAAACCAACTATGGAATACACAAGACCTACACCGTCCTCAGTGAAAGGGACTCAAAACCCCATATTTCCCGCAGAGGAAAGTATCTGACTAGTAAGAATCTTAAAACCTATGTATTGATATGTCTCCGTAAGGGAATCAAGTGTGTCTAGACTGGCATAAACATGGCAGCGAGAATCAGCTCAAACCCACTATAAAAAGGAATTTCAAAAACAAAACAAAGGGCTTCCCTGGTGGCGCAGTGGTTGAGAGTCCGCCTGCCGATGCAGGGGACACGGGTTCGTGCCCCGGTCTGGGAGGATCCCACATGCCGCGGAGCGGCTTGGCCCATGAGCCATGGCCATTGAGCCTGCGTGTCCGGAGCCTGTGCTCCGCAACGGGAGAGGCCACAACAGTGAGAGGCCCACATACCGCAAAAAAAAAAAAAAAACAAAAACAAAACAAAAAAACTGGGAAATTCTTTACAATTCCTTCAGGGTCTCTGATGAAAGCTGGAATGACCCTATCTACAACGACAGCTGGATGTGGCATAAGAAGAGACACTTGGGACTGAGATGATTGGTGAGATTGGGTGAGCAAATGCAGACCCTTTAAAGCAATAATGCATGGCACCCATTCCATGGGTCCGAACTCTCCAGGTTGAAGGGAATATTACTACAGCTATAACATGTGCTGGAAACCTAGGGAACGGACACACTGTGAATACGAAAGGTTTCTAAAACTCCACGCATAGTCCCTCTCCTGGTGCTCCGGTTTGACTTTCCGTCTGCTTTACTATCAACCTCCCAACTTGGAGAGACAGCCCCTTTAACATCTTGGTTCGCACAGGTTGCCAATTTGGCAGAGGATGAAAGAGAAGAGGGAGAACCAATGAGAGAGTAGCTGTTAGGCATTTGGACGGGCACATATCACTCTAATTTCCCGGCAGGAAGAAGAATTAACCAAATTCTCAGCCACCCACCGGGAACCAGTATAGGTCCTGAACCAAAATTTTGGACTTGCGGTCAGCTCACCAAAAACGAGTTGAAAAATGGAGCACAGGGGCACAGCAATTCACAAACTGGCCGAGTAATAAAGGACAACTATCGTCCAAAAATCTGTTGAGGGAAGGCAACGAGGCGGACTTGAAAGCGAGGCAGAATAGCAGGAAAGAGATTTCAAGAGGTACGTTGGAATCGCCTTTAAAGCACAGGAAGAGGGGCACAACTTCGACAATGATGCACTTGGCCAAAAAGGGCGTATGCGTTTTCTCCTGAATATATTCAGGAGAAAACGCATACGCCCTTTTTGGCCAAGCAAGCAAGCGGGCAATGCAAATCTGCACTACAAAGAAGTATCACTTCCCAACAGTCAAATGGGACATCCACAAAATGTGTAAGAACAAGAAAGGCAAGACAGGCCCTGGAGAACAGGGAGCCTTGTTATGCTGATGGGCGGGATGTGAATTGCCAACTGCCTCTCTGGAGGAGTGCATTCTGTTCCCTAAAACAAGTAAAGAACAGAGCTACAGAGCCAAGGGCACTACCAGTCTAGGGAATATACCTTGGGAAAACTGAAAATCAATAAGACAGAGCCACCCCAAAATTTAGGGCTGCACTGCATACAAGGATCTCAACTTGGATACACCTTAAGTATCCCAGAAAATATAAACATGGTTCAAAAAATTGTGGTACTTACGTACGATGGAATATCCCTCAGCCATGAAATCAATGTCATAAGACCAGCAGCAGCAAAATGGGTGGATTCAGGTACGATGATTCTAAGTGAAATAAGTCACACAGAAAAAGAAACTTATCATAAGATATCACTTATGAAGATCCTGTAAACATGGCTACACTTGAACTGAGTTAGGAAAGAGAACAGTGTCTCACATTTAGAAAACACTCTTATACCTGATTAAGGGGGAAGGAGAGGTGGGGTGATGCATAAAACCAGAGTTTGATATAAGCACAGGTACCGTTCCAAAAACCAACTATGGAATAGACAAGACCTACACCGTCCTCAGTGAAAGGGACTCAAAACCCCATATTTCCCGCAGAGGAAAATATCTGACTAGTAAGAATCTTAAAACCTATGTATTGATATGTCTCCGTAAGGGTATCAAGTGTGTCTAGACTGGCATAAACATGGCAGCGAGAATCAGCTCAAACCCACTATAAAAAGGAATTTCAAAAACAAAACAAAAAAACTGGGAAATTCTTTACAATTCCTTCAGGGTCTCTGATGAAAGCTGGAATGACCCTATCTACAACGACAGCTGGATGTGGCATAAGGAGGGACACTTGGGACTGAGACGATTGGTGAGATTGGGTGAGCAAATGCAGACCCTTTAAAGCAATAATGCATGGCACCCATTCAATGGGTCCGAACTCTCCAGGTTGAAGGGAATATTACTACAGCTATAACATGTGCGGGAAACCTAGAGAACGGACACACTGTGAATACGAAAGGTTTCTAAAACTCAACGAATAAACCCTCTCCTGGTGCTCCGGATTGACTTTCCGGCTGCTTTACTATCAACCTCCCAACTTGGAGAGACAGCCCCTTTAACCTCTTGGTTCGCACAGGTTGCCAATTTGGCAGAGGATGAAAGGGAAGAGGGAGAACCAATGAGAGAGTAGCTGTTAGGCATTTGGACGGGCACATATCACTCTAATTTCCCGGCAGGAAGAAGAATTAACCAATTTCTCAGCCACCCACCGGGAACCAGTATAGTTCCTGAACCAAAATTTTGGACTTGCGGTCAGCTCTCCAAAAACGAGTTGAAAAATGGAGCTCAGGGGCACAGCAATTCACAAACTGGCCGAGTAATAAAGGACAACTATCGTCCAAAAATCTGTTGAGGGAAGGCAACGAGGCGGACTTGAAAGCGAGGCAGAATAGCAGGAAACAGATTTCAAGAGGTACGTTGGAATCGCCTTTAAAGCACAGGAAGAGGGGCACAACTTCGACAATGATGCACTTGGCCAAAAAGGGCGTATGCGTTTTCTCCTGAATATATTCAGGAGAAAACGCATACGCCCTTTTTGGCCAAGCAAGCAAGCGGGCAATGCAAATCTGCACTACAAAGAAGTATCACTTCCCACCGGTCAAAAGGGACATCCACAAAATGTGTAAGAACAAGAAAGGCAAGACAGGCCCTGGAGAACAGGGAGCCTTGTTATGCTGATGGGCGGGATGTAAATTGCCAACTGCCTCTCTGGAGGAGTGCATTCTGTTCCCTAAAACAAGTAAAGAACAGAGCTACAGAGCCAAGGGCACTACCAGTCTAGGGAATATACCTTGGGAAAACTGAAAATCAATAAGACAGAGCCACCCCAAAATTTAGGGCTGCACTGCATACAAGGACCTCAACTTGGATACACCTTAAGTATCCCAGAAAATATAAACATGGTTCAAAAAATTGTGGTACTTACGTACGATGGAATATCCCTCAGCCATGAAATCAATGTCATAAGACCAGTAGCAGCAAAATGGGTGGATTCAGGTACGATGATTCTAAGTGAAATAAGTCACACAGAAAAAGAAACTTATCATAAGATATCACTTATGAAGATCCTGTAAACATGGCTACACTTGAACTGAGTTAGGAAAGAGAACAGTGTCTCACATTTAGAAAACACTCTTATACCTGCTTAAGGGGGAAGGAGAGGTGGGGTGATGCATAAAACCAGAGTTTGATATAAGCACAGGTACCGTTCCAAAAACCAACTATGGAATAGACAAGACCTACACCGTCCTCAGTGAAAGGGACTCAAAACCCCATATTTCCCGCAGAGGAAAGTATCTGACTAGTAAGAATCTTAAAACCTATGTATTGATATGTCTCCGTAAGGGAATCAAGTGTGTCTAGACTGGCATAAACATGGCAGCGAGAATCAGCTCAAACCCACTATAAAAAGGAATTTCAAAAACAAAACAAAAAAACTGGGAAATTCTTTACAATTCCTTCAGGGTCTCTGATGAAAGCTGGAATGACCCTATCTACAACGACAGCTGGATGTGGCATAAGGAGGGACACTTGGGACTGAGACGATTGGTGAGATTGGGTGAGCAAATGCAGACCCTTTAAAGCAATAATGCATGTCACCCATTTCATGGGTCCGAACTCTCCAGGTTGAAGGGAATATTACTACAGCTATAACATGTGCGGGAAACCTAGAGAACGGACACACTGTGAATACGAAAGGTTTCTAAAACTCAACGAATAGTCCCTCTCCTGGTGCTCCGGTTTGACTTTCCGTCTGCTTTACTATCAACCTCCCAACTTGGAGAGACAGCCCCTTTAACCTCTTGGTTCGCACAGGTTGCCAATTTGGTAGAGGATGAAAGGGAAGAGGGAGAACCAATGAGAGAGTAGCTGTTAGGCATTTGGACGGGCACATATCACTGTAATTTCCCGGCAGGAAAAAGAATTAACCAAATTCTCAGCCACCCACCGGGAACCAGTATAGGTCCTGAACCAAAATTTTGGACTTGCGGTCAGCTCACCAAAAACGAGTTGAAAAATGGAGCTCAGGGGCACAGCAATTCACAAACTGGCCGAGTAATAAAGGACAACTATCTTCCAAAAATCTGTTGAGGGAAGGCAACGAGGTGGACTTGAAAGCGAGGCAGAATAGCAGGAAACAGATTTCAAGAGGTACGTTGGAATCGCCTTTAAAGCACAGGAAGAGGGGCACAACTTCGACAATGATGCACTTGGCCAAAAAGGGCGTATGCGTTTTCTCCTGAATATATTCAGGAGAAAACGCATACGCCCTTTTTGGCCAAGCAAGCAAGCGGGCAATGCAAATCTGCACTACAAAGAAATATCACTTCCCACCGGTCAAAAGGGACATCCACAAAATGTGTAAGAACAAGAAAGGCAAGACAGGCCCTGGAGAACAGGGAGCCTTGTTATGCTGATGGGCGGGATGTAAATTGCCAACTGCCTCTCTGGAGGAGTGCATTCTGTTCCCTAAAACAAGTAAAGAACAGAGCTACAGAGCCAAGGGCACTACCAGTCTAGGGAATATACCTTGGGAAAACTGAAAATCAATAAGACAGAGCCACCCCAAAATTTAGGGCTGCACTGCATACAAGGACCTCAACTTGGATACACCTTAAGTATCCCAGAAAATATAAACATGGTTCAAAAAATTGTGGTACTTACGTACGATGGAATATCCCTCAGCCATGAAATCAATGTCATAAGACCAGTAGCAGCAAAATGGGTGGATTCAGGTACGATGATTCTAAGTGAAATAAGTCACACAGAAAAAGAAACTTATCATAAGATATCACTTATGAAGATCCTGTAAACATGGCTACACTTGAACTGAGTTAGGAAAGAGAACAGTGTCTCACATTTAGAAAACACTCTTATACCTGCTTAAGGGGGAAGGAGAGGTGGGGTGATGCATAAAACCAGAGTTTGATATAAGCACAGGTACCGTTCCAAAAACCAACTATGGAATAGACAAGACCTACACCGTCCTCAGTGAAAGGGACTCAAAACCCCATATTTCCCGCAGAGGAAAATATCTGACTAGTAAGAATCTTAAAACCTATGTATTGATATGTCTCCGTAAGGGAATCAAGTGTGTCTAGACTGGCATAAACATGGCAACGAGAATCAGCTCAAACCCACTATAAAAAGGAATTTCAAAAACAAAACAAAAAAACGGGGAAATTCTTTACAATTCCTTCAGGGTCTCTGATGAAAGCTGGAATGACCCTATCTACAACGACAGCTGGATGTGGCATAAGGAGGGACACTTGGGACTGAGACGATTGGTGAGATTGGGTGAGCAAATGCAGACCCTTTAAAGCAATAATGCATGGCACCCATTCCATGGGTCCGAACTCTCCAGGTTGAAGGGAATATTACTACAGCTATAACATGTGCGGGAAACCTAGAGAACGGACACACTGTGAATACGAAAGGTTTCTAAAACTCAACGAATAGTCCCACTCCTGGTGCTCCGGTTTGACTTTCCGTCTGCTTTACTATCAACCTCCCAACTTGGAGAGACAGCCCCTTTAACATCTTGGTTCGCACAGGTTGCCAATTTGACAGAGGATGAAAGGGAAGAGGGAGAACCAATGAGAGAGTAGCTGTTAGGCATTTGGACGGGCACATATCACTGTAATTTCCCGGCAGGAAGAAGAATTAACCAAATTCTCAGCCACACACCGGGAACCAGTATAGGTCCTGAACCAAAATTTTGGACTTGCGGTCAGCTCACCAAAAACGAGTTGAAAAATGGAGCTCAGGGGCACAGCAATTCACAAACTGGCCGAGTAATAAAGGACAACTATCGTCCAAAAATCTGTTGAGGGAAGGCAACGAGGCGGACTTGAAAGCGAAGCAGAATAGCAGGAAACAGATTTCAAGAGGTACGTTGGAATCGCCTTTAAAGCACAGGAAGAGGGGCACAACTTCGACAATGATGCACTTGGCCAAAAAGGGCGTATGCGTTTTCTCCTGAATATATTCAGGAGAAAACGCATACGCCCTTTTTGGCCAAGCAAGCAAGCGGGCAATGCAAATCTGCACTACAAAGAAGTATCACTTCCCACCGGTCAAAAGGGACATCCACAAAATGTGTAAGAACAAGAAAGGCAAGACAGGCCCTGGAGAACAGGGAGCCTTGTTATGCTGATGGGCGGGATGTAAATTGCCAACTGCCTCTCTGGAGGAGTGCATTCTGTTCCCTAAAACAAGTAAAGAACAGAGCTACAGAGCCAAGGGCACTACCAGTCTAGGGAATATACCTTGGGAAAACTGAAAATCAATAAGACAGAGCCACCCCAAAATTTAGGGCTGCACTGCATACAAGGACCTCAACTTGGATACACCTTAAGTATCCCAGAAAATATAAACATGGTTCAAAAAATTGTGGTACTTACGTACGATGGAATATCCCTCAGCCATGAAATCAATGTCATAAGACCAGTAGCAGCAAAATGGGTGGATTCAGGTACGATGATTCTAAGTGAAATAAGTCACACAGAAAAAGAAACTTATCATAAGATATCACTTATGAAGATCCTGTAAACATGGCTACACTTGAACTGAGTTAGGAAAGAGAACAGTGTCTCACATTTAGAAAACACTCTTATACCTGCTTAAGGGGGAAGGAGAGGTGGGGTGATGCATAAAACCAGAGTTTGATATAAGCAGAGGTACCGTTCCAAAAACCAACTATGGAATAGACAAGACCTACACCGTCCTCAGCGAAAGGGACTCAAAATCCCATATTTCCCGCAGAGGAAAATATCTGACTAGTAAGAATCTTAAAACCTATGTATTGATATGTCTCCGTAAGGGAATCAAGTGTGTCTAGACTGGCATAAACATGGCAGCGAGAATCAGCTCAAACCCACTATAAAAAGGAATTTCAAAAACAAAACAAAAAAACTGGGAAATTCTTTACAATTCCTTCAGGGTCTCTGATGAAAGCTGGAATGACCCTATCTACAACGACAGCTGGATGTGGCATAAGGAGGGACACTTGGGACTGAGACGATTGGTGAGATTGGGTGAGCAAATGCAGACCCTTTAAAGCAATAATGCATGGCACCCATTCCATGGGTCCGAACTCTCCAGGTTGAAGGGAATATTACTACAGCTATAACATGTGCGGGAAACCTAGAGAACGGACACACTGTGAATACGAAAGGTTTCTAAAACTCAACGAATAGTCCCTCTCCTCGTGCTCCGGTTTGACTTTCCGGCTGCTTTACTATCATTCTCCGAAATTGGAGAGACAGCCCCTTTAACCTCCTGGTTCGCACAGGTTGCCAATTTGGCAGAGGATGAAAGGGAAGAGGGAGAACCAATGAGAGAGTAGCTGTTAGGCATTTGGACGGGCACATATCACTGTAATTTCCAGGCAGGAAGAAGAATTAACCAAATTCTCAGCCACACACCGGGAACCAGTATAGGTCCTGAACCAAAATTTTGGACTTGCGGTCAGCTCACCAAAAACGAGTTGAAAAATGGAGCTCAGGGGCACAGCAATTCACAAACTGGCCGAGTAATAAAGGACAACTATCGTCCAAAAATATGTTGAGGGAAGGCAACGAGGCGGACTTGAAAGTGAGGCAGAATAGCAGGAAACAGATTTCAAGAGGTACGTTGGAATTGCCTTTAAAGCACAGGAAGAGGGGCACAACTTCGACAATGATGCACTTGGCCAAAAAGGGCGTATGCGTTTTCTCCTGAATATATTCAGGAGAAAACGCATACGCCCTTTTTGGCCAAGCAAGCAAGCGGGCAATGCAAATCTGCACTACAAAGAAGTATCACTTCCCACGGGTCAAAAGGGACATCCACAAAATGTGTAAGAACAAGAAAGGCAAGACAGGCCCTGGAGAACAGGGAGCCTTGTTATGCTGATGGGCGGGATGTAAATTGCCAACTGCCTCTCTGGAGGAGTGCATTCTGTTCCCTAAAACAAGTAAAGAACAGAGCTACAGAGCCAAGGGCACTACCAGTCTAGGGAATATACCTTGGGAAAACTGAAAATCAATAAGACAGAGCCACCCCAAAAATTAGGGCTGCACTGCATACAAGGACCTCAACTTGGATACACCTTAAGTATCCCAGAAAATATAAACATGGTTCAAAAAATTGTGGTACTTACGTACGATGGAATATCCCTCAGCCATGAAATCAATGTCATAAGACCAGTAGCAGCAAAATGGGTGGATTCAGGTACGATGATTCTAAGTGAAATAAGTCACACAGAAAAAGAAACTTATCATAAGATATCACTTATGAAGATCCTGTAAACATGGCTACACTTGAACTGAGTTAGGAAAGAGAACAGTGTCTCACATTTAGAAAACACTCTTATACCTGCTTAAGGGGGAAGGAGAGGTGGGGTGATGCATAAAACCAGAGCTTGATATAAGCACAGGTACCGTTCCAAAAACCAACTATGGAATAGACAAGACCTACACCGTCCTCAGTGAAAGGGACTCAAAACCCCATATTTCCCGCACAGGAAAATATCTGACTAGTAAGAATCTTAAAACCTATGTATTGATATGTCTCCGTAAGGGAATCAAGTGTGTCTAGACTGGCATAAACATGGCAGCGAGAATCAGCTCAAACCCACTATAAAAAGGAATTTCAAAAACAAAACAAAAAAACTGGGAAATTCTTTACAATTCCTTCAGGGTCTCTGATGAAATCTGGAATGACCCTATCTACAACGACAGCTGGATGTGGCATAAGGAGGGACACTTGGGACTGAGAGGATTGGTGAGATTGGGTGAGCAAATGCAGACCCTTTAAAGCAATAATGCATGGCACCCATTCCATGGGTCCGAACTCTCCAGGTTGAAGGGAATATTACTGCAGCTATAACATGTGCAGGAATCCTAGAGAACGGACACACTGTGAATACGAAAGGTTTCTAAAACTCAACGCATAGTCCCTCTCCTGGTGCTCCGGTTTGACTTTCCGTCTGCTTTACTATCAACCTCCCAACTTGGAGAGACAGCCCCTTTAACCTCTTGGTTCGCACAGGTTGCCAATTTGGCAGAGGATGAAAGGGAAGAGGGAGAACCAATGAGAGAGTAGCTGTTAGGCATTTGGACGGGCACATATCACTGTAATTTCCCAGCAGGAAGAAGAATTAACCAAATTCTCCGCCACCCACCGGGAACCAGTATAGGTCCTGAACCAAAATTTTGGACTTGCGGTCAGCTCTCCAAAAACGAGTTGAAAAATGGAGCTCAGCGACACAGCAATTCACAAACTGGCCGAGTAATAAAGGACACCTATCGTACAAAAATCTGTTGACGTAAGGCAACGAGGCGGACTTGAAAGCGAGGCAGAATAGCAGGAAACAGATTTCAAGAGGTACGTTGGAATCGCCTTTAAAGCACAGGAAGAGGGGCACAACTTCGACAATGATGCACTTGGCCAAAAAGGGCATATGCGTTTTCTCCTGAATATATTCAGGAGAAAACGCATACGCCCTTTTTGTCCAAGCAAGCAAGCGGGCAATGCAAATCTGCACTACAAAGAAGTATCACTTCCCACCGGTCAAAAGGGACATCCACAAAATGTGTAAGAACAAGAAAGTCAAGACAGGCCCTGGAGAACAGGGAGCCTTGTTATGCTGATGGGCGGGATGTAAATTGCCAACTGCCTCTCTGGAGGAGTGCATTCTGTTCCCTAAAACAAGTAAAGAACAGAGCTACAGAGCCAAGGGCACTACCAGTCTAGGGAATATACCTTGGGAAAACTGAAAATCAATAAGACAGAGCCACCCCAAAATTTAGGGCTGCACTGCATACAAGGACCTCAACTTGGATACACCTTAAGTATCCCAGAAAATATAAACATGGTTCAAAAAATTGTGGTACTTACGTACGATGGAATATCCCTCAGCCATGAAATCAATGTCATAAGACCAGTAGCAGCAAAATGGGTGGATTCAGGTACGATGATTCTAAGTGAAATAAGTCACACAGAAAAAGAAACTTATCATAAGATATCACTTATGAAGATCCTGTAAACATGGCTACACTTGAACTGAGTTAGGAAAGAGAACAGTGTCTCACATTTAGAAAACACTCTTATACCTGCTTAAGGGGGAAGGAGAGGTGGGGTGATGCATAAAACCAGAGTTTGATATAAGCACAGGTACCGTTCCAAAAACCAACTATGGAATAGACAAGACCTACACCGTCCTCAGTGAAAGGGACTCAAAACCCCATATTTCCCGCAGAGGAAAGTATCTGACTAGTAAGAATCTTAAAACCTATGTATTGATATGTCTCCGTAAGGGAATCAAGTGTGTCTAGACTGGCATAAACATGGCAGCGAGAATCAGCTCAAACCCACTATAAAAAGGAATTTCAAAAACAAAACAAAAAAACTGGGAAATTCTTTACAATTCCTTCAGGGTCTCTGATGAAAGCTGGAATGACCCTATCTACAACGACAGCTGGATGTGGCATAAGGAGGGACACTTGGGACTGAGACGATTGGTGAGATTGGGTGAGCAAATGCAGACCCTTTAAAGCAATAATGCATGGCACCCATTCCATGAGTCCGAACTCTCCAGGTTGAAGGGAATATTACTACAGCTATAACATGTGCGGGAAACCTAGAGAACGGACACACTGTGAATACGCAAGGTTTCTAAAACTCAACGCATAGTCCCTCTCCTGGTGCTCCGGTTTGACTTTCCGTCTGCTTTACTATCAACCTCCCAACTTGGAGAGACAGCCCCATTAACCTCTTGGTTCGCACAGGTTGCCAATTTGGCAGAGGATGAAAGGGAAGAGGGAGAACCAATGAGAGAGTAGCTGTTAGGCATTTGGACGGGCACATATCACTGTAATTTCCCGGCAGGAAGAAGAATTAACCAAATTCTCCGCCACACACTGGGAACCAGTATAGGTCCTGAACCAAAATTTTGGACTTGCGGTCAGCTCACCAAAACCGAGTTGAAAAATGGAGCTCAGGGGCACAGCAATTCACAAACTGGCCGAGTAATAAAGGACAACTATCTTCCAAAAATCTGTTGAGGGAAGGCAACGAGGCGGACTTGAAAGCGAGGCAGAATAGCAGGAAACAGATTTCAAGAGGTACGTTGGAATCGCCTTTAAAGCACAGGAAGAGGGGCACAACTTCGACAATGATGCACTTGGCCAAAAAGGGCGTATGCGTTTTCTCCTGAATATATTCAGGAGAAAACGCATACGCCCTTTTTGGCCAAGCAAGCAAGCGGGCAATGCAAATCTGCACTACAAAGAAGTATCACTTCCCACCGGTCAAAAGGGACATCCACAAAATGTGTAAGAACAAGAAAGGCAAGACAGGCCCTGGAGAACAGGGAGCCTTGTTATGCTGATGGGCGGGATGTAAATTGCCAACTGCCTCTCTGGAGGAGTGCATTCTGTTCCCTAAAACAAGTAAAGAACAGAGCTACAGAGCCAAGGGCACTACCAGTCTAGGGAATATACCTTGGGAAAACTGAAAATCAATAAGACAGAGCCACCCCAAAATTTAGGGCTGCACTGCATACAAGGACCTCAACTTGGATACACCTTAAGTATCCCAGAAAATATAAACATGGTTCAAAAAATTGTGGTACTTACGTACGATGGAATATCCCTCAGCCATGAAATCAATGTCATAAGACCAGTAGCAGCAAAATGGGTGGATTCAGGTACGATGATTCTAAGTGAAATAAGTCACACAGAAAAAGAAACTTATCATAAGATATCACTTATGAAGATCCTGTAAACATGGCTACACTTGAACTGAGTTAGGAAAGAGAACAGTGTCTCACATTTAGAAAACACTCTTATACCTGCTTAAGGGGGAAGGAGAGGTGGGGTGATGCATAAAACCAGAGTTTGATATAAGCACAGGTACCGTTCCAAAAACCAACTATGGAATAGACAAGACCTACACCGTCCTCAGTGAAAGGGACTCAAAACCCCATATTTCCCGCAGAGGAAAGTATCTGACTAGTAAGAATCTTAAAACCTATGTATTGATATGTCTCCGTAAGGGAATCAAGTGTGTCTAGACTGGCATAAACATGGCAGCGAGAATCAGCTCAAACCCACTATAAAAAGGAATTTCAAAAACAAAACAAAAAAACTGGGAAATTCTTTACAATTCCTTCAGGGTCTCTGATGAAAGCTGGAATGACCCTATCTACAACGACAGCTGGATGTGGCATAAGGAGGGACACTTGGGACTGAGACGATTGGTGAGATTGGGTGAGCAAATGCAGACCCTTTAAAGCAATAATGCATGGCACCCATTCCATGAGTCCGAACTCTCCAGGTTGAAGGGAATATTACTACAGCTATAACATGTGCGGGAAACCTAGAGAACGGACACACTGTGAATACGAAAGGTTTCTAAAACTCAACGCATAGTCCCTCTCCTGGTGCTCCGGTTTGACTTTCCGTCTGCTTTACTATCAACCTCCCAACTTGGAGAGACAGCCCCTTTAACCTCTTGGTTCGCACAGGTTGCCAATTTGGCAGAGGATGAAAGGGAAGAGGGAGAACCAATGAGAGAGTAGCTGTTAGGCATTTGGACGGGCACATATCACTGTAATTTCCCGGCAGGAAGAAGAATTAACCAAATTCTCAGCCACCCACCGGGAACCAGTATAGGTCCTGAACCAAAATTTTTGACTTGCGGTCAGCTCACCAAAAACGAGTTGAAAAATGGAGCTCAGGGGCACAGCAATTCACAAACTGGCCGAGTAATAAAGGACAACTATCTTCCAAAAATCTGTTGAGGGAAGGCAACGAGGCGGACTTGAAAGCGAGGCAGAATAGCAGGAAACAGATTTCAAGAGGTACGTTGGAATCGCCTTTAAAGCACAGGAAGAGGGGCACAACTTCGACAATGATGCACTTGGCCAAAAAGGGCGTATGCGTTTTCTCCTGAATATATTCAGGAGAAAACGCATACGCCCTTTTTGGCCAAGCAAGCAAGCGGGCAATGCAAATCTGCACTACAAAGAAGTATCACTTCCCACCGGTCAAAAGGGACATCCACAAAATGTGTAAAAACCAGAAAGGCAAGACAGGCCCTGGAGAACAGGGAGCCTTGTTATGCTGATGGGCGGGATGTAAATTGCCAACTGCCTCTCTGGAGGAGTGCATTTTGTTCCCTAAAACAAGTAAACAACAGAGCTACAGAGCCAAGGGCACTTCCAGTCTAGGGAATATACCTTGGGAAAACTGAAAATCAAAAAGACACAGCCACCCCAAAATTTAGGGCTGCACTGCTTACAAGGACCTCAACTTGGGTACACCTTAAATATCCCAGGAAATATAAAAATGGTTCAAAAAATTGTGGTACTTACGTACGATGGAATATCCCTCAGCCATGAAATCAATGTCATAAGACCAGTAGCAGCAAAATGGGTGGATTCAGGTACGATGATTCTAAGTGAAATAAGTCACACAGAAAAAGAAACTTATCATAAGATATCACTTATGAAGATCCTGTAAACATGGCTACACTTGAACTGAGTTAGGAAAGAGAACAGTGTCTCACATTTAGAAAACACTCTTATACCTGCTTAAGGGGGAAGGAGAGGTGGGGTGATGCATAAAACCAGAGCTTGATATAAGCACAGGTACCGTTCCAAAAACCAACTATGGAATAGACAAGACCTACACCGTCCTCAGTGAAAGGGACTCTAAACCCCATATTTCCCGCAGAGGAAAGTATCTGACTAGTAAGAATCTTAAAACCTATGTATTGATATGTCTCCGTAAGGGAATCAAGTGTGTCTAGACTGGCATAAACATGGCAGCGAGAATCAGCTCAAACCCACTATAAAAAGGAATTTCAAAAACAAAACAAAAAAACTGGGAAATTCTTTACAATTCCTTCAGGGTCTCTGATGAAAGCTGGAATGACCCTATCTACAACGACAGCTGGATGTGGCATAAGGAGGGACACTTGGGACTGAGACGATTGGTGAGATTGGGTGAGCAAATGCAGACCCTTTAAAGCAATAATGCATGGCACCCATTCCATGAGTCCGAACTCTCCAGGTTGAAGGGAATATTACTACAGCTATAACATGTGCGGGAAACCTAGAGAACGGACACACTGTGAATACGAAAGGTTTCTAAAACTCAACGCATAGTCCCTCTCCTGGTGCTCCGGTTTGACTTTCCGTCTGCTTTACTATCAACCTCCCAACTTGGAGAGACAGCCCCTTTAACCTCTTGGTTCGCACAGGTTGCCAATTTGGCAGAGGATGAAAGGGAAGAGGGAGAACCAATGAGAGAGTAGCTGTTAGGCATTTGGACGGGCACATATCACTGTAATTTCCCGGCAGGAAGAAGAATTAACCAAATTCTCCGCCACCCACCGGGAAACAGTATAGGTCCTGAACCAAAATTTTTGACTTGCGGTCAGCTCACCAAAAACGAGTTGAAAAATGGAGCTCAGGGGCACAGCAATTCACAAACCGGCCGAGTAATAAAGGACAACTATCTTCCAAAAATCTGTTGAGGGAAGGCAACGAGGCGGACTTGAAAGCGAGGCAGAATAGCAGGAAACAGATTTCAAGAGGTACGTTGGAATCGCCTTTAAAGCACAGGAAGAGGGGCACAACTTCGACAATGATGCACTTGGCCAAAAAGGGCGTATGCGTTTTCTCCTGAATATATTCAGGAGAAAACGCATACGCCCTTTTTGGCCAAGCAAGCAAGCGGGCAATGCAAATCTGCACTACAAAGAAGTATCACTTCCCACCGGTCAAAAGGGACATCCACAAAATGTGTAAGAACAAGAAAGGCAAGACAGGCCCTGGAGAACAGGGAGCCTTGTTATGCTGATGGGCGGGATGTAAATTGCCAACTGCCTCTCTGGAGGAGTGCATTCTGTTCCCTAAAACAAGTAAAGAACAGAGCTACAGAGCCAAGGGCACTACCAGTCTAGGGAATATACCTTGGGAAAACTGAAAATCAATAAGACAGAGCCACCCCAAAATTTAGGGCTGCACTGCATACAAGGACCTCAACTTGGATACACCTTAAGTATCCCAGAAAATATAAACATGGTTCAAAAAATTGTGGTACTTACGTACGATGGAATATCCCTCAGCCATGAAATCAATGTCATAAGACCAGTAGCAGCAAAATGGGTGGATTCAGGTACGATGATTCTAAGTGAAATAAGTCACACAGAAAAAGAAACTTATCATAAGATATCACTTATGAAGATCCTGTAAACATGGCTACACTTGAACTCAGTTAGGAAAGAGAACAGTGTCTCACATTTAGAAAACACTCTTATACCTGCTTAAGGGGGAAGGAGAGGTGGGGTGATGCATAAAACCAGAGTTTGATATAAGCACAGGTACCGTTCCAAAAACCAACTATGGAATAGACAAGACCTACACCGTCCTCAGTGAAAGGGACTCAAAACCCCATATTTTCCGCAGAGGAATATATCTGACTAGTAAGAATCTTAAAACCTATGTATTGATATGTCTCCGTAAGGGAATCAAGTGTGTCTAGACTGGCATAAACATGGCAGCGAGAATCAGCTCAAACCCACTATAAAAAGGAATTTCAAAAACAAAACAAAAAAACTGGGAAATTCTTTACAATTCCTTCAGGGTCTCTGATGAAATCTGGAATGACCCTATCTACAACGACAGCTGGATGTGGCATAAGGAGGGACACTTGGGACTGAGACGATTGGTGAGATTGGGTGAGCAAATGCAGACCCTTTAAAGCAATAATGCATGGCACCCATTCCATGGGTCCGAACTCTCCAGGTTGAAGGGAATATTACTACAGCTATAACATGTGCAGGAATCCTAGAGAACGGACACACTGTGAATACGAAAGGTTTCTAAAACTCAACGCATATTCCCTCTCCTGGTGCTCCGGTTTGACTTTCCGTCTGCTTTACTATCAACCTCCCAACTTGGAGAGACAGCCCCTTTAACCTCTTGGTTCGCACAGGTTGCCAATTTGGCAGAGGATGAAAGGGAAGAGGGAGAACCAATGAGAGAGTAGCTGTTAGGCATTTGGACGGGCACATATCACTGTAATTTCCCGGCAGGAAGAAGAATTAACCAAATTCTCCACCACCCACCGGGAACCAGTATAGGTCCTGAACCAAAATTTTGGACTTGCGGTCAGCTCACCAAAAACGAGTTGAAAAATGGAGCTCAGGGGCACAGCAATTCACAAACTGGCCGAGTAATAAAGGACAACTATCTTCCAAAAATCTGTTGAGGGAAGGCAACGAGGCGGACTTGAAAGCGAGGCAGAATAGCAGGAAACAGATTTCAAGAGGTACGTTGGAATCGCCTTTAAAGCACAGGAAGAGGGGCACAACTTCGACAATGATGCACTTGGCCAAAAAGGGCATATGCGTTTTCTCCTGAATATATTCAGGAGAAAACGCATACGCCCTTTTTGGCCAAGCAAGCAAGCGGGCAATGCAAATCTGCACTACAAAGAAGTATCACTTCCCACCGGTCAAAAGGGACATCCACAAAATGTGTAAGAACAAGAAAGGCAAGACAGGCCCTGGAGAACAGGGAGCCTTGTTATGCTGATGGGCGGGATGTAAATTGCCAACTGCCTCTCTGGAGGAGTGCATTCTGTTCCCTAAAACAAGTAAAGAACAGAGCTACAGAGCCAAGGGCACTACCAGTCTAGGGAATATACCTTGGGAAAACTGAAAATCAATAAGACAGAGCCACCCCAAAATTTAGGGCTGCACTGCGTACAAGGACCTCAACTTGGATACACCTTAAGTATCCCAGAAAATATAAACATGGTTCAAAAAATTGTGGTACTTACGTACGATGGAATATCCCTCAGCCATGAAATCAATGTCATAAGACCAGTAGCAGCAAAATGGGTGGATTCAGGTACGATGATTCTAAGTGAAATAAGTCACACAGAAAAAGAAACTTATCATAAGATATCACTTATGAAGATCCTGTAAACATGGCTACACTTGAACTGAGTTAGGAAAGAGAACAGTGTCTCACATTTAGAAAACACTCTTATACCTGCTTAAGGGGGAAGGAGAGGTGGGGTGATGCATAAAACCAGAGTTTGATATAAGCACAGGTACCGTTCCAAAAACCAACTATGGAATAGACAAGACCTACACCGTCCTCAGTGAAAGGGACTCAAAACCCCATATTTTCTGCAGAGGAATATATCTGACTAGTAAGAATCTTAAAACCTATGTATTGATATGTCTCCGTAAGGGAATCAAGTGTGTCTAGACTGGCATAAACATGGCAGCGAGAATCAGCTCAAACCCACTATAAAAAGGAATTTCAAAAACAAAACAAAAAAACTGGGAAATTCTTTACAATTCCTTCAGGGTCTCTGATGAAATCTGGAATGACCCTATCTACAACGACAGCTGGATGTGGCATAAGGAGGGACACTTGGGACTGAGACGATTGGTGAGATTGGGTGAGCAAATGCAGACCCTTTAAAGCAATAATGCATGGCACCCATTCCATGGGTCCGAACTCTCCAGGTTGAAGGGAATATTACTACAGCTATAACATGTGCGGTAAACCTAGAGAACGGACACACTGTGAATACGAAAGGTTTCTAAAACTCAACGCATAGTCCCTCTCCTGGTGCTCCGGTTTGACTTTCCGTCTGCTTTACTATCAACCTCCCAACTTGGAGAGACAGCCCCTTTAACCTCTTGGTTCGCACAGGTTGCCAATTTGGCAGAGGATGAAAGGGAAGAGGGAGAACCAATGAGAGAGTAGCTGTTAGGCATTTGGACGGGCACATATCACTGTAATTTCCCGGCAGGAAGAAGAATTAACCAAATTCTCCGCCACCCACCGGGAACCAGTATAGGTCCTGAACCAAAATTTTGGACTTGCGGTCAGCTCACCAAAAACGAGTTGAAAAATGGAGCTCAGGGGCACAGCAATTCACAAACTGGCCGAGTAATAAAGGACAACTATCTTCCAAAAATCTGTTGAGGGAAGGCAACGAGGCGGACTTGAAAGCGAGGCAGAATAGCAGGAAACAGATTTCAAGAGGTACGTTGGAATCGCCTTTAAAGCACAGGAAGAGGGGCACAACTTCGACAATGATGCACTTGGCCAAAAAGGGCATATGCGTTTTCTCCTGAATATATTCAGGAGAAAACGCATACGCCCTTTTTGGCCAAGCAAGCAAGCGGGCAATGCAAATCTGCACTACAAAGAAGTATCACTTCCCACCGGTCTAAAGGGACATCCACAAAATGTGTAAGAACAAGAAAGGCAAGACAGGCCCTGGAGAACAGGGAGCCTTGTTATGCTGATGGGCGGGATGTAAATTGCCAACTGCCTCTCTGGAGGAGTGCATTCTGTTCCCTAAAACAAGTAAAGAACAGAGCTACAGAGCCAAGGGCACTACCAGTCTAGGGAATATACCTTGGGAAAACTGAAAATCAATAAGACAGAGCCACCCCAAAATTTAGGGCTGCACTGCATACAAGGACCTCAACTTGGATACACCTTAAGTATCCCAGAAAATATAAACATGGTTCAAAAAATTGTGGTACTTACGTACGATGGAATATCCCTCAGCCATGAAATCAATGTCATAAGACCAGTAGCAGCAAAATGGGTGGATTCAGGTACGATGATTCTAAGTGAAATAAGTCACACAGAAAAAGAAACTTATCATAAGATATCACTTATGAAGATCCTGTAAACATGGCTACACTTGAACTGAGTTAGGAAAGAGAACAGTGTCTCACATTTAGAAAACACTCTTATACCTGCTTAAGGGGGAAGGAGAGGTGGGGTGATGCATAAAACCAGAGTTTGATATAAGCACAGGTACCGTTCCAAAAACCAACTATGGAATAGACAAGACCTACACCGTCCTCAGTGAAAGGGACTCAAAACCCCATATTTCCCGCAGAGGAAAGTATCTGACTAGTAAGAATCTTAAAACCTATGTATTGATATGTCTCCGTAAGGGAATCAAGTGTGTCTAGACTGGCATAAACATGGCAGCGAGAATCAGCTCAAACCCACTATAAAAAGGAATTTCAAAAACAAAACAAAAAAACTGGGAAATTCTTTACAATTCCTTCAGGGTCTCTGATGAAAGCTGGAATGACCCTATCTACAACGACAGCTGGATGTGGCATAAGGAGGGACACTTGGGACTGAGAGGATTGGTGAGATTGGGTGAGCAAATGCAGACCCTTTAAAGCAATAATGCATGGCACCCATTCCATGAGTCCGAACTCTCCAGGTTGAAGGGAATATTACTACAGCTATAACATGTGCGGGAAACCTAGAGAACGGACACACTGTGAATACGAAAGGTTTCTAAAACTCAACGCATAGTCCCTCTCCTGGTGCTCCGGTTTGACTTTCCGTCTGCTTTACTATCAACCTCCCAACTTGGAGAGACAGCCCCTTTAACCTCTTGGTTCGCACAGGTTGCCAATTTGGCAGAGGATGAAAGGGAAGAGGGAGAACCAATGAGAGAGTAGCTGTTAGGCATTTGGACGGGCACATATCACTGTAATTTCCCGGCAGGAAGAAGAATTAACCAAATTCTCCGCCACCCACCGGGAACCAGTATAGGTCCTGAACCAAAATTTTGGACTTGCGGTCAGCTCACCAAAAACGAGTTGAAAAATGGAGCTCAGGGGCACAGCAATTCACAAACTGGCCGAGTAATAAAGGACAACTATCTTCCAAAAATCTGTTGAGGGAAGGCAACGAGGCGGACTTGAAAGCGAGGCAGAATAGCAGGAAACAGATTTCAAGAGGTACGTTGGAATCGCCTTTAAAGCACAGGAAGAGGGGCACAACTTCGACAATGATGCACTTGGCCAAAAAGGGCGTATGCGTTTTCTCCTGAATATATTCAGGAGAAAACGCATACGCCCTTTTTGGCCAAGCAAGCAAGCGGGCAATGCAAATCTGCACTACAAAGAAGTATCACTTCCCACCGGTCAAAAGGGACATCCACAAAATGTGTAAGAACAAGAAAGGCAAGACAGGCCCTGGAGAACAGGGAGCCTTGTTATGCTGATGGGCGGGATGTAAATTGCCAACTGCCTCTCTGGAGGAGTGCATTCTGTTCCCTAAAACAAGTAAAGAACAGAGCTACAGAGCCAAGGGCACTACCAGTCTAGGGAATATACCTTGGGAAAACTGAAAATCAATAAGACAGAGCCACCCCAAAATTTAGGGCTGCACTGCATACAAGGACCTCAACTTGGATACACCTTAAGTATCCCAGAAAATATAAACATGGTTCAAAAAATTGTGGTACTTACGTATGATGGAATATCCCTCAGCCATGAAATCAATGTCATAAGACCAGTAGCAGCAAAATGGGTGGATTCAGGTACGATGATTCTAAGTGAAATAAGTCACACAGAAAAAGAAACTTATCATAAGATATCACTTATGAAGATCCTGTAAACATGGCTACACTTGAACTGAGTTAGGAAAGAGAACAGTGTCTCACATTTAGAAAACACTCTTATACCTGCTTAAGGGGGAAGGAGAGGTGGGGTGATGCATAAAACCAGAGTTTGATATAAGCACAGGTACCGTTCCAAAAACCAACTATGGAATAGACAAGACCTACACCGTCCTCAGTGAAAGGGACTCAAAACCCCATATTTCCCGCAGAGGAAAGTATCTGACTAGTAAGAATCTTAAAACCTATGTATTGATATGTCTCCGTAAGGGAATCAAGTGTGTCTAGACTGGCATAAACATGGCAGCGAGAATCAGCTCAAACCCACTATAAAAAGGAATTTCAAAAACAAAACAAAAAAACTGGGAAATTCTTTACAATTCCTTCAGGGTCTCTGATGAAAGCTGGAATGACCCTATCTACAACGACAGCTGGATGTGGCATAAGGAGGGACACTTGGGACTGAGAGGATTGGTGAGATTGGGTGAGCAAATGCAGACCCTTTAAAGCAATAATGCATGGCACCCATTCCATGAGTCCGAACTCTCCAGGTTGAAGGGAATATTACTACAGCTATAACATGTGCGGGAAACCTAGAGAACGGACACACTGTGAATACGAAAGGTTTCTAAAACTCAACGCATAGTCCCTCTCCTGGTGCTCCGGTTTGACTTTCCGTCTGCTTTACTATCAACCTCCCAACTTGGAGAGACAGCCCCTTTAACCTCTTGGTTCGCACAGGTTGCCAATTTGGCAGAGGATGAAAGGGAAGAGGGAGAACCAATGAGAGAGTAGCTGTTAGGCATTTGGACGGGCACATATCACTGTAATTTCCGGGCAGGAAGAAGAATTAACCAAATTCTCCGCCACCCACCGGGAACCAGTATAGGTCCTGAACCAAAATTTTGGACTTGCGGTCAGCTCACCAAAAACGAGTTGAAAAATGGAGCTCAGGGGCACAGCAATTCACAAACTGGCCGAGTAATAAAGGACAACTATCTTCCAAAAATCTGTTGAGGGAAGGCAACGAGGCGGACTTGAAAGCGAGGCAGAATAGCAGGAAACAGATTTCAAGAGGTACGTTGGAATCGCCTTTAAAGCACAGGAAGAGGGGCACAACTTCGACAATGATGCACTTGGCCAAAAAGGGCGTATGCGTTTTCTCCTGAATATATTCAGGAGAAAACGCATACGCCCTTTTTGGCCAAGCAAGCAAGCGGGCAATGCAAATCTGCACTACAAAGAAGTATCACTTCCCACCGGTCAAAAGGGACATCCACAAAATGTGTAAGAACAAGAAAGGCAAGACAGGCCCTGGAGAACAGGGAGCCTTGTTATGCTGATGGGCGGGATGTAAATTGCCAACTGCCTCTCTGGAGGAGTGCATTCTGTTCCCTAAAACAAGTAAAGAACAGAGCTACAGAGCCAAGGGCACTACCAGTCTAGGGAATATACCTTGGGAAAACTGAAAATCAATAAGACAGAGCCACCCCAAAATTTAGGGCTGCACTGCATACAAGGACCTCAACTTGGATACACCTTAAGTATCCCAGAAAATATAAACATGGTTCAAAAAATTGTGGTACTTACGTACGATGGAATATCCCTCAGCCATGAAATCAATGTCATAAGACCAGTAGCAGCAAAATGGGTGGATTCAGGTACGATGATTCTAAGTGAAATAAGTCACACAGAAAAAGAAACTTATCATAAGATATCACTTATGAAGATCCTGTAAACATGGCTACACTTGAACTGAGTTAGGAAAGAGAACAGTGTCTCACATTTAGAAAACACTCTTATACCTGCTTAAGGGGGAAGGAGAGGTGGGGTGATGCATAAAACCAGAGTTTGATATAAGCACAGGTACCGTTCCAAAAACCAACTATGGAATAGACAAGACCTACACCGTCCTCAGTGAAAGGGACTCAAAACCCCATATTTCCCGCAGAGGAAAGTATCTGACTAGTAAGAATCTTAAAACCTATGTATTGATATGTCTCCGTAAGGGAATCAAGTGTGTCTAGACTGGCATAAACATGGCAGCGAGAATCAGCTCAAACCCACTATAAAAAGGAATTTCAAAAACAAAACAAAAAAACTGGGAAATTCTTTACAATTCCTTCAGGGTCTCTGATGAAAGCTGGAATGACCCTATCTACAACGACAGCTGGATGTGGCATAAGGAGGGACACTTGGGACTGAGACGATTGGTGAGATTGGGTGAGCAAATGCAGACCCTTTAAAGCAATAATGCATGGCACCCATTCCATGAGTCCGAACTCTCCAGGTTGAAGGGAATATTACTACAGCTATAACATGTGCGGGAAACCTAGAGAACGGACACACTGTGAATACGAAAGGTTTCTAAAACTCAACGCATAGTCCCTCTCCTGATGCTCCGGTTTGACTTTCCGTCTGCTTTACTATCAACCTCCCAACTTGGAGAGACAGCCCCTTTAACCTCTTGGTTCGCACAGGTTGCCAATTTGGCAGAGGATGAAAGGGAAGAGGGAGAACCAATGAGAGAGTAGCTGTTAGGCATTTGGACGGGCACATATCACTGTAATTTCCCGGCAGGAAGAAGAATTAACCAAATTCTCAGCCACCCACCGGGAACCAGTATAGGTCCTGAACCAAAATTTTGGACTTGCGGTCAGCTCACCAAAACCGAGTTGAAAAATGGAGCTCAGGGGCACAGCAATTCACAAACTGGCCGAGTAATAAAGGACAACTATCTTCCAAAAATCTGTTGAGGGAAGGCAACGAGGCGGACTTGAAAGCGAGGCAGAATAGCAGGAAACAGATTTCAAGAGGTACGTTGGAATCGCCTTTAAAGCACAGGAAGAGGGGCACAACTTCGACAATGATGCACTTGGCCAAAAAGGGCGTATGCGTTTTCTCCTGAATATATTCAGGAGAAAACGCATACGCCCTTTTTGGCCAAGCAAGCAAGCGGGCAATGCAAATCTGCACTACAAAGAAGTATCACTTCCCACCGGTCAAAAGGGACATCCACAAAATGTGTAAGAACAAGAAAGGCAAGACAGGCCCTGGAGAACAGGGAGCCTTGTTATGCTGATGGGCGGGATGTAAATTGCCAACTGCCTCTCTGGAGGAGTGCATTCTGTTCCCTAAAACAAGTAAAGAACAGAGCTACAGAGCCAAGGGCACTACCAGTCTAGGGAATATACCTTGGGAAAACTGAAAATCAATAAGACAGAGCCACCCCAAAATTTAGGGCTGCACTGCATACAAGGACCTCAACTTGGATACACCTTAAGTATCCCAGAAAATATAAACATGGTTCAAAAAATTGTGGTACTTACGTACGATGGAATATCCCTCAGCCATGAAATCAATGTCATAAGACCAGTAGCAGCAAAATGGGTGGATTCAGGTACGATGATTCTAAGTGAAATAAGTCACACAGAAAAAGAAACTTATCATAAGATATCACTTATGAAGATCCTGTAAACATGGCTACACTTGAACTGAGTTAGGAAAGAGAACAGTGTCTCACATTTAGAAAACACTCTTATACCTGCTTAAGGGGGAAGGAGAGGTGGGGTGATGCATAAAACCAGAGTTTGATATAAGCACAGGTACCGTTCCAAAAACCAACTATGGAATAGACAAGACCTACACCGTCCTCAGTGAAAGGGACTCAAAACCCCATATTTCCCGCAGAGGAAAGTATCTGACTAGTAAGAATCTTAAAACCTATGTATTGATATGTCTCCGTAAGGGAATCAAGTGTGTCTAGACTGGCATAAACATGGCAGCGAGAATCAGCTCAAACCCACTATAAAAAGGAATTTCAAAAACAAAACAAAAAAACTGGGAAATTCTTTACAATTCCTTCAGGGTCTCTGATGAAAGCTGGAATGACCCTATCTACAACGACAGCTGGATGTGGCATAAGGAGGGACACTTGGGACTGAGAGGATTGGTGAGATTGGGTGAGCAAATGCAGACCCTTTAAAGCAATAATGCATGGCACCCATTCCATGAGTCCGAACTCTCCAGGTTGAAGGGAATATTACTACAGCTATAACATGTGCGGGAAACCTAGAGAACGGACACACTGTGAATACGAAAGGTTTCTAAAACTCAACGCATAGTCCCTCTCCTGGTGCTCCGGTTTGACTTTCCGTCTGCTTTACTATCAACCTCCCAACTTGGAGAGACAGCCCCTTTAACCTCTTGGTTCGCACAGGTTGCCAATTTGGCAGAGGATGAAAGGGAAGAGGGAGAACCAATGAGAGAGTAGCTGTTAGGCATTTGGACGGGCACATATCACTGTAATTTCCCGGCAGGAAGAAGAATTAACCAAATTCTCCGCCACCCACCGGGAACCAGTATAGGTCCTGAACCAAAATTTTGGACTTGCGGTCAGCTCACCAAAAACGAGTTGAAAAATGGAGCTCAGGGGCACAGCAATTCACAAACTGGCCGAGTAATAAAGGACAACTATCTTCCAAAAATCTGTTGAGGGAAGGCAACGAGGCGGACTTGAAAGCGAGGCAGAATAGCAGGAAACAGATTTCAAGAGGTACGTTGGAATCGCCTTTAAAGCACAGGAAGAGGGGCACAACTTCGACAATGATGCACTTGGCCAAAAAGGGCATATGCGTTTTCTCCTGAATATATTCAGGAGAAAACGCATACGCCCTTTTTGGCCAAGCAAGCAAGCGGGCAATGCAAATCTGCACTACAAAGAAGTATCACTTCCCACCGGTCTAAAGGGACATCCACAAAATGTGTAAGAACAAGAAAGGCAAGACAGGCCCTGGAGAACAGGGAGCCTTGTTATGCTGATGGGCGGGATGTAAATTGCCAACTGCCTCTCTGGAGGAGTGCATTCTGTTCCCTAAAACAAGTAAAGAACAGAGCTACAGAGCCAAGGGCACTACCAGTCTAGGGAATATACCTTGGGAAAACTGAAAATCAATAAGACAGAGCCACCCCAAAATTTAGGGCTGCACTGCATACAAGGACCTCAACTTGGATACACCTTAAGTATCCCAGAAAATATAAACATGGTTCAAAAAATTGTGGTACTTACGTACGATGGAATATCCCTCAGCCATGAAATCAATGTCATAAGACCAGTAGCAGCAAAATGGGTGGATTCAGGTACGATGATTCTAAGTGAAATAAGTCACACAGAAAAAGAAACTTATCATAAGATATCACTTATGAAGATCCTGTAAACATGGCTACACTTGAACTGAGTTAGGAAAGAGAACAGTGTCTCACATTTAGAAAACACTCTTATACCTGCTTAAGGGGGAAGGAGAGGTGGGGTGATGCATAAAACCAGAGTTTGATATAAGCACAGGTACCGTTCCAAAAACCAACTATGGAATAGACAAGACCTACACCGTCCTCAGTGAAAGGGACTCAAAACCCCATATTTCCCGCAGAGGAAAGTATCTGACTAGTAAGAATCTTAAAACCTATGTATTGATATGTCTCCATAAGGGAATCAAGTGTGTCTAGACTGGCATAAACATGGCAGCGAGAATCAGCTCAAACCCACTATAAAAAGGAATTTCAAAAACAAAACAAAAAAACTGGGAAATTCTTTACAATTCCTTCAGGGTCTCTGATGAAAGCTGGAATGACCCTATCTACAACGACAGCTGGATGTGGCATAAGGAGGGACACTTGGGACTGAGACGATTGGTGAGATTGGGTGAGCAAATGCAGACCCTTTAAAGCAATAATGCATGGCACCCATTCCATGAGTCCGAACTCTCCAGGTTGAAGGGAATATTACTACAGCTATAACATGTGCGGGAAACCTAGAGAACGGACACACTGTGAATACGAAAGGTTTCTAAAACTCAACGCATAGTCCCTCTCCTGGTGCTCCGGTTTGACTTTCCGTCTGCTTTACTATCAACCTCCCAACTTGGAGAGACAGCCCCTTTAACCTCTTGGTTCGCACAGGTTGCCAATTTGGCAGAGGATGAAAGGGAAGAGGGAGAACCAATGAGAGAGTAGCTGTTAGGCATTTGGACGGGCACATATCACTGTAATTTCCCGGCAGGAAGAAGAATTAACCAAATTCTCAGCCACCCACCGGGAACCAGTATAGGTCCTGAACCAAAATTTTGGACTTGCGGTCAGCTCACCAAAACCGAGTTGAAAAATGGAGCTCAGGGGCACAGCAATTCACAAACTGGCCGAGTAATAAAGGACAACTATCTTCCAAAAATCTGTTGAGGGAAGGCAACGAGGCGGACTTGAAAGCGAGGCAGAATAGCAGGAAACAGATTTCAAGAGGTACGTTGGAATCGCCTTTAAAGCACAGGAAGAGGGGCACAACTTCGACAATGATGCACTTGGCCAAAAAGGGCGTATGCGTTTTCTCCTGAATATATTCAGGAGAAAACGCATACGCCCTTTTTGGCCAAGCAAGCAAGCGGGCAATGCAAATCTGCACTACAAAGAAGTATCACTTCCCACCCGTCAAAAGGGACATCCACAAAATGTGTAAGAACAAGAAAGGCAAGACAGGCCCTGGAGAACAGGGAGCCTTGTTATGCTGATGGGCGGGATGTAAATTGCCAACTGCCTCTCTGGAGGAGTGCATTCTGTTCCCTAAAACAAGTAAAGAACAGAGCTACAGAGCCAAGGGCACTACCAGTCTAGGGAATATACCTTGGGAAAACTGAAAATCAATAAGACAGAGCCACCCCAAAATTTAGGGCTGCACTGCATACAAGGACCTCAACTTGGATACACCTTAAGTATCCCAGAAAATATAAACATGGTTCAAAAAATTGTGGTACTTACGTACGATGGAATATCCCTCAGCCATGAAATCAATGTCATAAGACCAGTAGCAGCAAAATGGGTGGATTCAGGTACGATGATTCTAAGTGAAATAAGTCACACAGAAAAAGAAACTTATCATAAGATATCACTTATGAAGATCCTGTAAACATGGCTACACTTGAACTGAGTTAGGAAAGAGAACAGTGTCTCACATTTAGAAAACACTCTTATACCTGCTTAAGGGGGAAGGAGAGGTGGGGTGATGCATAAAACCAGAGTTTGATATAAGCACAGGTACCGTTCCAAAAACCAACTATGGAATAGACAAGACCTACACCGTCCTCAGTGAAAGGGACTCAAAACCCCATATTTCCCGCAGAGGAAAGTATCTGACTAGTAAGAATCTTAAAACCTATGTATTGATATGTCTCCGTAAGGGAATCAAGTGTGTCTAGACTGGCATAAACATGGCAGCGAGAATCAGCTCAAACCCACTATAAAAAGGAATTTCAAAAACAAAACAAAAAAACTGGGAAATTCTTTACAATTCCTTCAGGGTCTCTGATGAAAGCTGGAATGACCCTATCTACAACGACAGCTGGATGTGGCATAAGGAGGGACACTTGGGACTGAGACGATTGGTGAGATTGGGTGAGCAAATGCAGACCCTTTAAAGCAATAATGCATGGCACCCATTCCATGAGTCTGAACTCTCCAGGTTGAAGGGAATATTACTACAGCTATAACATGTGCGGGAAACCTAGAGAACGGACACACTGTGAATACGAAAGGTTTCTAAAACTCAACGCATAGTCCCTCTCCTGGTGCTCCGGTTTGACTTTCCGTCTGCTTTACTATCAACCTCCCAACTTGGAGAGACAGCCCCTTTAACCTCTTGGTTCGCACAGGTTGCCAATTTGGCAGAGGATGAAAGGGAAGAGGGAGAACCAATGAGAGAGTAGCTGTTAGGCATTTGGACGGGCACATATCACTGTAATTTCCCGGCAGGAAGAAGAATTAACCAAATTCTCCGCCACCCACCGGGAACCAGTATAGGTCCTGAACCAAAATTTTGGACTTGCGGTCAGCTCACCAAAAACGAGTTGAAAAATGGAGCTCAGGGGCACAGCAATTCACAAACTGGCCGAGTAATAAAGGACAACTATCTTCCAAAAATCTGTTGAGGGAAGGCAACGAGGCGGACTTGAAAGCGAGGCAGAATAGCAGGAAACAGATTTCAAGAGGTACGTTGGAATCGCCTTTAAAGCACAGGAAGAGGGGCACAACTTCGACAATGATGCACTTGGCCAAAAAGGGCATATGCGTTTTCTCCTGAATATATTCAGGAGAAAACGCATACGCCATTTTTGGCCAAGCAAGCAAGCGGGCAATGCAAATCTGCACTACAAAGAAGTATCACTTCCCACCGGTCAAAAGGGACATCCACAAAATGTGTAAGAACAAGAAAGGCAAGACAGGCCCTGGAGAACAGGGAGCCTTGTTATGCTGATGGGCGGGATGTAAATTGCCAACTGCCTCTCTGGAGGAGTGCATTCTGTTCCCTAAAACAAGTAAAGAACAGAGCTACAGAGCCAAGGGCACTACCAGTCTAGGGAATATACCTTGGGAAAACTGAAAATCAATAAGACAGAGCCACCCCAAAATTTAGGGCTGCACTGCATACAAGGACCTCAACTTGGATACACCTTAAGTATCCCAGAAAATATAAACATGGTTCAAAAAATTGTGGTACTTACGTACGATGGAATATCCCTCAGCCATGAAATCAATGTCATAAGACCAGTAGCAGCAAAATGGGTGGATTCAGGTACGATGATTCTAAGTGAAATAAGTCACACAGAAAAAGAAACTTATCATAAGATATCACTTATGAAGATCCTGTAAACATGGCTACACTTGAACTGAGTTAGGAAAGAGAACAGTGTCTCACATTTAGAAAACACTCTTATACCTGCTTAAGGGGGAAGGAGAGGTGGGGTGATGCATAAAACCAGAGTTTGATATAAGCACAGGTACCGTTCCAAAAACCAACTATGGAATAGACAAGACCTACACCGTCCTCAGTGAAAGGGACTCAAAACCCCATATTTCCCGCAGAGGAAAGTATCTGACTAGTAAGAATCTTAAAACCTATGTATTGATATGTCTCCGTAAGGGAATCAAGTGTGTCTAGACTGGCATAAACATGGCAGCGAGAATCAGCTCAAACCCACTATAAAAAGGAATTTCAAAAACAAAACAAAAAAACTGGGAAATTCTTTACAATTCCTTCAGGGTCTCTGATGAAAGCTGGAATGACCCTATCTACAACGACAGCTGGATGTGGCATAAGGAGGGACACTTGGGACTGAGACGATTGGTGAGATTGGGTGAGCAAATGCAGACCCTTTAAAGCAATAATGCATGGCACCCATTCCATGGGTCCGATCTCTCCAGGTTGAAGGGAATATTACTACAGCTATAACATGTGCAGGAATCCTAGAGAACGGACACACTGTGAATACGAAAGGTTTCTAAAACTCAACGCATAGTCCCTCTCCTGGTGCTCCGGTTTGACTTTCCGTCTGCTTTACTATCAACCTCCCAACTTGGAGAGACAGCCCCTTTAACCTCTTGGTTCGCACAGGTTGCCAATTTGGCAGAGGATGAAAGGGAAGAGGGAGAAACAATGAGAGAGTAGCTGTTAGGCATTTGGACGGGCACATATCACTGTAATTTCCCGGCAGGAAGAAGAATTAACCAAATTCTCAGCCACCCACCGGGAACCAGTATAGGTCCTGAACCAAAATTTTGGACTTGCGGTCAGCTCACCAAAACCGAGTTGAAAAATGGAGCTCAGGGGCACAGCAATTCACAAACTGGCCGAGTAATAAAGGACAACTATCTTCCAAAAATCTGTTGAGGGAAGGCAACGAGGCGGACTTGAAATTGAGGCAGAATAGCAGGAAACAGATTTCAAGAGGTACGTTGGAATCGCCTTTAAAGCACAGGAAGAGGGGCACAACTTCGACAATGATGCACTTGGCCAAAAAGGGCATATGCGTTTTCTCCTGAATATATTCAGGAGAAAACGCATACGCCCTTTTTGGCCAAGCAAGCAAGCGGGCAATGCAAATCTGCACTACAAAGAAGTATCACTTCCCACCGGTCAAAAGGGACATCCACAAAATGTGTAAGAACAAGAAAGGCAAGACAGGCCCTGGAGAACAGGGAGCCTTGTTATGCTGATGGGCGGGATGTAAATTGCCAACTGCCTCTCTGGAGGAGTGCATTCTGTTCCCTAAAACAAGTAAAGAACAGAGCTACAGAGCCAAGGGCACTACCAGTCTAGGGAATATACCTTGGGAAAACTGAAAATCAATAAGACAGAGCCACCCCAAAATTTAGGGCTGCACTGCATACAAGGACCTCAACTTGGATACACCTTAAGTATCCCAGAAAATATAAACATGGTTCAAAAAATTGTGGTACTTACGTACGATGGAATATCCCTCAGCCATGAAATCAATGTCATAAGACCAGTAGCAGCAAAATGGGTGGATTCAGGTACGATGATTCTCAGTGAAATAAGTCACACAGAAAAAGAAACTTATCATAAGATATCACTTATGAAGATCCTGTAAACATGGCTACACTTGAACTGAGTTAGGAAAGAGAACAGTGTCTCACATTTAGAAAACACTCTTATACCTGCTTAAGGGGGAAGGAGAGGTGGGGTGATGCATAAAACCAGAGTTTGATATAAGCACAGGTACCGTTCCAAAAACCAACTATGGAATAGACAAGACCTACACCGTCCTCAGTGAAAGGGACTCAAAACCCCATATTTCCCGCAGAGGAAAGTATCTGACTAGTAAGAATCTTAAAACCTATGTATTGATATGTCTCCATAAGGGAATCAAGTGTGTCTAGACTGGCATAAACATGGCAGCGAGAATCAGCTCAAACCCACTATAAAAAGGAATTTCAAAAACAAAACAAAAAAACTGGGAAATTCTTTACAATTCCTTCAGGGTCTCTGATGAAAGCTGGAATGACCCTATCTACAACGACAGCTGGATGTGGCATAAGGAGGGACACTTGGGACTGAGACGATTGGTGAGATTGGGTGAGCAAATGCAGACCCTTTAAAGCAATAATGCATGGCACCCATTCCATGAGTCCGAACTCTCCAGGTTGAAGGGAATATTACTACAGCTATAACATGTGCGGGAAACCTAGAGAACGGACACACTGTGAATACGAAAGGTTTCTAAAACTCAACGCATAGTCCCTCTCCTGGTGCTCCGGTTTGACTTTCCGTCTGCTTTACTATCAACCTCCCAACTTGGAGAGACAGCCCCTTTAACCTCTTGGTTCGCACAGGTTGCCAATTTGGCAGAGGATGAAAGGGAAGAGGGAGAACCAATGAGAGAGTAGCTGTTAGGCATTTGGACGGGCACATATCACTCTAATTTCCCGGCAGGAAGAAGAATTAACCAAATTCTCAGCCACCCACCGGGAACCAGTATAGGTCCTGAACCAAAATTTTGGACTTGCGGTCAGCTCACCAAAACCGAGTTGAAAAATGGAGCTCAGGGGCACAGCAATTCACAAACTGGCCGAGTAATAAAGGACAACTATCTTCCAAAAATCTGTTGAGGGAAGGCAACGAGGCGGACTTGAAAGCGAGGCAGAATAGCAGGAAACAGATTTCAAGAGGTACGTTGGAATCGCCTTTAAAGCACAGGAAGAGGGGCACAACTTCGACAATGATGCACTTGGCCAAAAAGGGCGTATGCGTTTTCTCCTGAATATATTCAGGAGAAAACGCATACGCCCTTTTTGGCCAAGCAAGCAAGCGGGCAATGCAAATCTGCACTACAAAGAAGTATCACTTCCCACCGGTCAAAAGGGACATCCACAAAATGTGTAAGAACAAGAAAGGCAAGACAGGCCCTGGAGAACAGGGAGCCTTGTTATGCTGATGGGCGGGATGTAAATTGCCAACTGCCTCTCTGGAGGAGTGCATTCTGTTCCCTAAAACAAGTAAAGAACAGAGCTACAGAGCCAAGGGCACTACCAGTCTAGGGAATATACCTTGGGAAAACTGAAAATCAATAAGACAGAGCCACCCCAAAATTTAGGGCTGCACTGCATACAAGGACCTCAACTTGGATACACCTTAAGTATCCCAGAAAATATAAACATGGTTCAAAAAATTGTGGTACTTACGTACGATGGAATATCCCTCAGCCATGAAATCAATGTCATAAGACCAGTAGCAGCAAAATGGGTGGATTCAGGTACGATGATTCTAAGTGAAATAAGTCACACAGAAAAAGAAACTTATCATAAGATATCACTTATGAAGATCCTGTAAACATGGCTACACTTGAACTGAGTTAGGAAAGAGAACAGTGTCTCACATTTAGAAAACACTCTTATACCTGCTTAAGGGGGAAGGAGAGGTGGGGTGATGCATAAAACCAGAGTTTGATATAAGCACAGGTACCGTTCCAAAAACCAACTATGGAATAGACAAGACCTACACCGTCCTCAGTGAAAGGGACTCAAAACCCCATATTTCCCGCAGAGGAAAGTATCTGACTAGTAAGAATCTTAAAACCTATGTATTGATATGTCTCCGTAAGGGAATCAAGTGTGTCTAGACTGGCATAAACATGGCAGCGAGAATCAGCTCAAACCCACTATAAAAAGGAATTTCAAAAACAAAACAAAAAAACTGGGAAATTCTTTACAATTCCTTCAGGGTCTCTGATGAAAGCTGGAATGACCCTATCTACAACGACAGCTGGATGTGGCATAAGGAGGGACACTTGGGACTGAGACGATTGGTGAGATTGGGTGAGCAAATGCAGACCCTTTAAAGCAATAATGCATGGCACCCATTCCATGAGTCCGAACTCTCCAGGTTGAAGGGAATATTACTACAGCTATAACATGTGCGGGAAACCTAGAGAACGGACACACTGTGAATACGAAAGGTTTCTAAAACTCAACGCATAGTCCCTCTCCTGGTGCTCCGGTTTGACTTTCCGTCTGCTTTACTATCAACCTCCCAACTTGGAGAGACAGCCCCTTTAACCTCTTGGTTCGCACAGGTTGCCAATTTGGCAGAGGATGAAAGGGAAGAGGGAGAACCAATGAGAGAGTAGCTGTTAGGCATTTGGACGGGCACATATCACTGTAATTTCCCGGCAGGAAGAAGAATTAACCAAATTCTCCGCCACCCACCGGGAACCAGTATAGGTCCTGAACCAAAATTTTGGACTTGCGGTCAGCTCACCAAAAACGAGTTGAAAAATGGAGCTCAGGGGCACAGCAATTCACAAACTGGCCGAGTAATAAAGGACAACTATCTTCCAAAAATCTGTTGAGGGAAGGCAACGAGGCGGACTTGAAAGCGAGGCAGAATAGCAGGAAACAGATTTCAAGAGGTACGTTGGAATCGCCTTTAAAGCACAGGAAGAGGGGCACAACTTCGACAATGATGCACTTGGCCAAAAAGGGCGTATGCGTTTTCTCCTGAATATATTCAGGAGAAAACGCATACGCCCTTTTTGGCCAAGCAAGCAAGCGGGCAATGCAAATCTGCACTACAAAGAAGTATCACTTCCCACCGGTCAAAAGGGACATCCACAAAATGTGTAAAAACCAGAAAGGCAAGACAGGCCCTGGAGAACAGGGAGCCTTGTTATGCTGATGGGCGGGATGTAAATTGCCAACTGCCTCTCTGGAGGAGTGCATTTTGTTCCCTAAAACAAGTAAACAACAGAGCTACAGAGCCAAGGGCACTTCCAGTCTAGGGAATATACCTTGGGAAAACTGAAAATCAAAAAGACACAGCCACCCCAAAATTTAGGGCTGCACTGCTTACAAGGACCTCAACTTGGGTACACCTTAAATATCCCAGGAAATATAAAAATGGTTCAAAAAATTGTGGTACTTACGTACGATGGAATATCCCTCAGCCATGAAATCAATGTCATAAGACCAGTAGCAGCAAAATGGGTGGATTCAGGTACGATGATTCTAAGTGAAATAAGTCACACAGAAAAAGAAACTTATCATAAGATATCACTTGTGAAGATCCTGTAAACATGGCTACACTTGAACTGAGTTAGGAAAGAGAACAGTGTCTCACATTTAGAAAACACTCTTATACCTGCTTAAGGGGGAAGGAGAGGTGGGGTGATGCATAAAACCAGAGTTTGATATAAGCACAGGTACCGTTCCAAAAACCAACTATGGAATAGACAAGACCTACACCGTCCTCAGTGAAAGGGACTCAAAACCCCATATTTCCCGCAGAGGAAAGTATCTGACTAGTAAGAATCTTAAAACCTATGTATTGATATGTCTCCATAAGGGAATCAAGTGTGTCTAGACTGGCATAAACATGGCAGCGAGAATCAGCTCAAACCCACTATAAAAAGGAATTTCAAAAACAAAACAAAAAAACTGGGAAATTCTTTACAATTCCTTCAGGGTCTCTGATGAAAGCTGGAATGACCCTATCTACAACGACAGCTGGATGTGGCATAAGGAGGGACACTTGGGACTGAGACGATTGGTGAGATTGGGTGAGCAAATGCAGACCCTTTAAAGCAATAATGCATGGCACCCATTCCATGAGTCCGAACTCTCCAGGTTGAAGGGAATATTACTACAGCTATAACATGTGCGGGAAACCTAGAGAACGGACACACTGTGAATACGAAAGGTTTCTAAAACTCAACGCATAGTCCCTCTCCTGGTGCTCCGGTTTGACTTTCCGTCTGCTTTACTATCAACCTCCCAACTTGGAGAGACAGCCCCTTTAACCTCTTGGTTCGCACAGGTTGCCAATTTGGCAGAGGATGAAAGGGAAGAGGGAGAACCAATGAGAGAGTAGCTGTTAGGCATTTGGACGGGCACATATCACTCTAATTTCCCGGCAGGAAGAAGAATTAACCAAATTCTCAGCCACCCACCGGGAACCAGTATAGGTCCTGAACCAAAATTTTGGACTTGCGGTCAGCTCACCAAAACCGAGTTGAAAAATGGAGCTCAGGGGCACAGCAATTCACAAACTGGCCGAGTAATAAAGGACAACTATCTTCCAAAAATCTGTTGAGGGAAGGCAACGAGGCGGACTTGAAAGCGAGGCAGAATAGCAGGAAACAGATTTCAAGAGGTACGTTGGAATCGCCTTTAAAGCACAGGAAGAGGGGCACAACTTCGACAATGATGCACTTGGCCAAAAAGGGCGTATGCGTTTTCTCCTGAATATATTCAGGAGAAAACGCATACGCCCTTTTTGGCCAAGCAAGCAAGCGGGCAATGCAAATCTGCACTACAAAGAAGTATCACTTCCCACCCGTCAAAAGGGACATCCACAAAATGTGTAAGAACAAGAAAGGCAAGACAGGCCCTGGAGAACAGGGAGCCTTGTTATGCTGATGGGCGGGATGTAAATTGCCAACTGCCTCTCTGGAGGAGTGCATTCTGTTCCCTAAAACAAGTAAAGAACAGAGCTACAGAGCCAAGGGCACTACCAGTCTAGGGAATATACCTTGGGAAAACTGAAAATCAATAAGACAGAGCCACCCCAAAATTTAGGGCTGCACTGCATACAAGGACCTCAACTTGGATACACCTTAAGTATCCCAGAAAATATAAACATGGTTCAAAAAATTGTGGTACTTACGTACGATGGAATATCCCTCAGCCATGAAATCAATGTCATAAGACCAGTAGCAGCAAAATGGGTGGATTCAGGTACGATGATTCTAAGTGAAATAAGTCACACAGAAAAAGAAACTTATCATAAGATATCACTTATGAAGATCCTGTAAACATGGCTACACTTGAACTGAGTTAGGAAAGAGAACAGTGTCTCACATTTAGAAAACACTCTTATACCTGCTTAAGGGGGAAGGAGAGGTGGGGTGATGCATAAAACCAGAGTTTGATATAAGCACAGGTACCGTTCCAAAAACCAACTATGGAATAGACAAGACCTACACCGTCCTCAGTGAAAGGGACTCAAAACCCCATATTTCCCGCAGAGGAAAGTATCTGACTAGTAAGAATCTTAAAACCTATGTATTGATATGTCTCCGTAAGGGAATCAAGTGTGTCTAGACTGGCATAAACATGGCAGCGAGAATCAGCTCAAACCCACTATAAAAAGGAATTTCAAAAACAAAACAAAAAAACTGGGAAATTCTTTACAATTCCTTCAGGGTCTCTGATGAAAGCTGGAATGACCCTATCTACAACGACAGCTGGATGTGGCATAAGGAGGGACACTTGGGACTGAGACGATTGGTGAGATTGGGTGAGCAAATGCAGACCCTTTAAAGCAATAATGCATGGCACCCATTCCATGAGTCTGAACTCTCCAGGTTGAAGGGAATATTACTACAGCTATAACATGTGCGGGAAACCTAGAGAACGGACACACTGTGAATACGAAAGGTTTCTAAAACTCAACGCATAGTCCCTCTCCTGGTGCTCCGGTTTGACTTTCCGTCTGCTTTACTATCAACCTCCCAACTTGGAGAGACAGCCCCTTTAACCTCTTGGTTCGCACAGGTTGCCAATTTGGCAGAGGATGAAAGGGAAGAGGGAGAACCAATGAGAGAGTAGCTGTTAGGCATTTGGACGGGCACATATCACTCTAATTTCCCGGCAGGAAGAAGAATTAACCAAATTCTCAGCCACCCACCGGGAACCAGTATAGGTCCTGAACCAAAATTTTGGACTTGCGGTCAGCTCACCAAAACCGAGTTGAAAAATGGAGCTCAGGGGCACAGCAATTCACAAACTGGCCGAGTAATAAAGGACAACTATCTTCCAAAAATCTGTTGAGGGAAGGCAACGAGGCGGACTTGAAAGCGAGGCAGAATAGCAGGAAACAGATTTCAAGAGGTACGTTGGAATCGCCTTTAAAGCACAGGAAGAGGGGCACAACTTCGACAATGATGCACTTGGCCAAAAAGGGCGTATGCGTTTTCTCCTGAATATATTCAGGAGAAAACGCATACGCCCTTTTTGGCCAAGCAAGCAAGCGGGCAATGCAAATCTGCACTACAAAGAAGTATCACTTCCCACCGGTCAAAAGGGACATCCACAAAATGTGTAAGAACAAGAAAGGCAAGACAGGCCCTGGAGAACAGGGAGCCTTGTTATGCTGATGGGCGGGATGTAAATTGCCAACTGCCTCTCTGGAGGAGTGCATTCTGTTCCCTAAAACAAGTAAAGAACAGAGCTACAGAGCCAAGGGCACTACCAGTCTAGGGAATATACCTTGGGAAAACTGAAAATCAATAAGACAGAGCCACCCCAAAATTTAGGGCTGCACTGCATACAAGGACCTCAACTTGGATACACCTTAAGTATCCCAGAAAATATAAACATGGTTCAAAAAATTGTGGTACTTACGTACGATGGAATATCCCTCAGCCATGAAATCAATGTCATAAGACCAGTAGCAGCAAAATGGGTGGATTCAGGTACGATGATTCTAAGTGAAATAAGTCACACAGAAAAAGAAACTTATCATAAGATATCACTTATGAAGATCCTGTAAACATGGCTACACTTGAACTGAGTTAGGAAAGAGAACAGTGTCTCACATTTAGAAAACACTCTTATACCTGCTTAAGGGGGAAGGAGAGGTGGGGTGATGCTTAAAACCAGAGTTTGATATAAGCACAGGTACCGTTCCAAAAACCAACTATGGAATAGACAAGACCTACACCGTCCTCAGTGAAAGGGACTCAAAACCCCATATTTCCCGCAGAGGAAAGTATCTGACTAGTAAGAATCTTAAAACCTATGTATTGATATGTCTCCGTAAGGGAATCAAGTGTGTCTAGACTGGCATAAACATGGCAGCGAGAATCAGCTCAAACCCACTATAAAAAGGAATTTCAAAAACAAAACAAAAAAACTGGGAAATTCTTTACAATTCCTTCAGGGTCTCTGATGAAAGCTGGAATGACCCTATCTACAACGACAGCTGGATGTGGCATAAGGAGGGACACTTGGGACTGAGACGATTGGTGAGATTGGGTGAGCAAATGCAGACCCTTTAAAGCAATAATGCATGGCACCCATTCCATGAGTCCGAACTCTCCAGGTTGAAGGGAATATTACTACAGCTATAACATGTGCGGGAAACCTAGAGAACGGACACACTGTGAATACGAAAGGTTTCTAAAACTCAACGCATAGTCCCTCTCCTGGTGCTCCGGTTTGACTTTCCGTCTGCTTTACTATCAACCTCCCAACTTGGAGAGACAGCCCCTTTAACCTCTTGGTTCGCACAGGTTGCCAATTTGGCAGAGGATGAAAGGGAAGAGGGAGAACCAATGAGAGAGTAGCTGTTAGGCATTTGGACGGGCACATATCACTCTAATTTCCCGGCAGGAAGAAGAATTAACCAAATTCTCCGCCACCCACCGGGAACCAGTATAGGTCCTGAACCAAAATTTTGGACTTGCGGTCAGCTCACCAAAAACGAGTTGAAAAATGGAGCTCAGGGGCACAGCAATTCACAAACTGGCCGAGTAATAAAGGACAACTATCGTCCAAAAATCTGTTGAGGGAAGGCAACGAGGCGGACTTGAAAGCGAGGCAGAATAGCAGGAAACAGATTTCAAGAGGTACGTTGGAATCGCCTTTAAAGCACAGGAAGAGGGGCACAACTTCGACAATGATGCACTTGGCCAAAAAGGGCGTATGCGTTTTCTCCTGAATATATTCAGGAGAAAACGCATACGCCCTTTTTGTCCAAGCAAGCAAGCGGGCAATGCAAATCTGCACTACAAAGAAGTATCACTTCCCACCGGTCAAAAGGGACATCCACAAAATGTGTAAGAACAAGAAAGGCAAGACAGGCCCTGGAGAACAGGGAGCCTTGTTATGCTGATGGGCGGGATGTAAATTGCCAACTGCCTCTCTGGAGGAGTGCATTCTGTTCCCTAAAACAAGTAAAGAACAGAGCTACAGAGCCAAGGGCACTACCAGTCTAGGGAATATACCTTGGGAAAACTGAAAATCAATAAGACAGAGCCACCCCAAAATTTAGGGCTGCACTGCATACAAGGACCTCAACTTGGATACACCTTAAGTATCCCAGAAAATATAAACATGGTTCAAAAAATTGTGGTACTTACGTACGATGGAATATCCCTCAGCCATGAAATCAATGTCATAAGACCAGTAGCAGCAAAATGGGTGGATTCAGGTACGATGATTCTAAGTGAAATAAGTCACACAGAAAAAGAAACTTATCATAAGATATCACTTATGAAGATCCTGTAAACATGGCTACACTTGAACTGAGTTAGGAAAGAGAACAGTGTCTCACATTTAGAAAACACTCTTATACCTGCTTAAGGGGGAAGGAGAGGTGGGGTGATGCATAAAACCAGAGTTTGATATAAGCACAGGTACCGTTCCAAAAACCAACTATGGAATAGACAAGACCTACACCGTCCTCAGTGAAAGGGACTCAAAACCCCATATTTCCCGCAGAGGAAAGTATCTGACTAGTAAGAATCTTAAAACCTATGTATTGATATGTCTCCGTAAGGGAATCAAGTGTGTCTAGACTGGCATAAACATGGCAGCGAGAATCAGCTCAAACCCACTATAAAAAGGAATTTCAAAAACAAAACAAAAAAACTGGGAAATTCTTTACAATTCCTTCAGGGTCTCTGATGAAAGCTGGAATGACCCTATCTACAACGACAGCTGGATGTGGCATAAGGAGGGACACTTGGGACTGAGACGATTGGTGAGATTGGGTGAGCAAATGCAGATCCTTTAAAGCAATAATGCATGGCACCCATTCCATGGGTCCGAACTCTCCAGGTTGAAGGGAATATTACTACAGCTATAACATGTGCGGGAAACCTAGAGTACGGACACACTGTGAATACGAAAGGTTTCTAAAACTCAACGAATAGTCCCTCTCCTGGTGCTCCGGTTTGACTTTCCGTCTGCTTTACTATCAACCTCCCAACTTGGAGAGACAGCCCCTTTAACCTCTTGGTTCGCACAGGTTGCCAATTTGGCAGAGGATGAAAGGGAAGAGGGAGAACCAATGAGAGAGTAGCTGTTAGGCATTTGGACGGGCACATATCACTGTAATTTCCCGGCAGGAAGAAGAATTAACCAAATTCTCAGCCACCCACTGGGAACCAGTATAGGTCCTGAACCAAAATTTTGGACTTGCGGTCAGCTCTCCAAAAACGAGTTGAAAAATGGAGCTCAGCGACACAGCAATTCACAAACTGGCCGAGTAATAAAGGACACCTATCGTCCAAAAATCTGTTGACGGAAGGCAACGAGGCGGACTTGAAAGCGAGGCAGAATAGCAGGAAACAGATTTCAAGAGGTACGTTGGAATCGCCTTTAAAGCACAGGAAGAGGGGCACAACTTCGACAATGATGCACTTGGCCAAAAAGGGCGTATGCGTTTTCTCCTGAATATATTCAGGAGAAAACGCATACGCCCTTTTTGGCCAAGCAAGCAAGCGGGCAATGCAAATCTGCACTACAAAGAAGTATCACTTCCCACCGGTCAAAAGGGACATCCACAAAATGTGTAAGAACAAGAAAGGCAAGACAGGCCCTGGAGAACAGGGAGCCTTGTTATGCTGATGGGCGGGATGTAAATTGCCAACTGCCTCTCTGGAGGAGTGCATTCTGTTCCCTAAAACAAGTAAAGAACAGAGCTACAGAGCCAAGGGCACTACCAGTCTAGGGAATATACCTTGGGAAAACTGAAAATCAATAAGACAGAGCCACCCCAAAATTTAGGGCTGCACTGCATACAAGGACCTCAACTTGGATACACCTTAAGTATCCCAGAAAATATAAACATGGTTCAAAAAATTGTGGTACTTACGTACGATGGAATATCCCTCAGCCATGAAATCAATGTCATAAGACCAGTAGCAGCAAAATGGGTGGATTCAGGTACGATGATTCTAAGTGAAATAAGTCACACAGAAAAAGAAACTTATCATAAGATATCACTTTTGAAGATCCTGTAAACATGGCTACACTTGAACTGAGTTAGGAAAGAGAACAGTGTCTCACATTTAGAAAACACTCTTATACCTGCTTAAGGGGGAAGGAGAGGTGGGGTGATGCATAAAACCAGAGTTTGATATAAGCACAGGTACCGTTCCAAAAACCAACTATGGAATAGACAAGACCTACACCGTCCTCAGTGAAAGGGACTCAAAACCCCATATTTCCCGCAGAGGAAAGTATCTGACTAGTAAGAATCTTAAAACCTATGTATTGATATGTCTCCGTAAGGGAATCAAGTGTGTCTAGACTGGCATAAACATGGCAGCGAGAATCAGCTCAAACCCACTATAAAAAGGAATTTCAAAAACAAAACAAAAAAACTGGGAAATTCTTTACAATTCCTTCAGGGTCTCTGATGAAAGCTGGAATGACCCTATCTACAACGACAGCTGGATGTGGCATAAGGAGGGACACTTGGGACTGAGACGATTGGTGAGATTGGGTGAGCAAATGCAGATCCTTTAAAGCAATAATGCATGGCACCCATTCCATGGGTCCGAACTCTCCAGGTTGAAGGGAATATTACTACAGCTATAACATGTGCGGGAAACCTAGAGTACGGACACACTGTGAATACGAAAGGTTTCTAAAACTCAACGAATAGTCCCTCTCCTGGTGCTCCGGTTTGACTTTCCGTCTGCTTTACTATCAACCTCCCAACTTGGAGAGACAGCCCCTTTAACCTCTTGGTTCGCACAGGTTGCCAATTTGGCAGAGGATGAAAGGGAAGAGGGAGAACCAATGAGAGAGTAGCTGTTAGGCATTTGGACGGGCACATATCACTGTAATTTCCCGGCAGGAAGAAGAATTAACCAAATTCTCAGCCACCCACTGGGAACCAGTATAGGTCCTGAACCAAAATTTTGGACTTGCGGTCAGCTCTCCAAAAACGAGTTGAAAAATGGAGCTCAGCGACACAGCAATTCACAAACTGGCCGAGTAATAAAGGACACCTATCGTCCAAAAATCTGTTGACGGAAGGCAACGAGGCGGACTTGAAAGCGAGGCAGAATAGCAGGAAACAGATTTCAAGAGGTACGTTGGAATCGCCTTTAAAGCACAGGAAGAGGGGCACAACTTCGACAATGATGCACTTGGCCAAAAAGGGCGTATGCGTTTTCTCCTGAATATATTCAGGAGAAAACGCATACGCCCTTTTTGGCCAAGCAAGCAAGCGGGCAATGCAAATCTGCACTACAAAGAAGTATCACTTCCCACCGGTCAAAAGGGACATCCACAAAATGTGTAAGAACAAGAAAGGCAAGACAGGCCCTGGAGAACAGGGAGCCTTGTTATGCTGATGGGCGGGATGTAAATTGCCAACTGCCTCTCTGGAGGAGTGCATTCTGTTCCCTAAAACAAGTAAAGAACAGAGCTACAGAGCCAAGGGCACTACCAGTCTAGGGAATATACCTTGGGAAAACTGAAAATCAATAAGACAGAGCCACCCCAAAATTTAGGGCTGCACTGCATACAAGGACCTCAACTTGGATACACCTTAAGTATCCCAGAAAATATAAACATGGTTCAAAAAATTGTGGTACTTACGTACGATGGAATATCCCTCAGCCATGAAATCAATGTCATAAGACCAGTAGCAGCAAAATGGGTGGATTCAGGTACGATGATTCTAAGTGAAATAAGTCACACAGAAAAAGAAACTTATCATAAGATATCACTTATGAAGATCCTGTAAACATGGCTACACTTGAACTGAGTTAGGAAAGAGAACAGTGTCTCACATTTAGAAAACACTCTTATACCTGCTTAAGGGGGAAGGAGAGGTGGGGTGATGCATAAAACCAGAGTTTGATATAAGCACAGGTACCGTTCCAAAAACCAACTATGGAATAGACAAGACCTACACCGTCCTCAGTGAAAGGGAGTCAAAACCCCATATTTCCCGCAGAGGAAAGTATCTGACTAGTAAGAATCTTAAAACCTATGTATTGATATGTCTCCGTAAGGGAATCAAGTGTGTCTAGACTGGCATAAACATGGCAGCGAGAATCAGCTCAAACCCACTATAAAAAGGAATTTCAAAAACAAAACAAAAAAACTGGGAAATTCTTTACAATTCCTTCAGGGTCTCTGATGAAAGCTGGAATGACCGTATCTACAACGACAGCTGGATGTGGCATAAGGAGGGACACTTGGGACTGAGTCGATTGGTGAGATTGGGTGAGCAAATGCAGATCCTTTAAAGCAATAATGCATGGCACCCATTCCATGGGTCCGAACTCTCCAGGGTGAAGGGAATATTACTACAGCTATAACATGTGCGGGAAACCTAGAGAACGGACACACTGTGAATGCGAAAGGTTTCTAAAACTCAACGAATAGTCCCTCTCCTGGTGCTCCGGTTTGACTTTCCGTCTGCTTTACTATCAACCTCCCAACTTGGAGAGACAGCCCCTTTAACCTCTTGGTTCGCACAGGTTGCCAATTTGGCAGAGGATGAAAGGGAAGAGGGAGAACCAATGAGAGAGTAGCTGTTAGGCATTTGGACGGGCACATATCACTGTAATTTCCCGGCAGGAAGAAGAATTAACCAAATTCTCAGCCACCCACTGGGAACCAGTATAGGTCCTGAACCAAAATTTTGGACTTGCGGTCAGCTCTCCAAAAACGAGTTGAAAAATGGAGCTCAGCGACACAGCAATTCACAAACTGGCCGAGTAATAAAGGACACCTATCGTCCAAAAATCTGTTGACGGAAGGCAACGAGGCGGACTTGAAAGCGAGGCAGAATAGCAGGAAACAGATTTCAAGAGGTACGTTGGAATCGCCTTTAAAGCACAGGAAGAGGGGCACAACTTCGACAATGATGCACTTGGCCAAAAAGGGCGTATGCGTTTTCTCCTGAATATATTCAGGAGAAAACGCATACGCCCTTTTTGGCCAAGCAAGCAAGCGGGCAATGCAAATCTGCACTACAAAGAAGTATCACTTCCCACCGGTCAAAAGGGACATCCACAAAATGTGTAAGAACAAGAAAGGCAAGACAGGCCCTGGAGAACAGGGAGCCTTGTTATGCTGATGGGCGGGATGTAAATTGCCAACTGCCTCTCTGGAGGAGTGCATTCTGTTCCCTAAAACAAGTAAAGAACAGAGCTACAGAGCCAAGGGCACTACCAGTCTAGGGAATATACCTTGGGAAAACTGAAAATCAATAAGACAGAGCCACCCCAAAATTTAGGGCTGCACTGCATACAAGGACCTCAACTTGGATACACCTTAAGTATCCCAGAAAATATAAACATGGTTCAAAAAATTGTGGTACTTACGTACGATGGAATATCCCTCAGCCATGAAATCAATGTCATAAGACCAGTAGCAGCAAAATGGGTGGATTCAGGTACGATGATTCTAAGTGAAATAAGTCACACAGAAAAAGAAACTTATCATAAGATATCACTTATGAAGATCCTGTAAACATGGCTACACTTGAACTGAGTTAGGAAAGAGAACAGTGTCTCACATTTAGAAAACACTCTTATACCTGCTTAAGGGGGAAGGAGAGGTGGGGTGATGCATAAAACCAGAGTTTGATATAAGCACAGGTACCGTTCCAAAAACCAACTATGGAATAGACAAGACCTACACCGTCCTCAGTGAAAGGGACTCAAAACCCCATATTTCCCGCAGAGGAAAGTATCTGACTAGTAAGAATCTTAAAACCTATGTATTGATATGTCTCCGTAAGGGAATCAAGTGTGTCTAGACTGGCATAAACATGGCAGCGAGAATCAGCTCAAACCCACTATAAAAAGGAATTTCAAAAACAAAACAAAAAAACTGGGAAATTCTTTACAATTCCTTCAGGGTCTCTGATGAAAGCTGGAATGACCCTATCTACAACGACAGCTGGATGTGGCATAAGGAGGGACACTTGGGACTGAGACGATTGGTGAGATTGGGTGAGCAAATGCAGATCCTTTAAAGCAATAATGCATGGCACCCATTCCATGGGTCCGAACTCTCCAGGTTGAAGGGAATATTACTACAGCTATAACATGTGCGGGAAACCTAGAGTACGGACACACTGTGAATACAAAAGGTTTCTAAAACTCAACGAATAGTCCCTCTCCTGGTGCTCCGGTTTGACTTTCCGTCTGCTTTACTATCAACCTCCCAACTTGGAGAGACAGCCCCTTTAACCTCTTGGTTCGCACAGGTTGCCAATTTGGCAGAGGATGAAAGGGAAGAGGGAGAACCAATGAGAGAGTAGCTGTTAGGCATTTGGACGGGCACATATCACTCTAATTTCCCGGCAGGAAGAAGAATTAACCAAATTCTCAGCCACCCACTGGGAACCAGTATAGGTCCTGAACCAAAATTTTGGACTTGCGGTCAGCTCTCCAAAAACGAGTTGAAAAATGGAGCTCAGCGACACAGCAATTCACAAACTGGCCGAGTAATAAAGGACACCTATCGTCCAAAAATCTGTTGACGGAAGGCAACGAGGCGGACTTGAAAGCGAGGCAGAATAGCAGGAAACAGATTTCAAGAGGTACGTTGGAATCGCCTTTAAAGCACAGGAAGAGGGGCACAACTTCGACAATGATGCACTTGGCCAAAAAGGGCGTATGCGTTTTCTCCTGAATATATTCAGGAGAAAACGCATACGCCCTTTTTGGCCAAGCAAGCAAGCGGGCAATGCAAATCTGCACTACAAAGAAGTATCACTTCCCACCGGTCAAAAGGGACATCCACAAAATGTGTAAGAACAAGAAAGGCAAGACAGGCCCTGGAGAACAGGGAGCCTTGTTATGCTGATGGGCGGGATGTAAATTGCCAACTGCCTCTCTGGAGGAGTGCATTCTGTTCCCTAAAACAAGTAAAGAACAGAGCTACAGAGCCAAGGGCACTACCAGTCTAGGGAATATACCTTGGGAAAACTGAAAATCAATAAGACAGAGCCACCCCAAAATTTAGGGCTGCACTGCATACAAGGACCTCAACTTGGATACACCTTAAGTATCCCAGAAAATATAAACATGGTTCAAAAAATTGTGGTACTTACGTACGATGGAATATCCCTCAGCCATGAAATCAATGTCATAAGACCAGTAGCAGCAAAATGGGTGGATTCAGGTACGATGATTCTAAGTGAAATAAGTCACACAGAAAAAGAAACTTATCATAAGATATCACTTATGAAGATCCTGTAAACATGGCTACACTTGAACTGAGTTAGGAAAGAGAACAGTGTCTCACATTTAGAAAACACTCTTATACCTGCTTAAGGGGGAAGGAGAGGTGGGGTGATGCATAAAACCAGAGTTTGATATAAGCACAGGTACCGTTCCAAAAACCAACTATGGAATAGACAAGACCTACACCGTCCTCAGTGAAAGGGACTCAAAACCACATATTTCCCGCAGAGGAAAGTATCTGACTAGTAAGAATCTTAAAACCTATGTATTGATATGTCTCCGTAAGGGAATCAAGTGTGTCTAGACTGGCATAAACATGGCAGCGAGAATCAGCTCAAACCCACTATAAAAAGGAATTTCAAAAACAAAACAAAAAAACTGGGAAATTCTTTACAATTCCTTCAGGGTCTCTGATGAAAGCTGGAATGACCGTATCTACAACGACAGCTGGATGTGGCATAAGGAGGGACACTTGGGACTGAGTCGATTGGTGAGATTGGGTGAGCAAATGCAGATCCTTTAAAGCAATAATGCATGGCACCCATTCCATGGGTCCGAACTCTCCAGGGTGAAGGGAATATTACTACAGCTATAACATGTGCGGGAAACCTAGAGAACGGACACACTGTGAATGCGAAAGGTTTCTAAAACTCAACGAATAGTCCCTCTCCTGGTGCTCCGGTTTGACTTTCCGTCTGCTTTACTATCAACCTCCCAACTTGGAGAGACAGCCCCTTTAACCTCTTGGTTCGCACAGGTTGCCAATTTGGCAGAGGATGAAAGGGAAGAGGGAGAACCAATGAGAGAGTAGCTGTTAGGCATTTGGACGGGCACATATCACTGTAATTTCCCGGCAGGAAGAAGAATTAACCAAATTCTCAGCCACCCACTGGGAACCAGTATAGGTCCTGAACCAAAATTTTGGACTTGCGGTCAGCTCTCCAAAAACGAGTTGAAAAATGGAGCTCAGCGACACAGCAATTCACAAACTGGCCGAGTAATAAAGGACACCTATCGTCCAAAAATCTGTTGACGGAAGGCAACGAGGCGGACTTGAAAGCGAGGCAGAATAGCAGGAAACAGATTTCAAGAGGTACGTTGGAATCGCCTTTAAAGCACAGGAAGAGGGGCACAACTTCGACAATGATGCACTTGGCCAAAAAGGGTGTATGCGTTTTCTCCTGAATATATTCAGGAGAAAACGCATACGCCCTTTTTGGCCAAGCAAGCAAGCGGGCAATGCAAATCTGCACTACAAAGAAGTATCACTTCCCACCGGTCAAAAGGGACATCCACAAAATGTGTAAGAACAAGAAAGGCAAGACAGGCCCTGGAGAACAGGGAGCCTTGTTATGCTGATGGGCGGGATGTAAATTGCCAACTGCCTCTCTGGAGGAGTGCATTCTGTTCCCTAAAACAAGTAAAGAACAGAGCTACAGAGCCAAGGGCACTACCAGTCTAGGGAATATACCTTGGGAAAACTGAAAATCAATAAGACAGAGCCACCCCAAAATTTAGGGCTGCACTGCATACAAGGACCTCAACTTGGATACACCTTAAGTATCCCAGAAAATATAAACATGGTTCAAAAAATTGTGGTACTTACGTACGATGGAATATCCCTCAGCCATGAAATCAATGTCATAAGACCAGTAGCAGCAAAATGGGTGGATTCAGGTACGATGATTCTAAGTGAAATAAGTCACACAGAAAAAGAAACTTATCATAAGATATCACTTATGAAGATCCTGTAAACATGGCTACACTTGAACTGAGTTAGGAAAGAGAACAGTGTCTCACATTTAGAAAACACTCTTATACCTGCTTAAGGGGGAAGGAGAGGTGGGGTGATGCATAAAACCAGAGTTTGATATAAGCACAGGTACCGTTCCAAAAACCAACTATGGAATAGACAAGACCTACACCGTCCTCAGTGAAAGGGACTCAAAACCCCATATTTCCCGCAGAGGAAAGTATCTGACTAGTAAGAATCTTAAAACCTATGTATTGATATGTCTCCGTAAGGGAATCAAGTGTGTCTAGACTGGCATAAACATGGCAGCGAGAATCAGCTCAAACCCACTATAAAAAGGAATTTCAAAAACAAAACAAAAAAACTGGGAAATTCTTTACAATTCCTTCAGGGTCTCTGATGAAAGCTGGAATGACCCTATCTACAACGACAGCTGGATGTGGCATAAGGAGGGACACTTGGGACTGAGACGATTGGTGAGATTGGGTGAGCAAATGCAGACCCTTTAAAGCAATAATGCATGGCACCCATTCCATGGGTCCGAACTCCCCAGGTTGAAGGGAATATTACTACAGCTATAACATGTGCGGGAAACCTAGAGAACGGACACACTGTGAATACGAAAGGTTTCTAAAACTCAACGCATAGTCCCTCTCCTGGTGCTCCGGTTTGACTTTCCGTCTGCTTTACTATCAACCTCCCAACTTGGAGAGACAGCCCCTTTAACCTCTTGGTTCGCACAGGTTGCCAATTTGGCAGAGGATGAAAGGGAAGAGGGAGAACCAATGAGAGAGTAGCTGTTAGGCATTTGGACGGGCACATATCACTCTAATTTCCCGGCAGGAAGAAGAATTAACCAAATTCTCAGCCACCCACTGGGAACCAGTATAGGTCCTGAACCAAAATTTTGGACTTGCGGTCAGCTCTCCAAAAACGAGTTGAAAAATGGAGCTCAGCGACACAGCAATTCACAAACTGGCCGAGTAATAAAGGACACCTATCGTCCAAAAATCTGTTGACGGAAGGCAACGAGGCGGACTTGAAAGCGAGGCAGAATAGCAGGAAACAGATTTCAAGAGGTACGTTGGAATCGCCTTTAAAGCACAGGAAGAGGGGCACAACTTCGACAATGATGCACTTGGCCAAAAAGGGCGTATGCGTTTTCTCCTGAATATATTCAGGAGAAAACGCATACACCCTTTTTGGCCAAGCAAGCAAGCGGGCAATGCAAATCTGCACTACAAAGAAGTATCACTTCCCACCGGTCAAAAGGGACATCCACAAAATGTGTAAGAACAAGAAAGGCAAGACAGGCCCTGGAGAACAGGGAGCCTTGTTATGCTGATGGGCGGGATGTAAATTGCCAACTGCCTCTCTGGAGGAGTGCATTCTGTTCCCTAAAACAAGTAAAGAACAGAGCTACAGAGCCAAGGGCACTACCAGTCTAGGGAATATACCTTGGGAAAACTGAAAATCAATAAGACAGAGCCACCCCAAAATTTAGGGCTGCACTGCATACAAGGACCTCAACTTGGATACACCTTAAGTATCCCAGAAAATATAAACATGGTTCAAAAAATTGTGGTACTTACGTACGATGGAATATCCCTCAGCCATGAAATCAATGTCATAAGACCAGTAGCAGCAAAATGGGTGGATTCAGGTACGATGATTCTAAGTGAAATAAGTCACACAGAAAAAGAAACTTATCATAAGATATCACTTATGAAGATCCTGTAAACATGGCTACACTTGAACTGAGTTAGGAAAGAGAACAGTGTCTCACATTTAGAAAACACTCTTATGCCTGCTTAAGGGGGAAGGAGAGGTGGGGTGATGCATAAAACCAGAGTTTGATATAAGCACAGGTACCGTTCCAAAAACCAACTATGGAATAGACAAGACCTACACCGTCCTCAGTGAAAGGGACTCAAAACCCCATATTTCCCGCAGAGGAAAGTATCTGACTAGTAAGAATCTTAAAACCTATGTATTGATATGTCTCCGTAAGGGAATCAAGTGTGTCTAGACTGGCATAAACATGGCAGCGAGAATCAGCTCAAACCCACTATAAAAAGGAATTTCAAAAACAAAACAAAAAAACTGGGAAATTCTTTACAATTCCTTCAGGGTCTCTGATGAAAGCTGGAATGACCCTATCTACAACGACAGCTGGATGTGGCATAAGGAGGGACACTTGGGACTGAGACGATTGGTGAGATTGGGTGAGCAAATGCAGATCCTTTAAAGCAATAATGCATGGCACCCATTCCATGGGTCCGAACTCTCCAGGTTGAAGGGAATATTACTACAGCTATAACATGTGCGGGAAACCTAGAGTACGGACACACTGTGAATACAAAAGGTTTCTAAAACTCAACGAATAGTCCCTCTCCTGGTGCTCCGGTTTGACTTTCCGTCTGCTTTACTATCAACCTCCCAACTTGGAGAGACAGCCCCTTTAACCTCTTGGTTCGCACAGGTTGCCAATTTGGCAGAGGATGAAAGGGAAGAGGGAGAACCAATGAGAGAGTAGCTGTTAGGCATTTGGACGGGCACATATCACTCTAATTTCCCGGCAGGAAGAAGAATTAACCAAATTCTCAGCCACCCACTGGGAACCAGTATAGGTCCTGAACCAAAATTTTGGACTTGCGGTCAGCTCTCCAAAAACGAGTTGAAAAATGGAGCTCAGCGACACAGCAATTCACAAACTGGCCGAGTAATAAAGGACACCTATCGTCCAAAAATCTGTTGACGGAAGGCAACGAGGCGGACTTGAAAGCGAGGCAGAATAGCAGGAAACAGATTTCAAGAGGTACGTTGGAATCGCCTTTAAAGCACAGGAAGAGGGGCACAACTTCGACAATGATGCACTTGGCCAAAAAGGGTGTATGCGTTTTCTCCTGAATATATTCAGGATAAAACGCATACGCCCTTTTTGGCCAAGCAAGCAAGCGGGCAATGCAAATCTGCACTACAAAGAAGTATCACTTCCCACCGGTCAAAAGGGACATCCACAAAATGTGTAAGAACAAGAAAGGCAAGACAGGCCCTGGAGAACAGGGAGCCTTGTTATGCTGATGGGCGGGATGTAAATTGCCAACTGCCTCTCTGGAGGAGTGCATTCTGTTCCCTAAAACAAGTAAAGAACAGAGCTACAGAGCCAAGGGCACTACCAGTCTAGGGAATATACCTTGGGAAAACTGAAAATCAATAAGACAGAGCCACCCCAAAATTTAGGGCTGCACTGCATACAAGGACCTCAACTTGGATACACCTTAAGTATCCCAGAAAATATAAACATGGTTCAAAAAATTGTGGTACTTACGTACGATGGAATATCCCTCAGCCATGAAATCAATGTCATAAGACCAGTAGCAGCAAAATGGGTGGATTCAGGTACGATGATTCTAAGTGAAATAAGTCACACAGAAAAAGAAACTTATCATAAGATATCACTTATGAAGATCCTGTAAACATGGCTACACTTGAACTGAGTTAGGAAAGAGAACAGTGTCTCACATTTAGAAAACACTCTTATACCTGCTTAAGGGGGAAGGAGAGGTGGGGTGATGCATAAAACCAGAGTTTGATATAAGCACAGGTACCGTTCCAAAAACCAACTATGGAATAGACAAGACCTACACCGTCCTCAGTGAAAGGGACTCAAAACCACATATTTCCCGCAGAGGAAAGTATCTGACTAGTAAGAATCTTAAAACCTATGTATTGATATGTCTCCGTAAGGGAATCAAGTGTGTCTAGACTGGCATAAACATGGCAGCGAGAATCAGCTCAAACCCACTATAAAAAGGAATTTCAAAAACAAAACAAAAAAACTGGGAAATTCTTTACAATTCCTTCAGGGTCTCTGATGAAAGCTGGAATGACCGTATCTACAACGACAGCTGGATGTGGCATAAGGAGGGACACTTGGGACTGAGTCGATTGGTGAGATTGGGTGAGCAAATGCAGATCCTTTAAAGCAATAATGCATGGCACCCATTCCATGGGTCCGAACTCTCCAGGGTGAAGGGAATATTACTACAGCTATAACATGTGCGGGAAACCTAGAGAACGGACACACTGTGAATGCGAAAGGTTTCTAAAACTCAACGAATAGTCCCTCTCCTGGTGCTCCGGTTTGACTTTCCGTCTGCTTTACTATCAACCTCCCAACTTGGAGAGACAGCCCCTTTAACCTCTTGGTTCGCACAGGTTGCCAATTTGGCAGAGGATGAAAGGGAAGAGGGAGAACCAATGAGAGAGTAGCTGTTAGGCATTTGGACGGGCACATATCACTGTAATTTCCCGGCAGGAAGAAGAATTAACCAAATCCTCAGCCACCCACTGGGAACCAGTATAGGTCCTGAACCAAAATTTTGGACTTGCGGTCAGCTCTCCAAAAACGAGTTGAAAAATGGAGCTCAGCGACACAGCAATTCACAAACTGGCCGAGTAATAAAGGACACCTATCGTCCAAAAATCTGTTGACGGAAGGCAACGAGGCGGACTTGAAAGCGAGGCAGAATAGCAGGAAACAGATTTCAAGAGGTACGTTGGAATCGCCTTTAAAGCACAGGAAGAGGGGCACAACTTCGACAATGATGCACTTGGCCAAAAAGGGCGTATGCGTTTTCTCCTGAATATATTCAGGAGAAAACGCATACGCCCTTTTTGGCCAAGCAAGCAAGCGGGCAATGCAAATCTGCACTACAAAGAAGTATCACTTCCCACCGGTCAAAAGGGACATCCACAAAATGTGTAAGAACAAGAAAGGCAAGACAGGCCCTGGAGAACAGGGAGCCTTGTTATGCTGATGGGCGGGATGTAAATTGCCAACTGCCTCTCTGGAGGAGTGCATTCTGTTCCCTAAAACAAGTAAAGAACAGAGCTACAGAGCCAAGGGCACTACCAGTCTAGGGAATATACCTTGGGAAAACTGAAAATCAATAAGACAGAGCCACCCCAAAATTTAGGGCTGCACTGCATACAAGGACCTCAACTTGGATACACCTTAAGTATCCCAGAAAATATAAACATGGTTCAAAAAATTGTGGTACTTACGTACGATGGAATATCCCTCAGTCATGAAATCAATGTCATAAGACCAGTAGCAGCAAAATGGGTGGATTCAGGTACGATGATTCTAAGTGAAATAAGTCACACAGAAAAAGAAACTTATCATAAGATATCACTTATGAAGATCCTGTAAACATGGCTACACTTGAACTGAGTTAGGAAAGAGAACAGTGTCTCACATTTAGAAAACACTCTTATACCTGCTTAAGGGGGAAGGAGAGGTGGGGTGATGCATAAAACCAGAGTTTGATATAAGCACAGGTACCGTTCCAAAAACCAACTATGGAATAGACAAGACCTACACCGTCCTCAGTGAAAGGGAGTCAAAACCCCATATTTCCCGCAGAGGAAAGTATCTGACTAGTAAGAATCTTAAAACCTATGTATTGATATGTCTCCGTAAGGGAATCAAGTGTGTCTAGACTGGCATAAACATGGCAGCGAGAATCAGCTCAAACCCACTATAAAAAGGAATTTCAAAAACAAAACAAAAAAACTGGGAAATTCTTTACAATTCCTTCAGGGTCTCTGATGAAAGCTGGAATGACCCTATCTACAACGACAGCTGGATGTGGCATAAGGAGGGACACTTGGGACTGAGACGATTGGTGAGATTGGGTGAGCAAATGCAGACCCTTTAAAGCAATAATGCATGGCACCCATTCCATGAGTCCGAACTCCCCAGGTTGAAGGGAATATTACTACAGCTATAACATGTGCGGGAAACCTAGAGAACGGACACACTGTGAATACGAAAGGTTTCTAAAACTCAACGCATAGTCCCTCTCCTGGTGCTCCGGTTTGACTTTCCGTCTGCTTTACTATCAACCTCCCAACTTGGAGAGACAGCCCCTTTAACCTCTTGGTTCGCACAGGTTTCCAATTTGGCAGAGGATGAAAGGGAAGAGGGAGAACCAATGAGAGAGTAGCTGTTAGGCATTTGGACGGGCACATATCACTCTAATTTCCCGGCAGGAAGAAGAATTAACCAAATTCTCAGCCACCCACCGGGAACCTGTATAGGTCCTGAACCAAAATTTTGGACTTGTGGTCAGCTCACCAAAAACGAGTTGAAAAATGGAGCTCAGGGGCACAGCAATTCACAAACTGGCCGAGTAATAAAGGACAACTATCGTCCAAAAATCTGTTGAGGGAAGGCAACGAGGCGGACTTGAAAGTGAGGCAGAATAGCAGGAAACAGATTTCAAGAGGTACGTTGGAATCGCCTTTAAAGCACAGGAAGAGGGGCACAACTTCGACAATGACGCACTTGGCCAAAAAGGGCGTATGCGTTTTCTCCTGAATATATTCAGGAGAAAACGCATACGCCCTTTTTGGCCAAGCAAGCAAGCGGGCAATGCAAATCTGCACTACAAAGAAGTATCACTTCCCACCGGTCAAAAGGGACATCCACAAAATGTGTAAGAACAAGAAAGGCAAGACAGGCCCTGGAGAACAGGGAGCCTTGTTATGCTGATGGGCGGGATGTAAATTGCCAACTGCCTCTCTGGAGGAGTGCATTCTGTTCCCTAAAACAAGTAAAGAACAGAGCTACAGAGCCAAGGGCACTACCAGTCTAGGGAATATACCTTGGGAAAACTGAAAATCAATAAGACAGAGCCACCCCAAAATTTAGGGCTGCACTGCATACAAGGACCTCAACTTGGATACACCTTAAGTATCCCAGAAAATATAAACATGGTTCAAAAAATTGTGGTACTTACGTACGATGGAATATCCCTCAGCCATGAAATCAATGTCATAAGACCAGTAGCAGCAAAATGGGTGGATTCAGGTACGATGATTCTAAGTGAAATAAGTCACACAGAAAAAGAAACTTATCATAAGATATCACTTATGAAGATCCTGTAAACATGGCTACACTTGAACTGAGTTAGGAAAGAGAACAGTGTCTCACATTTAGAAAACACTCTTATACCTGCTTAAGGGGGAAGGAGAGGTGGGGTGATGCATAAAACCAGAGTTTGATATAAGCACAGGTACCGTTCCAAAAACCAACTATGGAATAGACAAGACCTACACCGTCCTCAGTGAAAGGGACTCAAAACCACATATTTCCCGCAGAGGAAAGTATCTGACTAGTAAGAATCTTAAAACCTATGTATTGATATGTCTCCGTAAGGGAATCAAGTGTGTCTAGACTGGCATAAACATGGCAGCGAGAATCAGCTCAAACCCACTATAAAAAGGAATTTCAAAAACAAAACAAAAAAACTGGGAAATTCTTTACAATTCCTTCAGGGTCTCTGATGAAAGCTGGAATGACCGTATCTACAACGACAGCTGGATGTGGCATAAGGAGGGACACTTGGGACTGAGTCGATTGGTGAGATTGGGTGAGCAAATGCAGATCCTTTAAAGCAATAATGCATGGCACCCATTCCATGGGTCCGAACTCTCCAGGGTGAAGGGAATATTACTACAGCTATAACATGTGCGGGAAACCTAGAGAACGGACACACTGTGAATGCGAAAGGTTTCTAAAACTCAACGAATAGTCCCTCTCCTGGTGCTCCGGTTTGACTTTCCGTCTGCTTTACTATCAACCTCCCAACTTGGAGAGACAGCCCCTTTAACCTCTTGGTTCGCACAGGTTGCCAATTTGGCAGAGGATGAAAGGGAAGAGGGAGAACCAATGAGAGAGTAGCTGTTAGGCATTTGGACGGGCACATATCACTGTAATTTCCCGGCAGGAAGAAGAATTAACCAAATTCTCAGCCACCCACTGGGAACCAGTATAGGTCCTGAACCAAAATTTTGGACTTGCGGTCAGCTCTCCAAAAACGAGTTGAAAAATGGAGCTCAGCGACACTGCAATTCACAAACTGGCCGAGTAATAAAGGACACCTATCGTCCAAAAATCTGTTGACGGAAGGCAACGAGGCGGACTTGAAAGCGAGGCAGAATAGCAGGAAACAGATTTCAAGAGGTACGTTGGAATCGCCTTTAAAGCACAGGAAGAGGGGCACAACTTCGACAATGATGCACTTGGCCAAAAAGGGTGTATGCGTTTTCTCCTGAATATATTCAGGAGAAAACGCATACGCCCTTTTTGGCCAAGCAAGCAAGCGGGCAATGCAAATCTGCACTACAAAGAAGTATCACTTCCCACCGGTCAAAAGGGACATCCACAAAATGTGTAAGAACAAGAAAGGCAAGACAGGCCCTGGAGAACAGGGAGCCTTGTTATGCTGATGGGCGGGATGTAAATTGCCAACTGCCTCTCTGGAGGAGTGCATTCTGTTCCCTAAAACAAGTAAAGAACAGAGCTACAGAGCCAAGGGCACTACCAGTCTAGGGAATATACCTTGGGAAAACTGAAAATCAATAAGACAGAGCCACCCCAAAATTTAGGGCTGCACTGCATACAAGGACCTCAACTTGGATACACCTTAAGTATCCCAGAAAATATAAACATGGTTCAAAAAATTGTGGTACTTACGTACGATGGAATATCCCTCAGCCATGAAATCAATGTCATAAGACCAGTAGCAGCAAAATGGGTGGATTCAGGTACGATGATTCTAAGTGAAATAAGTCACACAGAAAAAGAAACTTATCATAAGATATCACTTATGAAGATCCTGTAAACATGGCTACACTTGAACTGAGTTAGGAAAGAGAACAGTGTCTCACATTTAGAAAACACTCTTATACCTGCTTAAGGGGGAAGGAGAGGTGGGGTGATGCATAAAACCAGAGTTTGATATAAGCACAGGTACCGTTCCAAAAACCAACTATGGAATAGACAAGACCTACACCGTCCTCAGTGAAAGGGACTCAAAACCCCATATTTCCCGCAGAGGAAAGTATCTGACTAGTAAGAATCTTAAAACCTATGTATTGATATGTCTCCGTAAGGGAATCAAGTGTGTCTAGACTGGCATAAACATGGCAGCGAGAATCAGCTCAAACCCACTATAAAAAGGAATTTCAAAAACAAAACAAAAAAACTGGGAAATTCTTTACAATTCCTTCAGGGTCTCTGATGAAAGCTGGAATGACCCTATCTACAACGACAGCTGGATGTGGCATAAGGAGGGACACTTGGGACTGAGACGATTGGTGAGATTGGGTGAGCAAATGCAGACCCTTTAAAGCAATAATGCATGGCACCCATTCCATGGGTCCGAACTCCCCAGGTTGAAGGGAATATTACTACAGCTATAACATGTGCGGGAAACCTAGAGAACGGACACACTGTGAATACGAAAGGTTTCTAAAACTCAACGCATAGTCCCTCTCCTGGTGCTCCGGTTTGACTTTCCGTCTGCTTTACTATCAACCTCCCAACTTGGAGAGACAGCCCCTTTAACCTCTTGGTTCGCACAGGTTGCCAATTTGGCAGAGGATGAAAGGGAAGAGGGAGAACCAATGAGAGAGTAGCTGTTAGGCATTTGGACGGGCACATATCACTCTAATTTCCCGGCAGGAAGAAGAATTAACCAAATTCTCAGCCACCCACTGGGAACCAGTATAGGTCCTGAACCAAAATTTTGGACTTGCGGTCAGCTCTCCAAAAACGAGTTGAAAAATGGAGCTCAGCGACACAGCAATTCACAAACTGGCCGAGTAATAAAGGACACCTATCGTCCAAAAATCTGTTGACGGAAGGCAACGAGGCGGACTTGAAAGCGAGGCAGAATAGCAGGAAACAGATTTCAAGAGGTACGTTGGAATCGCCTTTAAAGCACAGGAAGAGGGGCACAACTTCGACAATGATGCACTTGGCCAAAAAGGGCGTATGCGTTTTCTCCTGAATATATTCAGGAGAAAACGCATACGCCCTTTTTGGCCAAGCAAGCAAGCGGGCAATGCAAATCTGCACTACAAAGAAGTATCACTTCCCACCGGTCAAAAGGGACATCCACAAAATGTGTAAGAACAAGAAAGGCAAGACAGGCCCTGGAGAACAGGGAGCCTTGTTATGCTGATGGGCGGGATGTAAATTGCCAACTGCCTCTCTGGAGGAGTGCATTCTGTTCCCTAAAACAAGTAAAGAACAGAGCTACAGAGCCAAGGGCACTACCAGTCTAGGGAATATACCTTGGGAAAACTGAAAATCAATAAGACAGAGCCACCCCAAAATTTAGGGCTGCACTGCATACAAGGACCTCAACTTGGATACACCTTAAGTATCCCAGAAAATATAAACATGGTTCAAAAAATTGTGGTACTTACGTACGATGGAATATCCCTCAGCCATGAAATCAATGTCATAAGACCAGTAGCAGCAAAATGGGTGGATTCAGGTACGATGATTCTAAGTGAAATAAGTCACACAGAAAAAGAAACTTATCATAAGATATCACTTATGAAGATCCTGTAAACATGGCTACACTTGAACTGAGTTAGGAAAGAGAACAGTGTCTCACATTTAGAAAACACTCTTATACCTGCTTAAGGGGGAAGGAGAGGTGGGGTGATGCATAAAACCAGAGTTTGATATAAGCACAGGTACCGTTCCAAAAACCAACTATGGAATAGACAAGACCTACACCGTCCTCAGTGAAAGGGACTCAAAACCCCATATTTCCCGCAGAGGAAAGTATCTGACTAGTAAGAATCTTAAAACCTATGTATTGATATGTCTCCGTAAGGGAATCAAGTGTGTCTAGACTGGCATAAACATGGCAGCGAGAATCAGCTCAAACCCACTATAAAAAGGAATTTCAAAAACAAAACAAAAAAACTGGGAAATTCTTTACAATTCCTTCAGGGTCTCTGATGAAAGCTGGAATGACCCTATCTACAACGACAGCTGGATGTGGCATAAGGAGGGACACTTGGGACTGAGACGATTGGTGAGATTGGGTGAGCAAATGCAGATCCTTTAAAGCAATAATGCATGGCACCCATTCCATGGGTCCGAACTCTCCAGGTTGAAGGGAATATTACTACAGCTATAACATGTGCGGGAAACCTAGAGTACGGACACACTGTGAATACAAAAGGTTTCTAAAACTCAACGAATAGTCCCTCTCCTGGTGCTCCGGTTTGACTTTCCGTCTGCTTTACTATCAACCTCCCAACTTGGAGAGACAGCCCCTTTAACCTCTTGGTTCGCACAGGTTGCCAATTTGGCAGAGGATGAAAGGGAAGAGGGAGAACCAATGAGAGAGTAGCTGTTAGGCATTTGGACGGGCACATATCACTCTAATTTCCCGGCAGGAAGAAGAATTAACCAAATTCTCAGCCACCCACTGGGAACCAGTATAGGTCCTGAACCAAAATTTTGGACTTGCGGTCAGCTCTCCAAAAACGAGTTGAAAAATGGAGCTCAGCGACACAGCAATTCACAAACTGGCCGAGTAATAAAGGACACCTATCGTCCAAAAATCTGTTGACGGAAGGCAACGAGGCGGACTTGAAAGCGAGGCAGAATAGCAGGAAACAGATTTCAAGAGGTACGTTGGAATCGCCTTTAAAGCACAGGAAGAGGGGCACAACTTCGACAATGATGCACTTGGCCAAAAAGGGCGTATGCGTTTTCTCCTGAATATATTCAGGAGAAAACGCATACGCCCTTTTTGGCCAAGCAAGCAAGCGGGCAATGCAAATCTGCACTACAAAGAAGTATCACTTCCCACCGGTCAAAAGGGACATCCACAAAATGTGTAAGAACAAGAAAGGCAAGACAGGCCCTGGAGAACAGGGAGCCTTGTTATGCTGATGGGCGGGATGTAAATTGCCAACTGCCTCTCTGGAGGAGTGCATTCTGTTCCCTAAAACAAGTAAAGAACAGAGCTACAGAGCCAAGGGCACTACCAGTCTAGGGAATATACCTTGGGAAAACTGAAAATCAATAAGACAGAGCCACCCCAAAATTTAGGGCTGCACTGCATACAAGGACCTCAACTTGGATACACCTTAAGTATCCCAGAAAATATAAACATGGTTCAAAAAATTGTGGTACTTACGTACGATGGAATATCCCTCAGCCATGAAATCAATGTCATAAGACCAGTAGCAGCAAAATGGGTGGATTCAGGTACGATGATTCTAAGTGAAATAAGTCACACAGAAAAAGAAACTTATCATAAGATATCACTTATGAAGATCCTGTAAACATGGCTACACTTGAACTGAGTTAGGAAAGAGAACAGTGTCTCACATTTAGAAAACACTCTTATACCTGCTTAAGGGGGAAGGAGAGGTGGGGTGATGCATAAAACCAGAGTTTGATATAAGCACAGGTACCGTTCCAAAAACCAACTATGGAATAGACAAGACCTACACCGTCCTCAGTGAAAGGGACTCAAAACCACATATTTCCCGCAGAGGAAAGTATCTGACTAGTAAGAATCTTAAAACCTATGTATTGATATGTCTCCGTAAGGGAATCAAGTGTGTCTAGACTGGCATAAACATGGCAGCGAGAATCAGCTCAAACCCACTATAAAAAGGAATTTCAAAAACAAAACAAAAAAACTGGGAAATTCTTTACAATTCCTTCAGGGTCTCTGATGAAAGCTGGAATGACCGTATCTACAACGACAGCTGGATGTGGCATAAGGAGGGACACTTGGGACTGAGTCGATTGGTGAGATTGGGTGAGCAAATGCAGATCCTTTAAAGCAATAATGCATGGCACCCATTCCATGGGTCCGAACTCTCCAGGGTGAAGGGAATATTACTACAGCTATAACATGTGCGGGAAACCTAGAGAACGGACACACTGTGAATGCGAAAGGTTTCTAAAACTCAACGAATAGTCCCTCTCCTGGTGCTCCGGTTTGACTTTCCGTCTGCTTTACTATCAACCTCCCAACTTGGAGAGACAGCCCCTTTAACCTCTTGGTTCGCACAGGTTGCCAATTTGGCAGAGGATGAAAGGGAAGAGGGAGAACCAATGAGAGAGTAGCTGTTAGGCATTTGGACGGGCACATATCACTGTAATTTCCCGGCAGGAAGAAGAATTAACCAAATTCTCAGCCACCCACTGGGAACCAGTATAGGTCCTGAACCAAAATTTTGGACTTGCGGTCAGCTCTCCAAAAACGAGTTGAAAAATGGAGCTCAGCGACACAGCAATTCACAAACTGGCCGAGTAATAAAGGACACCTATCGTCCAAAAATCTGTTGACGGAAGGCAACGAGGCGGACTTGAAAGCGAGGCAGAATAGCAGGAAACAGATTTCAAGAGGTACGTTGGAATCGCCTTTAAAGCACAGGAAGAGGGGCACAACTTCGACAATGATGCACTTGGCCAAAAAGGGCGTATGCGTTTTCTCCTGAATATATTCAGGAGAAAACGCATACGCCCTTTTTGGCCAAGCAAGCAAGCGGGCAATGCAAATCTGCACTACAAAGAAGTATCACTTCCCACCGGTCAAAAGGGACATCCACAAAATGTGTAAGAACAAGAAAGGCAAGACAGGCCCTGGAGAACAGGGAGCCTTGTTATGCTGATGGGCGGGATGTAAATTGCCAACTGCCTCTCTGGAGGAGTGCATTCTGTTCCCTAAAACAAGTAAAGAACAGAGCTACAGAGCCAAGGGCACTACCAGTCTAGGGAATATACCTTGGGAAAACTGAAAATCAATAAGACAGAGCCACCCCAAAATTTAGGGCTGCACTGCATACAAGGACCTCAACTTGGATACACCTTAAGTATCCCAGAAAATATAAACATGGTTCAAAAAATTGTGGTACTTACGTACGATGGAATATCCCTCAGCCATGAAATCAATGTCATAAGACCAGTAGCAGCAAAATGGGTGGATTCAGGTACGATGATTCTAAGTGAAATAAGTCACACAGAAAAAGAAACTTATCATAAGATATCACTTATGAAGATCCTGTAAACATGGCTACACTTGAACTGAGTTAGGAAAGAGAACAGTGTCTCACATTTAGAAAACACTCTTATACCTGCTTAAGGGGGAAGGAGAGGTGGGGTGATGCATAAAACCAGAGTTTGATATAAGCACAGGTACCGTTCCAAAAACCAACTATGGAATAGACAAGACCTACACCGTCCTCAGTGAAAGGGAGTCAAAACCCCATATTTCCCGCAGAGGAAAGTATCTGACTAGTAAGAATCTTAAAACCTATGTATTGATATGTCTCCGTAAGGGAATCAAGTGTGTCTAGACTGGCATAAACATGGCAGCGAGAATCAGCTCAAACCCACTATAAAAAGGAATTTCAAAAACAAAACAAAAAAACTGGGAAATTCTTTACAATTCCTTCAGGGTCTCTGATGAAAGCTGGAATGACCCTATCTACAACGACAGCTGGATGTGGCATAAGGAGGGACACTTGGGACTGAGACGATTGGTGAGATTGGGTGAGCAAATGCAGACCCTTTAAAGCAATAATGCATGGCACCCATTCCATGAGTCCGAACTCCCCAGGTTGAAGGGAATATTACTACAGCTATAACATGTGCGGGAAACCTAGAGAACGGACACACTGTGAATACGAAAGGTTTCTAAAACTCAACGCATAGTCCCTCTCCTGGTGCTCCGGTTTGACTTTCCGTCTGCTTTACTATCAACCTCCCAACTTGGAGAGACAGCCCCTTTAACCTCTTGGTTCGCACAGGTTTCCAATTTGGCAGAGGATGAAAGGGAAGAGGGAGAACCAATGAGAGAGTAGCTGTTAGGCATTTGGACGGGCACATATCACTCTAATTTCCCGGCAGGAAGAAGAATTAACCAAATTCTCAGCCACCCACCGGGAACCTGTATAGGTCCTGAACCAAAATTTTGGACTTGTGGTCAGCTCACCAAAAACGAGTTGAAAAATGGAGCTCAGGGGCACAGCAATTCACAAACTGGCCGAGTAATAAAGGACAACTATCGTCCAAAAATCTGTTGAGGGAAGGCAACGAGGCGGACTTGAAAGTGAGGCAGAATAGCAGGAAACAGATTTCAAGAGGTACGTTGGAATCGCCTTTAAAGCACAGGAAGAGGGGCACAACTTCGACAATGACGCACTTGGCCAAAAAGGGCGTATGCGTTTTCTCCTGAATATATTCAGGAGAAAACGCATACGCCCTTTTTGGCCAAGCAAGCAAGCGGGCAATGCAAATCTGCACTACAAAGAAGTATCACTTCCCACCGGTCAAAAGGGACATCCACAAAATGTGTAAGAACAAGAAAGGCAAGACAGGCCCTGGAGAACAGGGAGCCTTGTTATGCTGATGGGCGGGATGTAAATTGCCAACTGCCTCTCTGGAGGAGTGCATTCTGTTCCCTAAAACAAGTAAAGAACAGAGCTACAGAGCCAAGGGCACTACCAGTCTAGGGAATATACCTTGGGAAAACTGAAAATCAATAAGACAGAGCCACCCCAAAATTTAGGGCTGCACTGCATACAAGGACCTCAACTTGGATACACCTTAAGTATCCCAGAAAATATAAACATGGTTCAAAAAATTGTGGTACTTACGTACGATGGAATATCCCTCAGCCATGAAATCAATGTCATAAGACCAGTAGCAGCAAAATGGGTGGATTCAGGTACGATGATTCTAAGTGAAATAAGTCACACAGAAAAAGAAACTTATCATAAGATATCACTTATGAAGATCCTGTAAACATGGCTACACTTGAACTGAGTTAGGAAAGAGAACAGTGTCTCACATTTAGAAAACACTCTTATACCTGCTTAAGGGGGAAGGAGAGGTGGGGTGATGCATAAAACCAGAGTTTGATATAAGCACAGGTACCGTTCCAAAAACCAACTATGGAATAGACAAGACCTACACCGTCCTCAGTGAAAGGGACTCAAAACCCCATATTTCCCGCAGAGGAATATATCTGACTAGTAAGAATCTTAAAACCTATGTATTGATATGTCTCCGTAAGGGAATCAAGTGTGTCTAGACTGGCATAAACATGGCAGCGAGAATCAGCTCAAACCCACTATAAAAAGGAATTTCAAAAACAAAACAAAAAAACTGGGAAATTCTTTACAATTCCTTCAGGGTCTCTGATGAAAGCTGGAATGACCCTATCTACAACGACAGCTGGATGTGGCATAAGGAGGGACACTTGGGACTGAGACGATTGGTGAGATTGGGTGAGCAAATGCAGACCCTTTAAAGCAATAATGCATGGCACCCATTCCATGGGTCCGAACTCTCCAGGTTGAAGGGAATATTACTACAGCTATAACATGTGCGGGAAACCTAGAGAACGGACACACTGTGAATGCGAAAGGTTTCTAAAACTCAACGAATAGTCCCTCTCCTGGTGCTCCGGTTTGACTTTCCGTCTGCTTTACTATTAACCTCCCAACTTGGAGAGACAGCCCCTTTAACCTCTTGGTTCGCACAGGTTGCCAATTTGGCAGAGGATGAAAGGGAAGAGGGAGAACCAATGAGAGAGTAGCTGTTAGGCATTTGGACGGGCACATATCACTGTAATTTCCCGGCAGGAAGAAGAATTAACCAAATTCTCAGCCACCCACTGGGAACCAGTATAGGTCCTGAACCAAAATTTTGGACTTGCGGTCAGCTCTCCAAAAACGAGTTGAAAAATGGAGCTCAGCGACACAGCAATTCACAAACTGGCCGAGTAATAAAGGACACCTATCGTCCAAAAATCTGTTGAGGGAAGGCAACGAGGCGGACTTGAAAGCGAGGCAGAATAGCAGGAAACAGATTTCAAGAGGTACGTTGGAATCGCCTTTAAAGCACAGGAAGAGGGGCACAACTTCGACAATGATGCACTTGGCCAAAAAGGGCGTATGCGTTTTCTCCTGAATATATTCAGGAGAAAACGCATACGCCCTTTTTGGCCAAGCAAGCAAGCGGGCAATGCAAATCTGCACTACAAAGAAGTATCACTTCCCACCGGTCAAAAGGGACATCCACAAAATGTGTAAGAACAAGAAAGGCAAGACAGGCCCTGGAGAACAGGGAGCCTTGTTATGCTGATGGGCGGGATGTAAATTGCCAACTGCCTCTCTGGAGGAGTGCATTCTGTTCCCTAAAACAAGTAAAGAACAGAGCTACAGAGCCAAGGGCACTACCAGTCTAGGGAATATACCTTGGGAAAACTGAAAATCAATAAGACAGAGCCACCCCAAAATTTAGGGCTGCACTGCATACAAGGACCTCAACTTGGATACACCTTAAGTATCCCAGAAAATATAAACATGGTTCAAAAAATTGTGGTACTTACGTACGATGGAATATCCCTCAGCCATGAAATCAATGTCATAAGACCAGTAGCAGCAAAATGGGTGGATTCAGGTACGATGATTCTAAGTGAAATAAGTCACACAGAAAAAGAAACTTATCATAAGATATCACTTATGAAGATCCTGTAAACATGGCTACACTTGAACTGAGTTAGGAAAGAGAACAGTGTCTCACATTTAGAAAACACTCTTATACCTGCTTAAGGGGGAAGGAGAGGTGGGGTGATGCATAAAACAGAGTTTGATATAAGCACAGGTACCGTTCCAAAAACCAACTATGGAATAGACAAGACCTACACCGTCCTCAGTGAAAGGGACTCAAAACCCCATATTTCCCGCAGAGGAAAGTATCTGACTAGTAAGAATCTTAAAACCTATGTATTGATATGTCTCCGTAAGGGAATCAAGTGTGTCTAGACTGGCATAAACATGGCAGCGAGAATCAGCTCAAACCCACTATAAAAAGGAATTTCAAAAACAAAACAAAAAAACTGGGAAATTCTTTACAATTCCTTCAGGGTCTCTGATGAAAGCTGGAATGACCCTATCTACAACGACAGCTGGATGTGGCATAAGGAGGGACACTTGGGACTGAGACGATTGGTGAGATTGGGTGAGCAAATGCAGACCCTTTAAAGGAATAATGCATGGCACCCATTCCATGAGTCCGAACTCTCCAGGTTGAAGGGAATATTACTACAGCTATAACATGTGCGGGAAACCTAGAGAACGGACACACTGTGAATACGAAAGGTTTCTAAAACTCAACGCATAGTCCCTCTCCTGGTGCTCCGGTTTGACTTTCCGTCTGCTTTACTATCAACCTCCCAACTTGGAGAGACAGCCCCTTTAACCTCTTGGTTCGCACAGGTTGCCAATTTGGCAGAGGATGAAAGGGAAGAGGGAGAACCAATGAGAGAGTAGCTGTTAGGCATTTGGACGGGCACATATCACTGTAATTTCCCGGCAGGAAAAAGAATTAACCAAATTCTCAGCCACCCACCGGGAACCAGTATAGGTCCTGAACCAAAATTTTGGACTTGCGGTCAGCTCACCAAAAACGAGTTGAAAAATGGAGCTCAGGGGCACAGCAATTCACAAACTGGCCGAGTAATAAAGGACAACTATCTTCCAAAAATCTGTTGAGGGAAGGCAACGAGGTGGACTTGAAAGCGAGGCAGAATAGCAGGAAACAGATTTCAAGAGGTACGTTGGAATCGCCTTTAAAGCACAGGAAGAGGGGCACAACTTCGACAATGATGCACTTGGCCAAAAAGGGCGTATGCGTTTTCTCCTGAATATATTCAGGAGAAAACGCATACGCCCTTTTTGGCCAAGCAAGCAAGCGGGCAATGCAAATCTGCACTACAAAGAAGTATCACTTCCCACCGGTCAAAAGGGACATCCACAAAATGTGTAAGAACAAGAAAGGCAAGACAGGCCCTGGAGAACAGGGAGCCTTGTTATGCTGATGGGCGGGATGTAAATTGCCAACTGCCTCTCTGGAGGAGTGCATTCTGTTCCCTAAAACAAGTAAAGAACAGAGCTACAGAGCCAAGGGCACTACCAGTCTAGGGAATATACCTTGGGAAAACTGAAAATCAATAAGACAGAGCCAACCGAAAATTTAGGGCTGCACTGCATACAAGGACCTCAACTTGGATACACCTTAAGTATCCCAGAAAATATAAACATGGTTCAAAAAATTGTGGTACTTACGTACGATGGAATATCCCTCAGCCATGAAATCAATGTCATAAGACCAGTAGCAGCAAAATGGGTGGATTCAGGTACGATGATTCTAAGTGAAATAAGTCACACAGAAAAAGAAACTTATCATAAGATATCACTTATGAAGATCCTGTAAACATGGCTACACTTGAACTGAGTTAGGAAAGAGAACAGTGTCTCACATTTAGAAAACACTCTTATACCTGCTTAAGGGGGAAGGAGAGGTGGGGTGATGCATAAAACCAGAGTTTGATATAAGCACAGGTACCGTTCCAAAAACCAACTATGGAATAGACAAGACCTACACCGTCCTCAGTGAAAGGGACTCAAAACCCCATATTTCCCGCAGAGGAAAGTATCTGACTAGTAAGAATCTTAAAACCTATGTATTGATATGTCTCCGTAAGGGAATCAAGTGTGTCTAGACTGCATAAACATGGCAGCGAGAATCAGCTCAAACCCACTATAAAAAGGAATTTCAAAAACAAAACAAAAAAACTGGAAATTCTTTACAATTCCTTCAGGGTCTCTGATGAAAGCTGGAATGACCCTATCTACAACGACAGCTGGATGTGGCATAAGGAGGGACACTTGGGACTGAGACGATTGGTGAGATTGGGTGAGCAAATGCAGATCCTTTAAAGCAATAATGCATGGCACCCATTCCATGGGTCCGAACTCTCCAGGTTGAAGGGAATATTACTACAGCTATAACATGTGCGGGAAACCTAGAGTACGGACACACTGTGAATACGAAAGGTTTCTAAAACTCAACGAATAGTCCCTCTCCTGGTGCTCCGGTTTGACTTTCCGTCTGCTTTACTATCAACCTCCCAACTTGGAGAGACAGCCCCTTTAACCTCTTGGTTCGCACAGGTTGCCAATTTGGCAGAGGATGAAAGGGAAGAGGGAGAACCAATGAGAGAGTAGCTGTTAGGCATTTGGACGGGCACATATCACTGTAATTTCCCGGCAGGAAGAAGAATTAACCAAATTCTCAGCCACCCACTGGGAACCAGTATAGGTCCTGAACCAAAATTTTGGACTTGCGGTCAGCTCTCCAAAAACGAGTTGAAAAATGGAGCTCAGCGACACAGCAATTCACAAACTGGCCGAGTAATAAAGGACACCTATCGTCCAAAAATCTGTTGACGGAAGGCAACGAGGCGGACTTGAAAGCGAGGCAGAATAGCAGGAAACAGATTTCAAGAGGTACGTTGGAATCGCCTTTAAAGCACAGGAAGAGGGGCACAACTTCGACAATGATGCACTTGGCCAAAAAGGGCGTATGCGTTTTCTCCTGAATATATTCAGGAGAAAACGCATACGCCCTTTTTGGCCAAGCAAGCAAGCGGGCAATGCAAATCTGCACTACAAAGAAGTATCACTTCCCACCGGTCAAAAGGGACATCCACAAAATGTGTAAGAACAAGAAAGGCAAGACAGGCCCTGGAGAACAGGGAGCCTTGTTATGCTGATGGGCGGGATGTAAATTGCCAACTGCCTCTCTGGAGGAGTGCATTCTGTTCCCTAAAACAAGTAAAGAACAGAGCTACAGAGCCAAGGGCACTACCAGTCTAGGGAATATACCTTGGGAAAACTGAAAATCAATAAGACAGAGCCACCCCAAAATTTAGGGCTGCACTGCATACAAGGACCTCAACTTGGATACACCTTAAGTATCCCAGAAAATATAAACATGGTTCAAAAAATTGTGGTACTTACGTACGATGGAATATCCCTCAGCCATGAAATCAATGTCATAAGACCAGTAGCAGCAAAATGGGTGGATTCAGGTACGATGATTCTAAGTGAAATAAGTCACACAGAAAAAGAAACTTATCATAAGATATCACTTATGAAGATCCTGTAAACATGGCTACACTTGAACTGAGTTAGGAAAGAGAACAGTGTCTCACATTTAGAAAACACTCTTATACCTGCTTAAGGGGGAAGGAGAGGTGGGGTGATGCATAAAACCAGAGTTTGATATAAGCACAGGTACCGTTCCAAAAACCAACTATGGAATAGACAAGACCTACACCGTCCTCAGTGAAAGGGACTCAAAACCCCATATTTCCCGCAGAGGAAAGTATCTGACTAGTAAGAATCTTAAAACCTATGTATTGATATGTCTCCGTAAGGGAATCAAGTGTGTCTAGACTGGCATAAACATGGCAGCGAGAATCAGCTCAAACCCACTATAAAAAGGAATTTCAAAAACAAAACAAAAAAACTGGGAAATTCTTTACAATTCCTTCAGGGTCTCTGATGAAAGCTGGAATGACCCTATCTACAACGACAGCTGGATGTGGCATAAGGAGGGACACTTGGGACTGAGACGATTGGTGAGATTGGGTGAGCAAATGCAGACCCTTTAAAGCAATAATGCATGGCACCCATTCCATGAGTCCGAACTCCCCAGGTTGAAGGGAATATTACTACAGCTATAACATGTGCGGGAAACCTAGAGAACGGACACACTGTGAATACGAAAGGTTTCTAAAACTCAACGCATAGTCCCTCTCCTGGTGCTCCGGTTTGACTTTCCGTCTGCTTTACTATCAACCTCCCAACTTGGAGAGACAGCCCCTTTAACCTCTTGGTTCGCACAGGTTGCCAATTTGGCAGAGGATGAAAGGGAAGAGAGAGAACCAATGAGAGAGTAGCTGTTAGGCATTTGGACGGGCACATATCACTCTAATTTCCCGGCAGGAAGAAGAATTAACCAAATTCTCAGCCACCCACCGGGAACCAGTATAGGTCCTGAACCAAAATTTTGGACTTGCGGTCAGCTCACCAAAAACGAGTTGAAAAATGGAGCTCAGGGGCACAGCAATTCACAAACTGGCCGAGTAATAAAGGACAACTATCTTCCAAAAATCTGTTGACGGAAGGCAACGAGGCGGACTTGAAAGCGAGGCAGAATAGCAGGAAACAGATTTCAAGAGGTACGTTGGAATCGCCTTTAAAGCACAGGAAGAGGGGCACAACTTCGACAATGATGCACTTGGCCAAAAAGGGCGTATGCGTTTTCTCCTGAATATATTCAGGAGAAAACGCATACGCCCTTTTTGGCCAAGCAAGCAAGCGGGCAATGCAAATCTGCACTACAAAGAAGTATCACTTCCCACCGGTCAAAAGGGACATCCACAAAATGTGTAAGAACAAGAAAGTCAAGACAGGCCCTGGAGAACAGGGAGCCTTGTTATGCTGATGGGCGGGATGTAAATTGCCAACTGCCTCTCTGGAGGAGTGCATTCTGTTCCCTAAAACAAGTAAAGAACAGAGCTACAGAGCCAAGGGCACTACCAGTCTAGGGAATATACCTTGGGAAAACTGAAAATCAATAAGACAGAGCCACCCCAAAATTTAGGGCTGCACTGCATACAAGGACCTCAACTTGGATACACC